>NC_092822.1:47815000-48125833 GCF_023375885.2 Dermacentor andersoni
GGTAATGCACTCGCGTCTTGTCTGAGTAGGCCGAGGACAACCATGAGCACAGACGAGGCATGTCTCCTGGTGGACATCATTCTTGTGACTGAACTATGTTACGCTATCCTCACTATAGCGGCAATGCCAATATATACCTCCTCGAGGACCTAGAGCGGGTGCGAAATTGGCCAATCACCGCTTAGCAACCCTTATTCGATTGGTCATATAGCGAGCGAGAAACTGCCAATGCCCTAGAAAGTGAGAAAAATGAAAGCTAAACAGAGACAGAGAGAGAGAGAGAGAGAGACGAATAAAAGCGAAATAAAAGCGCTGTGTACTTGCAGAGTATATAATTGCTCTAATCGGTGTCACATACGCCACGTACTTTTGTGAAGATTGCAGCAGCTGAACATTGTTTTCTGTTCGTTTCGCTCGATCCGGTGCCTCCTCACCTTCAGTCACTGTCATCGGTTGTAGCAACGTAAAGGTAAAAAGCCACTCAAAACTTTGGACCCGTTATTTGTGAGCCAGTCGATTCCAGAAAGAGGCGTCAAGATGGCTAGTTGTATGCAAGGAAGCGGGCAAAGTGAAAGAAAATGACTACACCGTAAACGGGGCCCTTGAGGAATAAGCACGGAAGACACGCAGTTGCCCTGTCATCATTACTTGCAGGAAACAGAAGCGTTCGAAGTGATGTTGGAAGCCGACACGCTAGAATAACAGCATTCGAAAAAGGGCAGCAGTCTCATGTGTCGCTGTATGCATGGGCTTAATTCATGTCTTTAGCTTTTGTACTCTGGAACGTTCTATAGGGCAAACTTTGCCGTACCACATCTTGATCGAGTGAGGTAGAGGCCTAATTATATTTTAATTTAATACTGTTTTGTTTCACATTCAAACACTGCGCGCGTTGAGATGTTCTATATAAAGTGCCTTAATGAATTCTATGGATCTGCACTGTACATTAAAAGAAACGTTCGCACTCATTTTTGTTTATCTTGTCCCCAAAGGATAACCGTCATCTGCCTTAATTGCATGCCTTCGTTTTCATCTACGCTGCGCGATTCGTACTTGCAGATCACGAATAGCATGCGCGCTAACAGTGTGATGCGGCATTCTTGAGAGAAAGGTGGCGAACGAAGAGTTCTGAAGAAAGGAAACGCAAGGCAGGTGACGGTTATTAGTTGGGGACAAGATGCGCCACAAAGGGTGCAAGCTTGGCGGGTGTCGTAGCACGTCATTTTCTGACAAGTGCCCTGGTATACGCAATTTTCGGGGGAGTGGGAGGCCCGTGCTCTATGTCAAGTAAGGAGGAAACGCAGGGAAAGCAGATCGATATTGATTGGCGTCAAAATAAGCCCCAAATGGGGCAAAACTCCTTTAGAGTGTAGTAACCTGGCAGCCAGCGGCCTCGAGCATACATGTCATACACTCTTAAAGAAGTTTGCACACTTTCGGGCTTATTTTCCGCCACAACAACAACTTGTGAGTGATAGGCGGCGACTACGGGTCAGCTAGGCTGGAGAGCTCTAGCCCCCCTCCTTATTTTGCCGAGAGGGCTGTGCAGCCACTACCCCCCCCCCCCCCCCCCTCACCCCGGTGATCAGCGATGGGGTCTGCGGGCATTATAAGTCTTCCTTTGTATGGTTTTGGACAGATCTACTGAAGAGCTACAGTTGCCTAAAATGTGAAAGAACAGCGCAGCCTTAAATTGCCGTGGCTGCATAGATTTGTCCTGCACTAAACAAGCAGAAGTATCACAACACCAAGACCTTTAGATCCAGTTCACCAGCATGAACATCGACTGGCAATGTCAGCTCTTGAAACGTCTACTATTCCAAGTATCTGTGCGGAATCGAATGAACGGCCACTTGGTAAGTGCAGGTGTTTCTTTCGTACACATTCAATTCCAAGACTTCGAGCCCTTCCCGAACCCATAAATCAACTCTACTCGATACATCAACTGCGAACACACCTTTAAATATAAGGCCGGTAGAGACTACACATAATCCTTGCGAATATAAATGAAATGTTTATTTTTTAATTATTTAGACATACTGCAATCGACCGGCGATTTTAGCAGGGTGATACATACTGATATTATTAAAGAGAAAAAAAAAAACGGCGAATATGTGGACATATTATAGGTACACATTATACAATTGACAGGATAGATACAATCTTTGAAACAGAACAGCGCGGTTTTCACGGGGACAAGCAGGGAGAAACGACACGGACGAGCGCTGACTTGCAACTGAAGTTTATTGTTTGGAACGAAGAATGTATAGCAGCTCCAAACAACAGAAAAAAACAAAAAAACCATATATGTATTCACAATCAATCATACACGCTGCACTGAACAGGGGAGATAACTGTAATCATCATATCACCCCCGCTAAAAATCCACCCGTTCTTAGCAATTGCTACGAAGGAAACCCACACGAGTTCCTCGAAAGAAGAAGCCTCATAGTTGAAGAAAAATTCGTCCTGGGCCGGGACGAATTTGCCCCGGAAAAGCGGTGGTCCCGGGTTCGTGTCCCGGCCCAGGACGAATTTTTCTTCAACTATGAGGCTTTTTCTTTCGAGGAAACCGTGTGGGTTTCCTTTGTAGCAATTGCTACGAACGGGTGGATGTCTGATTTTCCCTTTATTTATTACTTCCCTCCACCTTGCGGCTTTCCGCAGAACTACTACGTCGAACACTTGCCTTTGCTTCGTGTTGTCGACAAATTCGACTTCGCCCTGCCATCCGCTAGCCGCCTGGTTAGCTCAGATGGTAGAGCGGCTGGCCCGGAAAGGCGGTGGTCCCGGGTCCCGGCCCAGCACGAATTTGTCTTCAACTATGAGGCTTTTTTTCAAGGAACCCATGTGGGTTTCCTTTGTAGGAATTGCTACGAACGGGTGGATGTCCGATTTTCCCTTTGTTCATGAGCTTCCCTTTCAGTTAACATAAATTGTTTCTTTCCTGATTTTGTTTTTTCCTCCGAAGTAGTTGTTCATGGCATGTTTCTTTTCCATTGGCGCAACCCATGAGATTATTTTACCCTCTCAGATTTTCCGCTTGACTTTCTTTGCTGCTTTGTTGCTTACCCTACCGGTCGCATACTTACTAGTAAGCTTCCTACTTCTTTTTCTCCACTGCGATTCAATGTATTTCCTGTATAAATACCAGAACGCATTCCCAGCCCATTAATTTCTTGCATATTCCTCAGTTGTTATTCATAATCAATTTTACTGTGAACTTCCCTTATTTCAAAACTTGTCCAGCCCATATCACCCTGCCCAACTTCATTTGTAGTCCTTCCCCGCCTTCTCTCATTTGCATCTCTCTCTCTCTTTCTCTCTCTTCAGTCTTGGTGTCACTGAATACACTCCATTTCTTGGGTAGTTCATCAGAAATTACACGAAGTGCAACATGAATAGCAGAGAGCTCCGCGGCAGTCGATGTAGTCAGGTGAGACAGTTGAATCTTTATGGTGGAAGTTTTTGCAGGACAGATCTCCGATCCTGCTGGCCCATTCACCATGGTTGAAGCGTCAGTATCTAGATGATGGTGCTCGTTGTATGTGTCGTACAGCAAGAGCAGTGAAAGCTGCTTGAGAGCTGGAGACGAGAGTTGGGCTTTTGTTCGTATTCCTTGTACCCTTAGTTGAACTTTTGCTTCAGCCAAGCACTATGGGGGAAACGGAACTCTCGCTGGAGCTGTATAACCTGATGGAAGGTATGCCCGATAAGGCAGGACTGTTTCACAAAAGGAGGCACTTGGTCGATCTTCTGGGAGTGAGGCCAGATGATGGGCAGGGGCTCGAGCAAGGTGTCTTACGTGTGCTCTGAGCGCTTCCATGACTATATGGGTCTTGGCTGGGAAATCCGGTGCAATAGCATTTGTTTCAGCTGTTGATGAGCACCGCGGCAATCCAAGACACACTCTAAGTGCCTGGGCCTGAATGATTTCGAGTGTACGGATATTACTTCTGCAGGTGTTGGTCAGCACAGGCAAGTTTTATCGCAAATACCCAAGAAAGAGCGTCCTGTAAAGTTGCAACATTGCATGTACTGACGTACCCCAGGCTTTTCCTTCTAGAAACTTGAACAGATTAGAAACATCCGTCGGGCGCCTCTTCAGGTAGGCCACAGGAGGACTCCAGCAGAGGTTACGATCAATGATTACGCCTAAGAATCGGTGCGTCCTCACATAAGGTATGCTTTGACCGTCGATAGAAACATCGTATGATCTCATTTGCTTGCGGCTAAACGCGACCAATACGCATTTTTCTGGCGAGATCTTGAGGCCTTGTTCATTTAGGTGCGTCGATGTTGACGTCGCAGCTTTTTGAATCCTTGCGCGTACTTGCGGCCGTGTCACACCACACGTCCAGACGCAGATGTCGTCGGCATATATTGATATTTTAACTGTGTTCAGAAGTCGTTCCACGAGACCAATGAATGCAAGGTTGAAAAGCGTGGGACTCAAGACACCACCTTGTGGAACTCAATGGGTTGTTTATTATTGTGAGGTTAGGCCAGCTTCAGTGTTAACAAATAGAATCCGCCTATGTAAATAACTGCGTGGCCAACGACATAATCGACCGCCCAGGCCCACCGATTCCAATGCTTCAAGTATGGCGTCATAAAGAGCGTTGTCATAGGCTCCCTTTATATCTAAGAACATTGCGACAGACAACCTCTTACACGTCTTTTGGTGTTGTACATAGGTTATAACGTTGTCGATAGAACATCGGTGACGTCGAAAGCCAGCCATGGCTTCTGGGGAGACTTCGTAATGTTCAAGGTAGCACTCAAGTCTGGCGAGGATCATTCGCTCCATCACCTTCCCGACGCAACTTGCCAGCGGAATCGGTCAGTATGAAGTAATCTCTAAGGGAGACTTGCCATGCTTAAGAAACGGTAGCAGGCGGCTGATCTCCCAATCTTGAGGAACTTTGCCGTCCTGCCAGGACTCGTTATAGATATTATAGGAGCGCACTTCGTGCCGGTTCTCCAAGGTGACGTAGCATACGGTAAGATATGTCATCCGGACCAGGCGGCGACAATCGATTACAAAGGGCGAGCGCCGCGTCAAGCTCTTGCGTTGTGAAAGGCAGATCCATGCGCGAATCTCGTCAATCTGGAATACGGTTCAATGTAAGCGAACCTGTGCAAGTTGGCTGGCCGGCAATAATAGCAGAAAAGTATTCCGCCTCATCAACGTCTTGTCGGTGCTGGAATAGTGCTAGGGCCTTAAACGGAAAACACTGTTACGGAGCAGCATTTACAAAATCAAGCCTTGAGGGTCATCAATTTCTCTAGTTACATGTCACATGCAGTACCAATATTCAGTTTCTTAAAAATACTACCATTACGTTACATGCTCCAGCTCAAATTGGTTTTACTAATATACCGCACACTAAATCATGAAATAATTTTAGATGCATTTAATAACTCTGCTCTTACCAACACTAACCATACGAGATTTTCCTCTACCAACAATTTTTTACTCCCTCGAATAAACACTAATTCTGGAATGTTTACTTCCCTTTTTACGGCCATTAAATACTGGAACAAACTACCACCCCATATTAAAGCCTGCCGCACAACATTAATATTCAGGAGAGATAGAAAGAAATATTTGCTAACGGCACAACTGGCTACTGATTCATCACTATAAGTGTATATTGTGTACAAATTTATTTTCCAGTTTTCAATGATTCTGCATTTACCTAAAGTATCGATAGCTTTTATTTATTTTTTATTCTATATCTCACTTTGTCTTCTTTTTTCTATATAACCTTTGCACTTTGCGTATTGTAAGCATATATTTGTTCCTAATTATCTGTTACATTAACCTCGTGTTCTTTGATATGTGTCATTCCTATGTTTCCATAACGTGTCAGTTACTACATATATATTTATTCCTACGCTGTATCGGTTTCATTTGCTTGTGTTTTGAACTTGAATTATTGTAAGCACCTTTTTGTATTTGTTTATTTGCTTCATTAACTTCGTGTTTTCTGATGTCTGTCGCTGCTATGTTACTATAATGTATTAATTCCTGCTTTGTTAAATTACTGATAGGAGGTCCCCATGTCACTTCTTGTAACTGCGGGACCTCCTCCTGTACTAATAATGAATGATGAAAAAAAATTAAAAAATAACAATAAACAGAACGTAGACCTCGCACAGTTCTCCATATTTGAGATAGCTGTTTGTGGGGATCTAGCGACGCACAAATTTCGACAACCGCTGTCTCTCTAGTGCATGCATGCAGCGTTGTATCTTCTTTTGCATCCGCCGGGCTTTCTTTAGATCCTGTATTGACTTAGTGCGTCGATATCTTCTTTCAGCACGACGGCGAATCGCACGAAGCCGTTCCAATTCCAGGTCGAATTCAGAATACCTTGATTTCTGCTTACACCGCGGACCACACGAACAACTAGTTAAAGAAATCAGACGGCTACTTCACCCTCTCGTCGAGCAAGGGCACGACATCACGTTACAGTGAAAGGCAAGCCACTGTGGCATAATGGGCAATGAACATGCCGAACCCAGCAGCACGATCTGCACATGAGGAGGGCTTGCAAGACTCCATTCCATTTTCAAGAACAGGCGCTGCAATGAAAATTCGTGTGCTTGCAAATGAAGCCATCAGAAGTTTATGGAACACACCAGCTTGAAGCACACACGTTTACACCGACTGGACCCGTCCCTTCGACTTTTACCCCCATCTGGACTCTCTCGACCCGGGACAGCAGTACTTTGCCACTGTCGTCGATACAGCGTGCACCAGATCTCACTAGGGACCGTGTTGGCAGGCCTTGACTACAGGCCACTTTGAGAACAGTTAGTCTTGGGATGCCGACATGAACGGTCGTCGCACCGAAAGTCGGTCAGGGCTTTGTTGACCTTTTTACGTGGCAGTGGCCTAATAGAAAGACTATAATGATCCCATTCCGTCCCTTCTCATTTTTCTACGCTTTTATTTTTGTCACGCTCTTCTTTCCATCTTTACTTCCCCTTTCCCTTCCCCTAGTGCAGGGTAGCAAACCGGAGGTTTTGACTCTGGTTAACATCGCTGCCTTTCTCTCGTTTGCATCTCTCTCTCTTCTCTCTCTCCCCGTGAGCACCCAATTCAAGGCGTGCCGATTACCTTTGTTTGCCATCGGGTCCTGATTGTGCGCCTCTACAATCAATAGTGTTCCTGTATATGCTCCCGCAGGGAGCAGAGTTGCGCATACCTTTTCCGGCGCCGCTCGCACCGCTATTCGCCGAGCGTGATCACGTGGTGCAGAAATGACGTCAAATGATCAACTGAGCGCTCCGAAGCCAACTTTACGGAAACGGCGCCGACTCGCTTCTGTCAGTGCCATCGAAATTGCAATCAGCGGACCGTCGAGCGTGCGTAGCAACGATCGGCTCCGGGTTGCAGGTATGGTATTCGCGGATATTAAGTTAATGACTTTGGTGAAGTTCTACGAAGCACATCATTTTGACACTTGTATTCGAGTATGACGGGCTGGAGCGCACCAAACTGCGCAATCGCACGGAAGGTGGCAAAGCTTTTTATGCGGGATATGCCAGGGATATGGCAAAGGGACCACGATATGCGAGGTTCGTTCGGCTTGTTTACACTAAAGCGGCATTTATCTCGAGTAACACTCCGTTACACGCTGAAATGCGTGCTCCTGGCATGAGAGGTTGCTCACTTGTGCAATTTTCGGTGTATATGTGCAGCGCGACACAGACGCGGTACAAAGAAAGGACGACACGTCAGTGTTGCGCTGCACATGCAAGCTAAAAATGTTAACTTACCAACTTGCTCAATTCGGTTTCTTGCTTGTACGATTGTTCTGACTATGCGGCTCCAGAAAAGTATGTTCAAAACAGAGTAAATACTAGCAGGTGCAATTTGTCCGCTGCACCCTGCTTTTCTCTGCTCCGTTTTCTTCTTTTTTTTTTGTCGGCGTTCTGATTTTTCATGTAAAGTCGATTGATGTGCTGCTGTTCATTGTTTTGTAGTAAGCGAAAACACCGTGCGCTCTCAGTTATGAGACAGCTGCGATAGCTTCAGCATTTACCGCGCGGAATTGTTGCTTGTTTGATCAGGCTTAGTCGACGTGAGGAATGTGAAATTATTTTTGTACGTTTCATAAGCGCTGTGTTATAGTAAATTAACCTGAGTAATATGAAGAGATAAAGAAAAATGTGCTGTGATATTACAGTTTGCAATGTGTGAATAATTACTTTGCCAGTTTGTCATCTTATGTGATTAGGCCAATAAAGATAACCTGTTGTTCCTCTTAATAACCTGTTGCCTTTCCAGTGGCTTTGAATTCTGCCCCCCAAGGCTCCAAGAACCAGCACTCATCCCCTTCTGCCACCAGCCATTGCTCATCCATTCCCTTGTACGAAATAAATTTGATCTTGAAGCTCGTGCATCTCGAATCTTTTTTCCACTTGCAGATTTCCTGCTACGAAGCAGCTGTTGACTTTGCAGTGTGAATCGTAAAAATAAGCTTTCTATAAGATATGCGCATGTGAACATTTGAAATGCGTTTAAATTTACGTGTCTCCACCGCATATATCGAAAACGTGCAGCTGCTGTGAAGGACGTTTAGCGATGAATGACGGTCAACGGTCACTGACATAATTGCAGGCACGATATTTCTGTTGGTGACATTCATTATTCGTCTCGTTTTGGCATCCAAAATGTGCTCCCATAATTATCTACCACACGTGTGTGAAGTTTTCTCTAAACGCCCTTTAAAACATTTCTTGCCTTCCGCCTCAGCGAGAAAACTTCACGTACATGCTGAAAAACATTGCACCGCTTTTTCTTGCAAGGTAATGCGCGTTTACACGCGAACTTTTGAGCTTTTCTAGCCATGGGTCTAGTCGGGATTTTATTTCGAGGGATCGAGGGGGGTCCTATTCTTTATATGTACATTCGTGGGTGTGTTTGTATATGTGCGTGTATATATGTACACACAAGCTAAAAATTTCGGGGGGTTGCTACCTCTTCGGCTACGCCAATCGTTCGAGCTTAGCGTGCATTAAGAAGTGTCATCTTGCTCAGCGCTTGCGTACAGTTGCCGCGTGTAGCTTGCGAACAGCAGACGAAAAAGCAAATGGAACACCGCGCGGCATTTGCCTCCTGCGCGCGCGAGGAGTGGCTCCACTGCCGAGCTGGATCAAAAGCCGGACCTATGCGCAACTCTGCTCCCTGCGGGAGCATATACAGGAACACTAACAATCAACGGAGGGGAGCGCCACCTGGATGTGTTGCAAAAAACCGGGAGCACCGCTTTATGCACATTTAGATTTGCGCGAGCAAATCTGGGAGGCCATGGCCGCTCTAGGGATGGTATAAACGCTTGAAAAGGGGCTTGTGTGTGTTCTTCCTTTTCGAGTTTTTGCGTAACAGCGTTTTGTCTTATATTGAAATCACAATCCGACTTTACCATGTCTTTAAATTGTGTTTAAGCCGTACTTTACGATTTTTCGGCATATTTTACCTTGAGAAATTCAATTAGTTCAGTAACTTCCTTGCGCCTCATGGAGGACCTGCGTGGTTGGGCATGCGTGGTTCAAAATTCTGTCTGCCAAAATGACGCCGAGCGATGGACACGGAATGGGGCCCTTAACGCTATTGCGTTAAAACGTGCGATGCTTTCATTTATAATGCCATTAAACTTGGTCCACAGAGCAGTCACACTATCAATGCCATTAGCATAATTTTCAAAATGAAAAGTAAGCATCTCCATTATTGCTTCCTCATCAGCTTTACAAAAGTTACGAAAGGCAGACACTTTGGGTTTTTCGTTGGCAAAAACGTTTGATAAGGTGATCGGAGATACCGGTAACCACGTGAGAAAAAATTTGTGTGTAATATTTTCAGAAATAAAGAAAAGATCTGGGTTTGATCTGGGCATATCTTACAACGACCTGTGATAACTCGTACTGGAATGCGATGTATATCATTGCCTCGCCAGAATCGTCACACTAACTGTGTGACATCGTTGATAAATTAACATTTGACAAATATAGTCTCCTGTCAGCATAATCTGATCACGCCCCCTCACATCTGTTGCCATATAATTTTCTAAATTCATCAGTTATATCGATGGATGAACCACAAGGTCTGTACATAATTCCCAAGACATATCTAATGTTAGCATGCTTGAGCTTGCAAAAGATGCATTCAGGGTTCGTCACATCACGCATTTTATTAGGCTTATCGTTTTCTTGAGCAGGATACACCTACCGCCTCCCCTTGAGCTGTGGCCTTTTCTAGACGCGCTGAAGCGAGGTGGAACGACTTCATTATCGTAGATTGAATCTGATAAGCATGGGTCTGTTAGAATAGCTATATCAGGATTCTGTTACAGTAGAAGTCCCTGCAGTTCAACCGACTTCAACCGACTTCAACCGAGCAAAGGGCACAGAGAATTTGAGCCGATTTCGAAGGTTATGCCTTCTAACACGTGAAGACATTCCCTCAAGGTGTTCTAAGCCACAAAGGGATGCCGATAGCTCAAGTGGAAAGACGCACCAACACCAAGACAGTTGCAACAACATAATAATGAGCATAGAGAGCAATAATTAATTTAATGCCGCCTAAAAAAAATCATAACTTTATGGGGGCGCCCATACCCCCTCGCCTGGTTACAGGGATATATTGGCACGCGAGCACTGAAACACACACACAAGCAAGAAATAACGCCCGCAAGGCTATGTATACATACTTTGAAGAAGGCCCGCCTCCCCACCACAGCCCCTCCGACCACCGCTCCGGATGATTACAATATAAAGACCTAGTTATACCTTTGGAACGCCGGACAGGTGGTTGAAATTCTTTCAAGTCCTTCTCAAAGCGTTAACTGCCACGAAGGAAGACAGAGGAGAAACTAGTACGTTATCTCTTTTTTAAGTGACTTGTTTTAAAGTCGACTGCCATTCAGCCAAATGGTGAACTACGTGAGTTGGTGTACGTTCAGTGTTGGAAAAAGGACGAAGGGACACAGACGACAGAACCAAACAGGATGAGCGATTACTCACAACTGAAAAAAATATTTTATTAGAGAAGGACGTAATATACGTTAACAGCAATGTGTGCGCATGCGTGTGAAAAAGTCTACATTGTCAGCGGTGCCAACGACGGTGATATTACAAGAACAATTTAACTGCAGATGCTTTAAGCAGGCCTCGGCAGATTTGTAAGCACTTTGCAGCAAAGTCACAGAAACTTGGCTCGATCATTAACGTCTTCATTTTCGTCCTCGCTAGTGGTTCTCACTGATGTCACAAGTTCGTCAATCCGCGTGTTTGAAGAAAGTATTGGTTTCATCGCATCTTGGGGAGCAAAGCACAAATTGCAAGTTGGCGTTTCTTTCCACTAATTCATTTATTGTCTGAGGCGCTCATTTTCCCAATGACCCGTCTCTTCGATCTATCCTGCGCCACATAAGTCATGGGAATGTCGTACACAACAGATTTCTTGGAAGGTAGTGAAGCTTCTAACATATCAGAGCTAGTCTTGTTTTCTTCGGTCATTTGTCGTCTGAGGCGCTGAATCACGCATTGACCCCTCTGTCCGATATATCGTGCGCCACATATGTCATGGGGATGCCGTACAGAGCAGGTTTCCTGGCACGTAGTGAACTTTCTAGCATATAAGCCCTCGTACTGTTTCCTTTGGTCGTCTCTGCCCCTTTACTGGCGCTTTTCCTAAATATGGCCTAAATATATGTGGCCTAATGCAAACAAGCACTCGCGCGGGCATGCTCTTGGTATAGGCGACATATGACGCACGCACCAAACGTCTCAACGAGCTAGTTAGTACGAGAGAAGTATGCGTGTCCACGCCGTAAGGGAACATCTTTTCTTTGTGCAAATAAGAGCGTCGTGCCCTAGCCGACGTCATGCTATCGTCGTTGCCTTGCTGCTGTCGTCACCCGAACACACACACACACTTGCTCGCCTTCATTTGCATGGTAACGCTTTGCCGATCCAAAAGCGCTGCTGCATAGCCAGCTATACCTTCAAAATGCATCACATAATATCGATTAATATGAAGGGTGAGACCATCTTTTTAGTTTCTTCTTCTCTCTTTCTCTCTCTCTTCTTTTTTCGTCGATGTCTTTGCATCGAAGTCAGCTGTTTTCTAAGTTGTGGTCGTAAAAGCAACCCGTGTCCTGAAACAGTATTCGATGTCGGGTTCTGGTCATATCGACCGCTCTGTCGTTATCTTCGTCGGGCTGCCTATCACAGATGTAATTAGTAGGCGCTTGGAAAACAATTTCGTGTGAGTTGCTATTCACCGTTCTTCCTTTATTCATCCCTACATCTTTATATTCTCCCACTCTGAAAATATTCCCAGAGGTACCGGTACTTGCGGTTCACGTACGCAGCTTCTCACGGTGCTGCTCCTCTAGCTACCATGAAGTCACACTATTATAATTATTGCCACGAGCACATATACTGAAGTTTTCCAGTACACTGTACCACTGGTAACTTGCTTTATAATCATAGAAACTCGCAATGCTGTCGACGTCCGCGTCAGAACTACAGCAGAACCACTGTGCGAGACGCCAATACCCACCGTTTCTCACCGTGCTGGTCCTCCAACTTTGCGGTATGATTGCACCAGGACGAGGCGCCTTGCGTATGCTGAGCGTTGCATGTGGAACTCTAAGGCCGCGTACGACGAATAAAGAATCCGCGCTGGCAAAAATGTGCGAAGAGCAGCTCGAGAATCAAGACCCCTACCGTACCACTGAGCAGCCCCGCATAGAACGCGAAGAAGCTGCGCAATTCGAACAGTGGCTTTACCGTGCCAGAAACATTCTCCTTGCGGGAAGAACGCTTGCAAATCCACTCAGATTTGCACAAGGGTGAAGAGAGCAGGTCACCCTCTCGCACCTTTTGCAGGAAGGCCCTGTAGGCGTCATTCAGAGGGAAGCTTTTACGAAGCGGCATGCTGTCCAGACTCGTCACGAAGTTCTCGTCGAAAGCGACGACGCGGGCAGACACGCTCTTCAGGAGCGATGGACCACGCTGTATGTAGCACACGCGATCGCTCCTCGTGGCACAGGCCATGCAGGCGCGCACGTTTGCGGTTACTAGCTGGTCCGCGTATTGCAAGAGTGACGCGCGCAGCTTCTTTCCCAGTGTCGTCAGTTGGTGCGGGTTCATGAGGCTCTCCAGGCAAGCTGATGCCTTTGTAACACACGGGGCCACGGCGCCGGCGTCCAGGGCGGTTTCCAGTTCCTCCAAGGTGTCCAGGCTGCTGGCTGGACGTCCGACTGCCACCCGCGACGTCAGCACGCAGCAAAAGTATTGGGAGAGCGGGACCATTGCTAGCGCCCAGAACATGTAAACAACTTTCTTGGTTCTCGCCCGCCTGTTCGGCTTTGGAAGCGGCGTTGACGTCGCCAGAAGCATTGCCAAGAGGAACAACGTCTCGGATTGCACTTGTTCCCGTGCAGGAGCGCCGCCTATCAGAACGAGGAGACCAGCGCAAATTGTAAGTGACGCGGCGGCCACAGCAACGGTGAACATGGACTGGACTGTAGTTTGGAAAACAGACAGGGCTTGGGTATTGCTCTCTAGGGCGTAGAAAGTTTCGGAAATCTGCATAATATCACTGTACGTCGTCGCTGCAAGTAATGTTTCATCGAGAGGAATGACCAAGGCTGCCAGGTCGATGTTTTCGCACATGAGGTCGTCGAACGTCGTCGACAAACTTGAGTAAAACTGGTACACCAGCGAAACGTTCATCGCTTCGAGCATGTCAAACAGGTAGCGAAAAATTAAGCAAATATTGTAGTCTTCTGACTCCTCAGACCGCGCGCACCCAACCTTCATAATCTTGCCCCGCAATGTCGTCTTCGTCGCACGTTTGAAGGCGCCTAGCTCTTCGTGTGGCCGATGGTCGTACCGCAACGGACTCCCGCCAAGGTTGGAATCCGGAACGTCACGACTAAGGTACTTCCTTTGCGAAGTTCCCTCAAAGCAAGCAGGCAGCACCGACACTGGCTCCTCGCTGTTCGAAAATGTCAGATTATCGTGAGGCACAATCCAACGCACGAATACGTACTTCAATACCATTCGTGTTTTCTGTGCTATATCACGCCACTCAACACGGATGCTCGGAACGATCGCGACTGTCGACCTGTCGGCAGCGTTGTTTTCCAATATATAGCTTTGAAGACCGCCTTTCCCGAAAATCCAAGTGGTTCTCGGCCAGGCTAGGCGGCGCGTCAACAAGTTGTCGACGTTCTTCCAGTACTTATCAAACGAGACGACCACGACGTTCACTTTTGCCGGCGTAGGTGTTTCCAAGAAGTCCTGCAGACTGTCGCGAGAGCCCTCTGATGAAGTAGTCGCGCCTATTCTCACTAAGCCGACGATAACCATGAGCGCAGACGAGACCTGTCTCCTGGTGGGCATCATTCTTCTGGTGTTGACCTACGTTACTCCATCCTCACTATAGTCGTAATGCCAATTTATACCTCGTGGAGGGCCTATAGCGTGTCTGAAACTGGCCACTCACCGCTTAGGAACCCTTTTTCGATCGGTCACGTAGCGACAGCAAAAGTGAAGCGCAGCCGAGAAAGGGAGCAAAATGAAAGATAAGAGAAAGAGAGAGAGTTAACAAAAGCTAAATAAAAGCTACCGCTGTATGCTTGCTGAGTATATAATTGCTTGAAATCGATGACACGTCTGCCACGTACGTTTTTGAAGACTGCAGCAGTGGCACATTTAGTTTCCTGTTCGTTTCCCTTTCCAGCGCATCCCCACCTTTTGTCAACGTAATCGGTTGTGGCACTGTGAAGATTAAAATGCCACTCAAGGGTTTGGACCCCTTATTTGTCAGCCAGTCGATTCGTAAAAGAGGCATCAAGATGGCGACATAGATGCAACGACGGTGGCAAAGTGAAAGAAAATAACTACACCGTAAATGGGGTCCTTGAGGAGTAAGCACGGAAGACATGCAGTTGCCCTGTTATGATTGCCTTCAGGAAACAGAAGCGTGCGAATTGGTGTTTTAAGCCGGCACGCTAGAATAACAGCAGTGAAAAGAAAGTCAGAGGCCTTCCACGCTGTGAAGAGAGACGTCCAGTGAAGCTGGCGCTACGGTCGATTTTGCTATGTTATTGTTTTTCCATGTTGGAGATTTGCTATGTTGAACTTGAATATTATGAGTTTAGTATTGGGCGAATAAACAAACATTTACTCAACTATGCAGGTTATAATCATTTATTTCGCGACCATCGTAATAATTGTCTTGTGATCATTGTTGTACACGACAAGTGCTTGCACTTTCACCCGCAGATCGGTGACGAGTGAAGGGTATACGGTGACATTGGTGAAAGACTTGAGGCCGAAGGGCTCCAACATGAAGGCAAGTATCCACGCCCCTTCGGATCGGCTCACATAGACATTCAGATCTCCCACGACGGCGATGGCTGTATTGGCGGCGGGCTTAATCTTACCGAAGACACGCACCATAGACGTTTCGATCACGAGACGTCTCACACGCGGTCTCTTGGTTCACGTGTTCGGAGTAGGTGCACTGCCGGAAAGCACCGGCGGTCCCTTCAGTCGAAGCAACGGACGATCGATTAACAAGCCATCTATCGAAACAGCATAACAGCGCGTAGTTGCGCGTTGTGCGACTCTTCTAGATCGAGCACATTTGAGTCCCCCGTAATGTTGAACGGCTGGTAGGCTGATGACATTGTGGCGAATAAGTGACGCTGAACAGCTGGCAGCTTCTAACAGTGTTTGTAGTCCGCAGTACAGACGTCCTGGATTTCGCCGTGGCATGTGGAAATACCAGCCGCGTGGAATAATTGGCTCGTGTGCTGGTTGGCACATCACGCAGTATTCTTATATGCAGTACCACGAAATAACCAGCATGGAGCGTGGGACACGACACGTCCTTCACGCATAATTCTGAAACCGTGTATAATTTTATGGTAATTTTGTCTTATTTTGTTTCGCATTCAGACACTGCGCGCGTTTAAATGTTCTATATATAACTGCCATAAGGAAGTCTCTATATCTGCACTGTACACTAAAAGAAATGTTTGCGCACTATTGTAGCTTATCGTGTACCCAGAGCATAACCGCCATGTATACCTTAACTGCATGCCTTTGCTTTCTCCAACTGCGCGCCCGGTACGGGCAGATCACGAAGAGCATGCGCGTTATCAGCGTGACGCAGCATTTTTGAGAGGAATGTTACGAGCAAGAAGTTCTGATGAAAGGAAACGCAAGACAGGTGACGGTTATTGTTTGGGGACAACAGAGAGAGAGAGCAAGGACAGGAAAGGCAGGGAGGTCCACCAGACGAGCGCCCGGGTTGCTACCCCTTCAGCCTTGGTGGGGGAAAGGGGGAATTGAAGAGGAAAGAAGGAGGAGAGTAAGCACTGTGTGAGTGTGGGAGGCACACTGTACACATGGACACTATAAACGGTCTCTTGAGCCGGTGCACTTCAGTGATTGTACCAGCGCACGAATCGCTTTACGGTGTCAGTGATGGTTGTGGCCACGGCTCGAGTATCGTTGACTCGGTGAAGGGTCTTGAGCCCAGTCGGTGTAAAGTTGCCTGCAGAGAGAACCGTTGTGCATCGTAGCGAGGGCAAGTACAGAATAGGTGCTCGATGGTTTCCTCGCACCCACAGATTTCGCAGACTGGACTCTCGGCCATTCCAAAACGATAAGAGTAGGCGTTCGTGAACGCCACTCCCAGCCACAAGCTGCACAGCAAGGTTGTTCTGGCGTGGGAAAGGCTAGACGGCAGTTGTAGCTGTAGCGGGTGGTCCAGTTTACGTAATCGGCAATTGAAGACACTTGAACTCGTTTGTATTTAGTTTCGTTATTCCTTTGAGTTCTTATTCCTCAGGGGGCGCTTCTGTTCTTCATAATATATATGACTGTATACGTTGAATAAACGGCGTCACTTCCAACTTCGGTGAATACTACATTGGCGACGAGGGTGTCTTGAACGTACCACCAGCCCCGCTGCGCCGCCCGTATCCGCCCACCATGAGCTTCACCGGCTTGCTCCGCCACCGTTTTTCCTTCCGACGCCCGGCCGTCCGTCATTGCCATGGGAGCAGTGGGAGCAGATGTTCAACGTGTACTTGCTGGAATCCGGAGCCGCCGCATTCAAGCCGGAGCAACGCAAGGCTATTCTTTTTCATTGTTTGGGGGCGGAGGGCCAGCGT
This sequence comes from Dermacentor andersoni, assembly GCF_023375885.2. NCBI lineage: Eukaryota > Metazoa > Arthropoda > Arachnida > Ixodida > Ixodidae > Dermacentor > Dermacentor andersoni. Next base: position 47,832,217 of record NC_092822.1, read on the forward strand.
ACTTATCAGACGCTACACGCAGGGACCAGCGCCGCAGCACCGGCAGCGCCAAGTGCCGCAACACTCGCCGATGACAAGTCTGTCGTGGCCCCTCCTGACAAATACGACTCTGCACTCGCCGCATTACGGCACCAGTTTTCGACGTCGCGCAACGTTATCATCGAGCGTCATCGCTTTCACCGCCGCAGCTAACAGACAGGCGAGTTCGTTCATGACTTTGTTGCCGCTCTACTGCAGCTAGCGTCACATTGTTCTTTTGCCTCGCAAAACGATGCTCTACGGGATCAATTCGTTCCCGGCGTAGCTTCCAATCGCGTACGCGAGCGGTTACTGCTCGAAGGTTCCACACTTTCATTCGAGAATTCCGTTCGAATAGCACTTTAGTTTGAGCAGGCGGCTGAAGAGCTAAAGGAGCTTTCTGCTTCGGTGGAAGCAATTCCATTGCGGCAGTGTCTTAAACCATTCTCGCATTCTTCGAAAAAAAAAGGAATTCACAACCGGCAGCCACCTTTGAGCAGAATTTAACGAGGAGAGCGGGCGGCTCACGTGCGCCGCAGCGGAACCGCCCCCCTAAGCATAACCGAGAACTGAGTAGCCGCTCCGGTTCGCCACATTGTTTCCGATGCGGATCGCGGGACCACATCGCGTCAGCGCCGCAGTGCCCAGCGCATGGCAAGACTTGTTCGTTTTGCGGTCCCAAGGGCCACTTTCAAAGGGTATGCAACCGCAAGTTAACTCAAATGCAAGGCCGAGTCCGTGAAGTTGAATTTCATGAAGATGTTTCGTCATCTAGCAGTGCTGGGCAAGTTTGACTGTGCAACGTTCCACGCGTAGCGGAATTCATGTTCAATTACAAGTCGCGAATGTCACTTTGACATTCCTTGTAGATTCAGGGTCGTCTGTTTCAATGCTGTCGGAGCAAGAATTCAGTTGATATTTCCAGAGCGTTCCGCTCCTGGCTGCTCCGCATGTTAGTCTGTTTTACTACTCTCAACGGCCGATTCCCATGCTAGGTTGTTTCCAGGCAGACGTTCGCTTTAAAGGCCGCACAGCGTCGCTACGTTATGTTGTTCACCGAGGAACATGTCAGATCGGTCTTGACGGCATTAAAGCCTTGGATCTTCGGATTGAGGGTTCTGATCTCAAGGGCTTATACACGTCCGTTGCTCCACTGCCGAGTGTCGTTGACCCGCTACCATGTTCCATTTGCACACCGTCAAGCACGCAGCCCCGTAACAAAGCTCTTCCGCCAGCAGTAGCACATGAGTTCAGTTAACTTTTCAGTCTCGAGTTGGGTTTTGCTAAGGGGTTCACGCATCGCATCAAGACGCGGCAAGGCGTGCAGCCTGTAACTTCGCAGCTTCGTCGTCTGCCATATTATCTCCGGTCACCAGTATAAAATGAGCTTTAGAGGTTGCGGAGCCTTGACATCATCGAGGGCATCGATGGTTCTGAATGGGTGTCTCCCATTGTTGTTGTTAACAAGAAATATGGTAGCATCAGGATATGTGTAGACCTTCGAGAGCCACACAACGCTATTGTTCCAGACAGTTTGCCATTGCCCCACACAGAGGAGCTGCTTCACGTTTTGGTAGGCGCTACACACTTCTCAAAACTGGACTTGGCTTCCGCTTACCATCAGGTTCTCTTGCACCCTGACAGCAGGGATCTAACAGCTTTCATCACTCATGACAGCCTTTTCCGTTTTAAAAGAGTTTGCTCTGGGTTGGTTTCTGCCCCAGCAGCATTTCAGAAGATGATGGCGACAATTCTTGACCGCTGCCCTGGCGTGTTGTTCTACATTGATGATGTCATCTTTTTTGGCAAGACCGCAGAAGAGCACCTTTCAAGCTTGAAGATCGAGCTGCAGAAGATAAAAAACGCAGGTCTGAAACTGAACAACAAATGCCTTTTCGACGTTCCAGAACTTGCATTTCTAGGGCACAAGGTCACTGCACGTGGTATCTCGCCACTTCCAGAGAAGGTAGACTCCATAGTTAACACACCAGTGCCAACTGATGTTGCCACCCTTCGTTCATTCCTGGGTCTCGTAGAATACTACTCCAAGTTTGTTCCACACTTGGCACAAGTGGTTGAGCCTATGATAGTCTTGCTTCGCAAAAATGAGCCATTCATCTGGTCTGCCGAAGGAGAGAGCAGCTTCAGGAGGGTCAAAGAAATGCTTTCGTCGAGTACAGTCCTCCAGATGTTCGACCCATCACTTCCAGTTATTGTGTCGACTGATGCGTCCGACTGTGGGCTGGGAGCAGTCCTGCAGCAACAAAGTGGCCACGAGCTCCGCACACTCGCTTTCGGATCTCGTACACTGTCACCTGCGGAGAGAAAATATTCAGTCGGTGCACGAGAGGCTCTTGCATGTATCTGGGCATGTGAGCGATGGCACACGTACCTTTGGGGTCGCCATTTCCCAATTCGAACAGACCACCAGGCACTGGTGTTCTTGCTGTCGTCACAAGGACATGGAAGACGGCCACTCCGAATTGCACGCTGGAGTGCACGATTGCTTTGCTACAATTTCACTGTTGAATACCGCAAGGGGTCCACAAACACTGTAGCAGATGCACTTTCTCGTCTACCAGCACCTACCTCGGAGGCAGAGATTGCTAATGAGGAAGAAATTGTCTCGTTCATTGAGCCAGCCTGCTTGACAAAGGATTAGTTCAAGCAGGCCGCCCTCGACGACAGTTGCCCGGAAACGATTAAATCATTCGTGCTGAGTTTCTGGCCGCCAGTGAAGTCCATACCAGAAGAGGCGAAACCATTCTACACCATTCGGGAAGAACTTTCTGTTATCGATAACCTCCCAGGCGGCACGTGAGGTTGGGCCAACGTTGGAAACATATTGGCACTTCTTGGCCCAATGACGGCCTAAGATTAACAGCGTGGTTCCAATATTGGCAGTGCCATGCTGATTCCTGGCCCAATGATGGCCTAAGGTTAACAGCGTGGCGCGAATATTGGCTGTGCCATTCTGATAGAGATCCAACGTTGGCCCACATTACACAGTCAGTAAACAATATTGGCTGTGCCATTCTGATAGAGATCCAATGTTGGCCCACATTACACAGCCAGTAAACAATATTGGCACTGCCGTTCAACAAGGCGGGAATTATTGGACCGACTTTCGTATGGATTTGCCGATATGGGTTACTAGTTGGCTTCTTTTGGAGGACATTGGCCCGTAATAAGCGAATTTTTGCCTTGTCGGCTTTTAGTGCTGTATGACTTGCTGAGATTGAACAACGTGTTTTGAAAACTAACGCACTGATCACAGGCACACTGCGCAGGAACCAGAAATATGTTCTCCCATGTCAACTCCATGCATGGTACACCGCCATTTTTGCACTTCCCCTTTACCGAAATGCGTCCCCTAAAGAGAAAAGCCAGTGTACCACGTAGCAAGCAGGGGAAGTCGAATAAGTTTAGCCGCTGCTTTATTGATGGTGAATAAGAACATGAGCTTTCCATAAGAAGCAACGGTATTGCGAATTCGCCTGCGCATTGTATATTTTGCATGTACGCTCCGCGGCTTTCGTGGGTCAGAATTCTGAGGAGAATCGAGAATTACAGTGCCTCAGAGCTGATTGAACCGTTTTATATTGCATCGAGATGGAGCGCATATGTATTAGTGAAACATTTGTTTGTTTGTTTAGCATGCATGGCATGTTGCGGTGACATAATCATCATGCTACTATTCTAATATATTTATTTGTTCGTGCATGTGCAGTAAGCTCCTTGTATGAATGCCCCTGACAGAAAAAAAAATTAATTGCACGTTTTGGCATTTGCGTGTCAACAACCTCTTGTCTTTGCCTTTAGCAGGCACGGCGCATTCCGGATTTTTTTTTTTTCGGCCTAGCTATCCGTCTTTTAGCCCCCACTCGCCTCTCCCCCACGCACCCACGTGAGCCTGGTCAATGCTATCAGTCAAGCGTTCAGACAGCCATAAGCTGCTGTGTCGAATTGGGTGCTCTCGGAAGCATGGGGGAAAGCGGCGCGGCCACTATTGTCCTCCTTGTCGCCCTCCGTCGCTGCCACTCCAAAACGCGGTCGGGCTAGGTCCAGCGGGGGAAAGTGGCGTTTACGCCATATTCTTCGTTCACCCTTTCCTTTCACTCTTTCCTTCTATGCGTCGCTAGCACGCCGACTGGGTGCAACACCGCCTGAGTGCTTGCCATCTTGTCCGTTCTTGCCAGCGCACTCCTCTCGTGAAAAATGCTCGCTTGCGGTCGTCATTCCTACTGTGAAGCCTACATCTTGAAATACGCAGCAATGTGGCCACGAATTTTTGTGAGTGTTAGAATTAATATAGGCGAAACAACAATTAGAAAAAAAGTCGGCGCTCGTGGCCACCGTCTTCGATGTGCGATGAACTCGGATACACAGAAGCATGGATCTTACAATGGTGAGTGCATTTGTTTTGCGCATGTTATAAGTTTTGTAAGGAGCAATATCACCCAAGCAATAACACGCGGTATATATATTACTGAAACAGGCCTGGCTAATGTAGAGTGCCTGTAATTACATAGCTCTTATTATTTGCAGCCTTTCAATAGTGCCCGGAGCAGAACCACTTGTAAATCTCTCTGAATTTCACCCAAATTCCAGGATTATGATTTTATGAAGCCACGCGCGCGGCCTGATCCTGCTAGTGATACCGAGGAACCACGCTCCTTCTCACTGTTATAGGTCAAGCATAATTTCCAGCCGGCAGTATTTCTTTCTTTTCGTACAATAAATGCCTCTTTTACTAGTGTTTCCTGACGGAACTTCTCGGTTTCCACATTAAAAAATTTCGCGCGAAGGCCGCATTGTGTCTACACAGTCTGAAACTAGGCTTTTTGTGCTGTAGCAGGTTTTGCTGCAATTTTTAATTATAAAATGCTGCGCTGACTAGGTGTGGGCTGTAAACAAGGCGGAAGGATCCTGCGCATTTTATGTCTGTTCTAGATATTACGTTACACCTTGTACAAGATATGCCATATATGTCGAAATATTAAGAAGTGTTACCTGAGAAATCTCTTGCAAGAAAGTTTCTTGATTCACCCCTTCGAACTCTCTGCTCAGACTTATAATATTGTTGCAGTATGGCGATTTTTCAGATGAAAACGCTGCCACATACATTTGTCATACCGACATCTCTGATAATGTTTCTTTTTATTTTACAGTGCAAGCATTTCCTCCAAGTAATGGTGAAGTCGCTATGGGATATGGTAGCAATATCAACGAAACCACCGCGTTATGGGTGACCTCGGGGGCCTGATCAGCCCGCCGTCATCCAAGCACTGACAAACCTGCCTACCGATGTCAGCTCCCTGCCCTGAAACCCCTGGCCAGCCCACCGTCCTCGGCACCTTGCCCAATTCCCATCCTGAGGGCAGTGCCTGTATATAAACTGTTTGAAGATAACCGAGCGTCACCCATCTAGGTCCACGGAAAATGCCTGTTTGTGAAAATTTATTCGCAAATAAACTGTCATAAACGTCAATTTCAGTATTCTTTTATTATTATTTGCAAGCATATATGACTTCTGCTTCTTGACATCTTTTTGTCGAGCTTTCCTAGCTACTATTGAGGAAGACGGTAAGGGGACAATTGCTACAAAAAATGCCGCTAGCAAAAGATTTGCCAGCGTATCTAGAATATTCGTCATGCAAAGGGCATTGGCTCAAAGCTGGCATTAATAATGGCAACGATATGGCTCAACACTGGTCCTACGCTGGCAGCACGATGACTGCTGCATTGGCATAACATTGGTTCAATCTTGGCTTTAACGCTGGTCCTACGATGGCTGCTGCATTGGCATAACATTGGTCCAATCGTGGCTTTAACGCTGGTCCTACGCTGGCAGCACAATGGCTGCTGCATTGGCATAACATTGGTCCAATCTTGGCTTTAACGCTGGGCCAGCATTGGATTGGGTTGAACTTTGCCAATATGCCAACATTGGCCCAACATTGGTACCAATTTCTGCCAGCATTGGGCCATGGTTGGACTAATGCTGGTGTGCTGCCTGGGCTGCTACTGCGTGGAGAGCGCCTCGTTGTTCCGTGCTCCTTCACGGCTCAGATCATCGGCATCGCACACGAGACACATCCGGGTATCACGCGCACGAAGGCGCGACTGCGTGAGCGGTTCTGTTGGCCAAGAATGGATAAGCAAGTGGAAACGGCAGTAAAGAACTGCCATATCTGCCTGCAAGCATATAAGTATGCGAAAACATCACCAGCACCATTGCAACCTGTTGAATGGCCTGAGCGACCGGGGCAAAAGCTTGGCCTTGACATTGTTGGTCCTTTGGAGCACGCAGCTTACAACAGCAGATTTGCTGTAACGCTAGTCGACTACCATTCTAAGTGGCCAGAGATGCATTTTGGCAGCGAAGTGTCCACGAGCACCGTGAAAGACTTTTTAACATGTGTTCTTGCGCGTGAAGGCTACCCAGAAGAGATCGTTTGTGACAATGGACATCAGTTCACTTCGCGTGAATTCATCACTTCCCTGCAAAATAGAGGCATCAGTCGTTCACATTCTTCGATATACTACCCCCAAGCCAGTGGGCAAATAGAACGTTTCAATAGCACATTGAAGATTTTCATTCCGGTCTCACTCCTCGATAGACGACCACTCCGGCAAGCTGTCACAGAATACCTTGCCATTTACCGCTGTACTCCGTACGCCACCACCGGGGTTTCCCCAGCAGTTCTGCTGCATGGTAGAAGGCCCCGAACCAGGCTGCATGTCGTGGGTTCATCAGCACCAGCATTTGCGAAAGACCCAGCCAAGGAGTTGGTGCGACTTCGTCAAAGGGTTCGGCGTCAGCAGCAGAGCAACAAGCATTACACGGAGAAAAGGAGAGCCGCCAAGAAGACGAAGATAGCCGTAGGCGACTTTGTCCGTATGAACAATCCGTCCGCTCGTTTCAAGGGAGACTGCGCCTTTTCTTCACCAACTGAGGTGATCAAGAGGAGGGGACCAGATTCTTTCCGACTTGGAGACGGCCGTACGTGGAATGCCTCCAAGCTTTCCAGGGTTCCAGAGAGAGGCACCTGCAGGAACCAGGCCACTCTGCCATGCCGCAGTCGTGGTCTCCCGATGCGCTGTAGTCCGCCATGCCGCAGCCGCGGTCCCCTGATGTGCAGCAGCCTAGCGTGCTACAGCCGCCTTCTCCCAGGACGCAGGCGCGGTCTCCTGGCATACTGCAGCCGCAGTCTACGAGCCCGTCGCCATCGTCGCCAGTGAGACGTCCAAAGCGGCCGACCCGAGAGCGCCGGCCACCGACCTGGCTCCGACTATCAGACCAATTAGTTGGCGGTCTGACATTGTTTACATAGTTTGTAAATATGTGTAAATAAGTACAGTGTGCATGCTTTGGGGCTTTCCTTACTAATGCTTACTAACAACTAACCACTAAAAATAAGGGAGGGAGTATGATGTATTTAGTTTCGTTATTCCTTTGAGTTCTTTATTCCCCGGGGGGCGCTTCTGTTCTTCAATAAATATATGACTGTATACGTTGAATAAACGGCTTTTACTTCGGGAGGGCTGGAGCCTGACTTCCACCTTCGGTCAACACCCCAAACTCCGGAGATCTTGTGACTTTTTGCGTGCATGCAGGCGATGTTTCCTGGTAGCGTCAGATCTCGCCAAAGGTATTGGACGCGTCTGGGTATCTGAGTAGGGAGACCGCGTAGCCTTGTCAGCAACCATTTTACCGACGATGCCACAGTGGGCCGGAACCCATTGAAAGAAATTATTGTGCCCCCTTTCCAGAGCATGGTGGCGCACTTGCCTGATGTCACATATCTGCTCATATGTTCTGTGATGTAATGCAAACTTGATACTGTGAAGCGTTCCCTTAGAATCACAAAATACGACCCATTTTCCTGTTGGCTCTTCGGCGACGTACGTCATAGCGGCATTGAGAACGGCAAGTTCTGCCGACGTATATGTAGTCATGTGTGACAATTTCAATCTAACTGCCACTTGCTTAGCTGGAACGACGAATGCGGCACTTGAGCTGGTAGGTGAGGTCGAACCTTCGGTATACATATATGTATGTGTTCATGACAAGTCTGGTGCAGTAATAGGAGTGTAAGTTGCTTCAGAGCCGGCGATGGATGATTCGCCTTCTTTGTAATTCCAGGAACAGCAAAATTAACTTGAAGCTGTCGCAGGCAACCCAGGGCAGATGAAGGCTTGACAGATGGCGAATGTGCGCTCTGAGAAAGCAGCCCTAAACACGTGCGCAGGGCTCGCCCTTGTATGCTCTTGGCGACAAGATGCGCCGCAAAGCGTACAAGATTTCTTATAGCGCAGATAAAATTCCACATATAAGGATGATTTGATGCGCTTGCATACACCGACTAAAATTCGCACCTTTTCCAGTGGCGCATATGTAAAGGGACTCGCACATGGCCAGGGTATGGAGTGTTGGCAGGTGTTGTCGCACGTCATTTTATGTCAGGTGTCCTGGTACACGGAAATTTCAGTGGGAGGAGGCACGGGCTCAGTGTCGGGTAAGGAGGAAACGCGGCAAGACAAATGATTATTGCTTGGAGAGATGATAAGCCCCAAATGGGGCAAAATTTTATTAGATTACAGTAATATGGCACCCTGCCGCCTCGAGCATACATGCCATACACTTTGAACGAAGTTTGGACAGTTTCGCGCTTATCTCCTGCCACAACAAAAGGTTGACAGCCATAGGTGCCGAAAACGGAAACGCTGGAGAGCACGAACCCCCCCCCCCCCCCTTCCCTCCTACCTGGAGATTAGACACGGGCCCAGGCGGCATCATGTCTTCTTTTTTACGGTTTGGGCAGATCGACTGAAGAACTACAGTTGCCTAAAAGTTGAAAGAACAGTACAGCTTTAAATTGCCGTGGCTACATCGATTTGGCTCGCACGAACAATGGAGAAAGATGGCAACACCAAGAGGTTTAGATCCACTTCACCGTCAGGGATTCCGACTGGCAACGGCAGTTTTCCGAACGTCTGCTGTTCCAAGTCTCTGTGCGGAGACACACGAACTGCTACTTGATAAGTGCAGGTTTTTCTTTCATACACATTCAATTCGAAGACTTCGAACCGTTCCGGAACGCCTAAACCAACTTTTTGCTTGATACACTTTAATTCTCGAAAGTACCTTTAAATATAAGGCCTGTAGAGGCTACACGTCATCCTTGCGAATATAAATAATATGTTTTTTTTACAGCTAAGCTGTTAAGAGCTCGTTTCCCCTGGATTGTGTCAGTTTGCAGACGCAAAATTCCAAAGGTGCAATGCCGGTAATCATCGCTGCGGAGGTGAAGCAGGTGTTGGGCACTCATCATCTGTGGGCCGACCCCGAAGACGGTGCAATGCCCAGCCGACCCGCGGCGGAGCTGAATCAGGCGGCGCTAAGCACTCCCCATACGTGGGCCGATCCCGAAGATAGTGCAATACAGGGCCAACCTGCGGTGGAGGTGCAGCTCGCCATTAAGAGATCCAGATACACAGCTTCGCTTTTCATCCTTCTTTACAGTGAGGAAGGGCACCGATTTCTTTTTATTTAGACATACTGCAATTAAATTCCGGTGAATTTAGCAGGGTGGTACATAATGATATTATTAAAAAGAAAGAAATGGCGAATACATGAAAATCTTCATGGTACAAATGATACAATAGATACGATACATACAAGCTATGATGGGCGCAAGAAATATCGACACAATAAAAGCAGCAAGGAGATTACCTTATGCGGGGTCTATTTTGTAGTATTTGACGCGTTTGTTCAGAGGAAACTAATGACAATAGGATACAAGTAGGTACAGTTCACTTCTACGCAATTAAACTTATAAGTACATATTCTAAGTGCAAGGAGAACAATGACCACGAGGGTTCTGCAACAATTACATTAGTTGGCTTATTCCAGTTCGACTATGGTGGGAGGGAAGAATAAATACTTCAAGCAAATATTGGGTGTGTGAAAAGAAGTCCGTAGCTAGACACAAAATTTCCTTTCCTTCTGGCTACCCTGCCTAGGAGGGTAGCCAAAAGGAAAGGAAGAAAAGTCAGCTATGGTACTTTTGTAATCGCTGTAAATCCATTAATATAAGAACTTAAGCCTTGAATAACGGTATATTAAGGATAAGGACAAAAGTTGAGCTCTCTTGAAAAGATCCGTAACTGGAAAATTTAAATTATGGGGTTTTACATCCCAGAACCACGATCTGATAATGAGGCACGCCGCAGTGAGGGACTCGGGAAGTTTGGACCACTAGGGATTCTTTAACGTGTGCCTTAGTCTAAGTACACGGGTGTTTTCGCGTTTCGCCTCCGTAACTGAAGTTCTTGAAAAAGTGTGGTATATAAAACGCACCGCTCTTGTTCCCGCTTTTTCTACTTATTTAATATTAGATTTAGTGAATGTGTCCCCAATGATCACGGCGTAGTCTAAGATTGATAAGACAATTGATTTGTACGCTAAAAGGCGGACGAAAGGAGTTGAAAGCTTGAGAGCCAGCCGAAGAAATAAAGTTTATAATTTGCATTTGTTGTTATATGTGTTATGTACTTGGTCCAGCTCAGATCATTCGATAGATAAGGCCCTCAAGGTACTTATAATTACAATAAACTTCAGTATGAAATATATTTTTACCATAGTACCTAAAACGCAAAGGATTTTTTTATGAGTAATCTTCATAAAGACAGTTTTATCAAAGTAAACAACCATTTCCCATTCTTCGCGCCAGGAGAATACGTTATGAATTGTCTGATTAAAAAGCAACTGAGCGCATGTACCATGAAGTTCAGAGTAAGGTGTGCAATCATCTGCATAAAGCCTGAGCTTAACAGCAATTCGTGTCACGATATCATCAATAAACAAAAGAAGGGACAAACGACCAAGTACTGAGCCATGTGGAACACCAGAATCAACCTTCACATGTTTTGAACAACAGTGGCGAAAAGAAACAAATTGTCTTTTAGTTAGTTATGACGAAAGCCAACCCACCCAGATTTTATTGTTACGTACCTTGTCTCATTTGAAAAGTAATTTTTATGCGAAATCTTATCAAAAGCTTTGGAGAAATCCATAAGGGTAGCATCTGTTTGTTAGCGGTGGTTAGAGGATTTCGCAAAATTATGCACGGTTTCAACGAGCTGTGTGCAGGTTGAAAAACCTTTTCTGAATCCGGGCTGATTCTTAATTAGGAAGTTGTGCTCATGAAGAAATTGAAAATATGACTGTGTTTTCATTCTGTGCTCCATCATTTTGCAAGAGGTCGAAGTTAATGAATGGGTCCGATATTTCAGAACGAGGTTTTTGTTTTGTTTTTATTTATTGGTTTATTTCTGGCTGTTACCCAGTCGTGTGACAGTTTACCCTGGCATTATGATTTACGAATTAAACATTCAAATACTTAAGGCCCATTCTGCATATATTAAAAAAAGCATAAGGAGTGTCGTCAGGCCCAGGCGAGTTTTTCGTATCAAGTTTTAGTTACATGTTCAATATACAATTCTCTGATATGTACATCGGACATAAGGGGTTAGGAGACATTGACAGTTGGCAAGATACCATTGTCTCTTGCGTAAACAGATTTAAAGGGTTCATTAAAAAGGCTCTGAATGGACTTTGGATCACTAATCTCTCTACCATTATCATCAAAGATTTCACATTCACTTGACTTTGGGGAAGTTGATCTCCAAAACTTCTCTGGTGAGGTGGTTATGAAATTAGCTCTAGGCTATCACCATAGTGTCACGGATGCCTGGAATAGATCGGCTGACCACCTCTGGGCACCAACAGCTTCTCAAAAAAAGTTTACTAGCCACAGCCCACGCACTGTGGCAATCGGTGTTATGCGAATCATGCTGCAGCCTCCTTTTCATGCATGGTTTGCGGTTCTGCAAGGAGTCAACCTCCTTTTGTAAGGCGTGGGTGAATGACCACGTGCGTGGCGACAGCAGAAAGGCGAGGTCGAAGTGCCCTGACGGCGGTGACTGCACGACTAATAATGTTTTTTGGACCGGGGCAAAGAAATGTCACCAGTTCCGTTACAACCTGTGCGGATATCGAAGGCAGGGCATAATGCCGCAAACCATGCAATGTTACCCGATGCGAGGAAAGGGCACAGAGAATTTAGGCCGATCCCGAAGGTTGTTCATTCTAACACGTGAAGACATTCCCGCAATGTGTTCCAAGCCACATAGAGATGCCGATAGTCCGATAGATAATTAAAACGACATAATAATCAGAATAGATAGCAATGATTGATATAACGCCCCCTAAAAAATATAACTTCATGGGGGCGCCCATACCCCGTCGCCGGGTTTTCAAGCACGTATACATGAGTGCGCGAGCACGCACAAACACACATACAAACCCACAAGACCGTGTATACATGCCTGGAAGAAGGCCTCCCTCCCCACCAAAGCCTATCCGCCCTTCTCCCTTCAAGCATAGGTGTGTACTTTAAGCACTGATTACAATATCAAGACCCAGTTGTGCCTTTGGAACCCCGGACAGGGGGTTGAAACTAATCAAGCTGTTCTCAGAGCGTTAAACTCCCACGACGGAAAGCATAGGTGAGGCTGGTTAGCTTTCTCTTGTTTAGGTTACTTGTTTTAAGGTCCACTACCATTCGACGAAGTGGTGAACTATGCGAGTTGGCGGGCATTCATAGTTAAGAAAAGCGCGAAGGGACAAAAACGACAGAAGTAAAGTGGAAACGATTTTATTAGACACACGTAATATGCGTGAACAGCAACATGTGCGTATGCGTGCGAAAAAGACTAGATTGTCAGTGGTGCTAACGCAGGTGATAATACACAATTTCTTTAACTACAGATGCTTTCTCCAGGCCTCGTCAGATTTGTCAGCCCTTCGCTGCAAAGTCACAGAAACTTGGCTCGATCACCAACGTGTTCTTTTTCGTCCTCGCTAGGTGTTATCGCCGACGTGACTAATTCTTCGATCCGCGTGTTTGAAGAAAGTATTGGTTTCGCAGCATCTTGCGGAGCAAAGCACAAATAGCAAGTTGGCGTTTCTTTCAACGAATTCCTTGGATCTCATGTATAGACCCGTCTGTCCGTTATATGCATCGCCACATAGGTCATAGGAATGTCGTACACAACAGATTTCTTGGCAGGTAGTGAACCATCTAACATATAAAAGCTGGTCCTGTTTTCTTCGGTCCTTTTTCGTCTGAGGCGGTCATTCACGCATTCATCCGTCTGTATGATATATCCGCCTCTACGTATGGCGCGCGCGCACGCACGCACGCACGCACGCACGCACGCACGCACGCACACACGCGCACACACACACACACACACACACACACACACACACACACACACACACACACACACGCGCGCGCGCACACACACACGCGCGCGCGCGCGCACACACGCACGCACACACACACACACACACACACACACACACACACACACACACACACACACACACACACACACACACACACACACACACACACACACACACACACACACACACACACACACACACACACACACACACACACACACACACACACACACACACACACACACACACACACACACACACACACACACACACACACACACACACACACACACACACACACACACACACACACACACACACACACACACACACACACACACACACACACACACACACACACACACACACACACACACACACACACACACACACACACACACACACACACACACACACACACACACACACACACACACACACACACACACACACACACACACACACACACACACACACACACACACACACACACACACACACACACACACACACACACACACACACACACACACACACACACACACACACACACACACACACACACACACACACACACACACACACACACACACACACACACACACACACACACACACACACACACACACACACACACACACACACACACACACACACACACACACACACACACACACACACACACACACACACACACACACACACACACACACACACACACACACACACACACACACACACGCGCCAGGCACACACACATACTCGGTCGCCTCAAGTGAAGACGTCGATCCATTTGCATGGTAACACTTTGCTGATACTAACACGCTGCTGCATAGCCAGCCGTGTTGTCCTTATACAGTATTCTATTCGATTATGTGTCCTTGTGATATCGACCACTCTGGCGTTATCTTCGTTGGGCTACCTATCACTGTTGTAATTGGTGGGCGCTTCGAAATCAATTTCGCATGGGTGGCAATTAACATCTTTTCCCTTTTCTTTATTCTTCATACGTACATCTATCTGTACGTTTTCCAATCTTTGAAATATATCCAGAGGTAACTTGTACGTGAGGTTCACGGACGCAGCTTCTCACCATGCTGCACTTCCAATATGATGGCTAGGATGATGTCAGCAAATTATATTGCGAGCAGAAAACGGCGCTAACCGACAAGACAACGACAAAGACACAAACCAGAGCGCTCACTAACAACAAACTGTTATCATTCTTTGAGTCAGCAAATATAGACTCTACCAATATGGCGAAGAACCGAAGAAAAACAAAAAAAACGACAGAAATTTAGCATGCGCAGAGGTAATAAATTGTAATCAATTAGATAGGAAAGCTACCTCGTCCGGAAGGAGTGAAATCGAGTGGAGGCTCGGACATGTGTCGCCGGTATTGTGAGCGGGAAAGGCTTCAGAAATAAGACGTGTGCCATCATCGTGGTATTTTCCTAACAAGGACACACCTTTAAAAGAGAGCTTGCTGCCGCACTCATCGTAAGGCAGTGACAACTGACTATCTCTATTATTTTTAAACCTTGTTTGAGTCTTCGCGCATGCGGTCATTGAAGCACCGCCCCATTTGACCGATATAGAAATCCTTGCACGACAGAGGAATCTTCTAAACTACACTGTCACAACAGTCAACAGCAAACCGCTGTCTATGTGCTGCTTTTTACAAATTTTCTTGCTCGCGGTCACCGGATTGATTAGTTGGCACAGGCTACGTAGCTTATTTCGGGCAATGAACAAAACGTAACGCCTGCCCGGCGGACCACTCTTTTGAGATTATGCGCGGCCTGGTGTACATGCTGTGCAACTGCAAAAATATTTTCCGAGTAATTCTGAAATTGAGCGGAAGCGGAGTGCTTGCTATGAAAGCGTGCTGCTGGGTTTTCGTTCTGTTCTTCGAGATAGTGGTAGAGTACATATATGCTGACTGAGAGAAGAAAAACACTTGGTTGTTAATCAGCGCTGTGGTAATTCTCTTCTCTTCTTCTTGTCAAATAACGTTGTTGCCTGCTCGTAATCATGAGCCAACAATAGTCACTGCCACAGATAACCTGGTTCAATGTCATAAAAACTCACTATTCTGCCAGCGTCCGCGCCAGAACTACAGCAGAACCAGTGCGCCAGACGGCAACACATGCCGTTTCTATTCGTGCTAGTTCTCCAACATGGCGGTAGGATAACGCCAGTGCGAGCCGTTATTTTTTCACTGAGCTTTCAATTTGCCAACGTCATGGCCGCGTGTGGCGAAGAAAGAAAGGGCGCTTGGAGAAACGTGCGAAGAGCAGCTCGACAACCAAGACTCCTGCCGTACCACAAAGCAGCGTCGCATAGAACACGAAAAAGCTCTGCAATTCGAACAATGGCTTTACCGTTTCAGATACATTCTCCTTGCGGGAAGAATGCTTGCAAATCTCGTGAGGCTTGCACAAGGGCGATGCGAGCAGGTCACCCTCTAGCACCATTTGCAGGAAGGCCCTGTAGGCGTCCTTCAGAGGAAAGCTTTTACGAAGTGGCATGCTGGCTAGACGCGTAACGAAGTTCTCGTCGAAAGCGACGACGCGGGCAGGCACTGTCTTATCATGCGGTATGCGGTGTACGTAGCACACGCGATCGCTCCTCGTGGCACAGGCCATGCACTCGTTTTTATTAGAGGTTAGTAGCTGATCCCCGTATTTGGAAAGCGACGCGTTGAGCTTCTTTCCCAGTGTCGTCGTGTGGTGCGGGTGAATGAGGCTCTGCAGGGGCGCTGTTCCATTTGTAACACACGTCGCCACGGTATCAGCGTCCAGAGCTGCTTCCAGTTCCTCCATTGTGTCCAGGCTGCTGGCTGGACGACCGATTGCCACCTGCGACGTCAGCACGCATCGAAAGTACTGTGTGAGCGGGACCATTGCTAGCGCCCAGAACAAGTAAACAACTTTCTGGGTTCTCGTCCGCCCGTTCGGGTTCGGAATTGGCGTTGATGTCCCCAGAAGGACGGCCAAGGGGAACAGCGTCTCGGATTGTGCTCGTTCCCGTAGCGGAGCGCCGCCTATGAATACGAGGAGACCAGCGCAAATTGTTAGTGACGCGGCTGTCATGGCAACAGTCAACATGGACTGGACTGTAGTTTCGAAAACAGACAGGGCTTCGGTTTTGCTCTCCAGGGCGTAGAAAGTTTCGGAAATATGCACAATCTCACTGTAAGTGGCCGCTGCAAGCATATCTGTGTTTAGAGGGACGCGCAAGGCTAGCAGGTCGGTGTTTTCACAGAAGAGGGCGTCGAGCGCCGACGACCAATTTGAGTAAAACTGGTGCACCAATGAAACGTTCTTGGCTTCGAGCATGTCCGACAGGTAGGGAAAAATTAAGCAAGTGTTGTTGTCGTGCGACCGCTGAGACCGCGTGCAGCCCACCTTCACCGCCATTCCCCGCAATGTAGTCTCCTTCGTCGCACGTTTGAAGGCTCCTAGCTCCTCGTGTGGCTGATGGTCGTACAACAATGGACTCCCGTCAAGTTTGGAATTGGGAACGTCACGACTAAGGTTCTTCCGTTGCGAATTTCCTGCAAAGCAAGCGCTCAGCACCGACACCGGATCCTCGCTTTTGGAAAACGTCAGGTTATCGTTAGTTTCGATCCAACGCACGAATATTTTCGCCATTACCTGTCGTACATTGTGTGCCACATACGGCCAATCAACGTGGAGGCTCGGAACTATCGCAACAGTCGACCTGTCGGCAGCGTTGTTTTCTAAGACATAGCTTTCAAGACCACCTTTCCCGAAAATCCAAGTTGTTCTCGGCCATGCTAGGCGCCGCGCCAACAAGTTGTCGACGTCCTTCCAGTACTTCGTAAAAGAGACGACCGCGATGTTTACTTTTGCTGGCGTAGGTGTTTCCACGAAGTCCTGCAGGCTATCGCGGGCGCCCTCCGGTAATGCACTCGCGTCTTTTCTCAGTAGGCCGAGGACAACAACCATGAGCACAGACGAGGCCTGTCTCCTGGTGGACATCATTCTTGTGACTGAACTATGTTACTCTATCCTCACTATAGTGGCAATGCCAATATATACCTCCTCGAGGACCTAGAGCGGGTGCGAAATTGGCCAATCACCGCTTAGCAACCCTTATTCGATTGGTCATATAGCGAGCGAGAAACTGCCAATGCCCTAGAAAGTGAGAAAAATGAAAGCTAAACAGAGAGAGAGAGAGAGAGAGAGAGAGACACGAATAAAAGCGAAATAAAAGCGCTGTATACTTGCAGAGCATATAATTGCTCTAATCGATGTCACATATGCCACGTACTTTTGTGAAGATTGCAGCAGCTGAACATTATTTTCTGTTCGTTTCGCTCGATCCGGTGCCTCCTCACCTTCAGTCACTGTCATCGGTTGTAGTACCGTAAAGGTAAAAAGCCACTCAAAACTTTGGACCCGTTATTTGTGAGCCAGTCGATTGCAGAAAGAGGCGTCAAGATGGCTAGTTGTATGCAAGGAAGCGGGCAAAGTGAAAGAAAATGACTACACCGTAAACGGGGCCCTTGAGGAATAAGCACGGAAGACACGCAGTTGCCCTGTCATCATTACTTGCAGGAAACAGAAGCGTTCGAAGTGATGTTGGAAGCCGACACGCTAGAATAACAGCATTCGAAAAAGGGCAGCAGTCTCATGTGTAGCTGTATGCATGGGCTTAATTCATGTCTTTAGCTTTTGTACTCTGGAACGTTCTATAGGGCAAATTTTGCCGTACCACATCTTGATCGAGTGAGGTAAAGGCCTAATTATATTTTAATTTAGTACTGTTTTGTTTTACATTCAAACACTGCGTGCGTTGAGATGTTCTATATAAAGTGCCTTAATGAATTCTATGGATCTGCACTGTACATTAAAAGAAAAGTTCGCACTCATTTTTGTTTATCTTGTCCCCAAAGGATAACCGTCATCTGCCTTAATTTCATGCCTTCGTTTTCATCTACGCTGCGCGATTCGTACTTGCAGATCACGAATAGCATGCGCGCTAACAGTGTGACGCGGCATTTTTGAGAGAAAGGTGGCGAGCGAAGAGTTCTGAAGAAAGGAAACGCAAGGCAGGTGACTATTACTAGTTGGGGACAAGATGCGCCACAAAGGGTGCAAGCTTGGCGGGTGTCGTAGCACGTCATTTTCTGACGGGTGCCGTGGTATACGGAACTTTCGGGGGGGGGGGGGGGGAGGGGGGATGGAGGCCCGTGCTCTATGTCAGGTAAGGAGGAAACGCAGGGAAAGCAGATTGATATTGAATGGTGTCAAAATAAGCCCCAAATGGGGCAAAACTCCTTTAGAGTGTAGTAACTTGGCAGCCAGTGGCCTCAAGCATACATGTCATACACTCTTAAAGAAGTTTGCACACTTTCGGGCTTATTTTCCGCCACAAGAAAAAGTTGACAGTGATAGGGGCCGACTACAGGGCGGCTAGACTGGAGGGCTCGAGCCCCCCTCCCTATTTTCCCGAGAGGGCTCTGCAAGCACTACCACCCCCCCCCCCCCCCCCCCCCCCGTCACCCCGGTGATCAGCGATGGGGTCTGCGGGCATTATAAGTCTTCCTTTGTATGGGTTTGGACAAATCTACTGAAGAACTACACTTGCCTAAAATGTGAAAGAAAAGCGCAGCCTTAAATTGCCGTGGCTGCATAGATTTGCCCTGCACTAAACAAGCAGAAGTATCACAACACCAAGACCTTTAGATCCAGTTCACCATCAGGAACTTCGACTGGCATTGTCAGCTCTTGAAACGTCTACTATTCCAAGTATCTTTGCGGAATCGAATGAACGGCCACTTGGTAAGTGCAGGTGTTTCTTTCGTACACATTCAATTCCAAGACTTCGAGCCCTTCCCGAACCCCTAAATCAACTCTACTCGATACATCAACTGCGAACACACCTTTAAATATAAGGCCGGTAGAGACTACACATAATCCTTGCGAATATAAATGAAATGTTTATTTTTTAATTATTTAGACATACTGCAATCGACCGGCGATTTTAGCAGGGTGATACATACTGATATTATTAAAGAGAAAAAAAAACGGCGAATATGTGGACATATTATAGGTACACATTATACAATTGATAGGATAGATACAATTTTTGAAACAGAACAGCGCGGTTTTCACGGGGACAAGCAGGGAGAAACGACCCGGACGAGCGCTGACTTGCAACTGAAGTTTATTGTTTGGAACGAAGAATGTATAGCAGCTCCAAACAACAGAAAAAAACAAAAAACTATATATGTATTCACAATCAATCATACACGCTGCACTGAACAGGGGAGATAACTGTAATCATCATATCACCCCCGCTAAAAATCCACCCGTTCGCAGCAATTGCTACGAAGGAAACCCACACGAGTTCCTCGAAAGAAGAAGCCTCATAGTTGAAGAAAAATTCGTCCTGGGCCGGGACGAATTTGCCCCGGAAAAGCGGTGGTCCCGGGTTCGTGTCCCGGCCCAGGACGAATTTTTCTTCAACTATGAGGCTTTTTCTTTCGAGGAACCCGTGTGGTTTTCCTTTGTAGCAATTGCTACGAACGGGTGGATGTCTGGTTTTCCCTTTATATATTACTTCCCTCCACCTTGCGGCTTTCCGCAGAACTACTACGTCAAACACTTGCCTTTGCTTTGTGTTGTCGACAAATTCGACTTCGCCCTGCCATCCGCTAGCCGCCTGGTTAGCTCAGATGGTAGAGCGGCTGGCCCGGAAAGGCGGTGGTCCCGGGTCCCGGCCGAGGACGAATTTTTTTTCAACTATGAGGCTTTTTTTCAAGGAACCCATGTGGGTTTCCTTTGTAGCAATTGCTACGAACGGGTGGATGTCCGATTTTCCCTTTGTTCATGAGCTTCCCTTTCAGTTAACATAAATTGTTTTTTTCCTGATTTTGTTTTTTCCTTCGAAGTAGTTGTTCATGGCATGTTTCTTTTCCATTGGCGCAACCCATGAGATTATTTTAGCCTCTCAGATTTTCCGCTTGACTTTCTTTGCTGCTTTGTTGCTGACCCTACCGGTTGCATACTTACTAGTAAGCTTCCTACTTCTTTTTCTCCACTGCGATTCAATGTATTTCCTGTACAAATACCAGAACGCATTCCCAGCCCATTTAATTTCTTGCATATTCCTCAGTCGTTCTTCATAATCAATTTTACTGTGAACTTCCCTTATTTCAAAACTTGTCCAGCCCATGTCACCCTGCCCAACTTCATTTGTAGTCCTTCCCCGCCTTCTCTCATTTGCATCTCTCTCTCTCTCTCTCTGTTCAGTCTTAGTGTCACTGAATACACTCCATTTCTTGGGTAGTTCATCAGAAATTACACGAAGTGCAACATGAATAGCAGAGAGCTCCGCGGCAGTCGATGTAATCTGGTGAGACAGTTGAATCTTTATGGTGGAAGTTTTTGCAGGACAGATCTCCGATCCTGCAGGCCCATTCACCATGGTTGAAGCGTCAGTATCTAGATGATGATGCTCGTTGTATGTGTCGTACAGCAAGAGCAGTGAAAGCTGCTTGAGAGCTGGAGACGAGAGTTGGGCTTTTGTTCGTATTCCTTGTACCCTTAGTTGAACTTTTGCTTCAGCCAAGCACTATGGGGGAAACGGAACTCTCGCTGGAGCTGTATAACCTGATGGAAGGTATGCACGATAAGGCAGGACTGTTTCACAAAAGGAGGCACGTGGTCGATCTTCTGGGAGTGAGGCCAGATGATGGGCAGGGGCTCGAGCAAGGTGTCTTACGTGCGCTCTGAGCGCTTCCATGAATATATGGGTCTTGGCTGGGAAATCCGGTGCAATAGCATTTGTTTCAGCTGTTGATGAGCACCGCGGCAATCCAAGACACACACTAAGTGCCTGGGCCTGAATGATTTCGAGTGTACGGATATTACTTCTGCAGGTGTTGGTCAGCACAGGCAAGTTGTATCGCAAATACCCAAGAAAGAGCGTCCTGTATAGTTGCAACATTGCATGTACTGACGTACCCCAGGCTTTTCCTTCTAGAAACTTGAACAGATTAGAAACATCCGTCGGGCGCCTCTTCAGATAGGCCACAGGAGGACTCCAGCAGAGGTTATGATCAATGATTACGCCTAAGAATCGGTGCGTCCTCACATAAGGTATGCTTTGACCGTCGATAGAGACATCGTATGATCTCATTTGCTTGCTGCTAAACGCGACAAATACGCTTTTTTCTGGCGAGATCTTGAGGCCTTGTTCATTTAGTTGCGTCGATGTTGACGTCGCAGCTTTTTGAAGCCTGGCGCGTACTTGCGGCCGTGTCACACCACACGTCCAGACGCAGATGTCGTCGGCATATATTGATATTTTAACTGTGTTCAGAAGTCGTTCCACGAGACCAATGAATGCAAGGTTGAAAAGCGTGGGACTCAAGACACCACCTTGTGGAACTCAATGGGTTGTTTATTATTGCGAGGTTAGGACAGCTTCAGTGTTAACAAATAGAATCCGCCTATGTAAATAACTGCGTGGCCAACGACATAATCGACCGCCCAGGCCCACCGATTCCAATGCTTCAAGTATGGCGTCATGAAGAGCGTTGTCATAGGCTCCCTTTATATCTAAGAACATTGCGACAGATAACCTCTTACACGTCTTTTGGTGTTGTACATAGGTTATAACGTTGTCGATAGAACATCGGTGACGTCGAAAGCCAGCCATGGCGTCTGGGTAGAATTCGTAATGTTCAAGGTAGCACTCAAGTCTGGCGAGGATCATTCGCTCCATCACCTTCCCAACGCAACTTGCCAGCGCAATTGGTCAGTATGAAGTAATCTCTAAGGGAGACTTGCCATGCTTAAGAAACGGTAGCAGGCGGATGATCTTCCAATCTTGAGGAACTTTGCCGTCCTGCCAGGACTCGTTATAGATATTATAGGAGCGCACTTCGTGCCCGTTCTCCAAGGTGACGTAGCATACGGTAAGATATGTCATCCGGACCAGGCGGCGACAATCGATTACAAAGGGCGAGCGCCGCGTCAAGCTCTTGAGTTGTGAAAGGCAGATCCATGCGCGAATCTCGTCAATATGGAATACGGTTCAATGTAAGCGAACCTGTGCAAGTTGGCTGGCCGGCAATAATAGCAGAAAGGTATTCCGCCTCAGCAACGTCTTGTCGGTGCTGGCATAGTGCTAGGGCCTTAAACGGAAAACACTGTTACGGAGCAGCATTTACAAAATCAAGCCTTGAGGGTCATCGATTTCTCTAGTTACATCTCACATGCAGTACCAATATTCAGTTTCTTAAGAATACTACCATTACGTTACATGCTCCAGCTCAAATTGGTTTTACTAATATACCGCACACTAAATCATGAAATAATTTTAGATGCATTTAATAACTCTGCTCTTACCAACACTAACAATACGAGATTTTCCTCTACCAACAATTTTTTACTCCCTCGAATAAACACTAATTATGGAATGTTTACTTCCCTTTTTACGGCCATTAAATACTGGAACAAACTACCACCCCATATTAAAGCCTGACGCACAACATTAATATTCAGGAGAGATACGATGAAATATTTACTAACGGCACTACTGGCTACTGATTCATTACTATATGTGTATATTGTGTACAAATTTATTTTCCAGTTTTCAATGATTCTGCATTTGCATAATGTATCGTCAGCTTTTATTTATTTTTTTTCTATATCTCCCTTTGTCTTCTTTTTTCTGTATAACCTTTGCACTTTGCGTATTGTAAGCATATATTTGTTTCTAATTATCTGTTACGATTAACCTCGTGTTCTTTGATATGTGTCATTCCTATGTTTCCATAACGTGTCAGTTACTACATATTTATTTATTCCTACGCTGTATCGGTTTAATTTGCTTGTGTTTTGAACTTCAATTATTGTAAGCACCTTCTTGTATTTGTTTATTTGCTTCATTAACTTCGGGTTTTCTGATGTCTGTCGCTGCTATGTTACCATAATGAATTATTTCTTGCTTTGGTAAATTACTAATAGGAGGTCCCCCTGTCGCTTCTTGTAACTCCGGGACCTCCTTCTGTACTAATGATGAATGATGAAAAAAAAAATAAAAATTAGAAATTAACAATTAACAGAACGTAGACCTCGCACAGTTCTCCATATTTGAGATAGCTGTTTGTGGGGATCTAGCGACGCACAATATTCGACAGCCGCTGTGTCTTTAGTGCATGCATGTAGCGTTGTATCTTCTTTTGCATCCGCCGGGCTTTCCTTAGATCCTGAATTGACTTAGTGCGTCGATATTTTCTTTCAGCACGACGGCGAATCGCACGAAGCCGTTCCAACTCCAGGTCGAATTCAGAATACCGTGATTTCTGCCTTAGACCGCGGACCCCACGAACAACTAGTTAAAGAAATAAGACGGCTACTTCACCCTCTCGCCGAGCAAGGACACGACATCACGTTACAGTGAAATCCAAGCTACTGTGGCATAATGGGCAATGAACATGCCGAACCCAGCAGCACGATCTGCACATGAGGAGGGCTTGCAAAACTCCAATTCCATTTTCAAGAACAGGCACTGCAATGAAAATTCTTGTGCTTGCAAATGAAGCCATCAGAAGTTTAAGGAACACACCAGCTTGAAGCACACACGTCTACACCGACTGAACCCGTCCCTTCGACTTTTACCCCCCATATGGACTCTCTCGACTCGGGACAGCAGTACTTTGCCGACTGTGGCTTGGTGTAACTTAAACAAGATCTTTCGTCTTCCGAATCGACATGGACGAGAGCTCGTCTTGCAGTCACTGCGGCGGCGAGGAGACCACAGAACATGTACTTTGCCACTGTCGTCGATACAGCGTGCACCGGATGTCACTAGGGACCGTGTTGGCACGCCTTGACGACAAGCTACTTTGAGAACAGTCAGTTTTGGAATGCCGACATGAACTGTCGTCGCACCGAAAGTCGGTCAAGGCTTTGTTGAACTTGTTACGTGGCAGTGGCCTAATAGAAAGACTATAATGATCCCATTCCGTCCCTTTTCATTTTTTCACGCTTTTGTTTTTGTCACGCTCTTCTTTCCATATTTACTTTCCCTTCCCCTTGTGCAGGGTAGCAAACCGGAGGTTTTAACTCTGGTTAACATCCCTGCCTTTCTCTCTCTGCCATAGGGTCCTGATTGTGACCCTGTACAATCGGCTGATGCGAGCGCCACCTGGATGTGTTGCAAAAAACCGGGAGTGCCGCCTTGTGGCCTTTTAGATTTACGCAAGCAAATCTGGGAGGCCATGGCCGCTCTAGGGATGGTATAAACGCTTGAAAAGGGGCTTGTGTGTGTTTTTCCTTTTCGAGTTCTTGCTTAACAGCGTTTTGTCATATATTGAAATTACAATCCGACACTACCATGTCTTTAAATTGTATTTAAGCCGTACTTTACGATTTTTCGGCATATATTACCTTGAGAAATTCAATTAGTTCAGTAACTTCCTTGCGCCTCATTGAGGACCTGCGTGGTTTGGCATGCGTGGTTCGAAATTCTGTCTGCCAAAACCACGCCGAGCGATGGACACAGGATGGGGCCCTTAACGCTATTGCGTTAAAACGTGCGATGCTTTCATTTATAATGCCATTAAACTTGGTCCACAGAGCAGTCACACTATCAATGCCATTAGCATAATTTTCAAAATGAAAAGTAAGCATCTCAATTATTGATTCCTCATCAGCATTACAAAAGTTACGAAAGGCCGACACTTGGGTTTTTCGTTGGCAAAAACGTTTGATAAGGTGATCGGAGATACCGGTGACCATGTGAGAAAAAATTTGTGTGTAATATTTTCTGAAATAAAGAAAAGATCTGGGGTTGATTTGGACCTGCCCTGGATCCTTGCATATCTTACAACGACCTGTGATAACTCGTACTGGAATGCGATGTATATCATTGCCTCGCTAGAATCGTCACACTAACTATGTGACATCTTTGATAAATTAACATTTGACAAATATAGTCTCCTGTCAGCATAATCTGATCACGCGCCCTCACATTTGTTGCCATATAATTTTCTAAATTCAAATTCATCAGTTATATCGATGGATGAACCACAAGGTCTGTACATAGTTCCCAAAACATATCTAACGTTTGCATGGTTGACCTTGCAAAAGATGCACTCAGGGTTTGGCACCTCACGCATTTTATTAGGCTTATCGTTTTCTTGAGCAGAATACACTTAGCGCATCCCCTTGAGCTGTGGCCTTTTCTAGACGAGCTGAAGCGAGGTGGAACGACTTCATTATCGTGTCTCTGTTAGGACAGCTATATCAGGATTCTGTGACAGTAGAAGTCTCTGCAGTTCAACAGCCTTACCTACAAGGCTTTGGCAGTTGATGTTGATGATTTTCATAGAGGAATGGCGTGGCTTGTTTCGTCAATCCATGTGTTTGTTCTTAATGCGGCAACGGGACGCATTGGTGTAATCCCGCACGTACGTGATTCCATCAGTGATCAGTTTGTCGAACGAGAGTTTGACTTTCGCGGATTTTGCCCTTTCCGTAGTTGACGTTTGGCATAATTGTCTTCTATTATTTCGGACTCGGTTTTAAAAGTTCTCGTATAAGAATAGGTCACTATTGCTCAATTCATAGGCGGCCTTCAGAACAGATACATTTTAGCAATGGTCCAAAAATTGCAATATAAAAGGTCGCACGTTATTAACAGTCTTTTGACCCAGTCTATGAATTCTTTCAATAATTTTTGCTGATACGCCTAGTTTTTGTTGGAATACTTCATCGCTTACCATTCTTGCGAGCGTTTTCGTAGCCTTGGTGCATCTCTCAGTTAGACCGTACATTATTAAGTTACTCCTACATCCTCTGTTTTCGAGATCGTCCATTCTTGCTTCATGTGATGTAAGCTGTTTTGTCAAGTTTTCAATAATTGTCTTAATTTATTTTACTCTGCTTGTCAGCGCGGTCGTTTCATAGTTGTTTTTCGATGCCATCAATTCGATCTGTTGGAGTACGTATCTGTTTGAGTTTGAGTGTCTGTTTGCGAGACCGTGATCACTTGAATAGCAGATTGCATTCTAGTTTGGCCTGCTAACCAGTCACACAGCATTTCCTTTTCCGTAGTTCCTAGATTTGACTTCGTTCCCGCCAATTAGAAGATATTTTCTTCATATCGCTCATGAAACAATGTAAGCACTTCATAAGAAGCCAACACTGACACCAAGGACAACATAGCGGAAATTACTTGTACTTAATAAATGAATAAAGAAACGATAAATCAATGGACATGAAGATGGATGACAAAGCAACTTGCCGCATGTGGGGAATGATCCCACAACTTTCGCAATGTGAAGGTTTTGCTTTGGAGGCTACTAAGCGTTTATTCACTTCCCCTTAACACCAAATGTCGTGGGTTCGAGTCGCACCTAAGGTCGAAGGTTCGTAGCCATTTTGGACCATCGTTTGGTCTTGTGCCGATCCCGAAGGCAGTACATAATGTCGCGAACCATGCAATGCTACCCGATGCGAGGAAAGCGCACAGAGAATTTGGGCCGATCCCCAAGGCTGTGCATTCTAACACGGAGGAGGAGGAGGAGGTGGAGGAAAAAAAAACCTTTATTCTGACCCCGTACAAGGTTTTGCCATTTGCCTGGCTAGTCCCATGTTGGGACCGGGAGGCTTTCCTAGGCCTATAACGGGCGTACTGGACAGCGAGGACTTGAGGGATGTAATCATGGGATCTAATCATTCCTGTCAACAGACTTGGGGAAATGCCAGGCCCGAGCGGCCCACATTCGTAGTGCATATGTTCAAGCGTGCATATCTCCTTTTTGCATGTTTTCCGTATAATTCATTCCTTCATTTGTGCAGGTGAATAATAAGACTGTGTTTGTAATTGCCTAAGTGTAACTGCTTGTGCTCTGTTTAGCCTATAGTGAGGGGGTGCAAACTCCCTCGTTCCCACGTAGTAATGTTTTGTGATTTCA
This sequence comes from Dermacentor andersoni, assembly GCF_023375885.2. Lineage (NCBI taxonomy): Eukaryota > Metazoa > Arthropoda > Arachnida > Ixodida > Ixodidae > Dermacentor > Dermacentor andersoni. The sequence goes on from NC_092822.1 coordinate 47,859,522, forward strand.
TCGTATGTAATGAGGTTCTCTGTAGTAATGTTTTGTGATTTCATCGTATGTAATGAGGTTCTCTGTAGTTCACTGCAGTTCTCTGTAATGTAGTTCTCTGCAGGTTCTCTCTGTAGGTTCTCCAATCCAGCAGAATCAAAGCCATATGTAAAAGCGGCCTGGTCTGTAAGTTCGCGGGCGACGCTGTAGGCTAATTCATTTGTTATTACAGCAATGTAATCAAGTGAACCTAGTAGCACCGGAAATCAAAAATGTAATGTGCAACATTTGTTTGTCTTATGTTAATTATTCTTGCAGCGAGTCCGGCAATCTTGCCCCTATTCAAAGCTCAAATAGCCTTTTTCGAGTCACTATATATTTCTGTGTATCTATCGTCTGTTAGTGCCAATGCAATGGCAACTTGTTCAACGACTTCAGTTTTGCTAGTGTACACCGTGGCGCAGTTGGTGCGTTTGGTGATCCAATGCTGCCGCAGCGAACTTAGTTCAATCCTAGTAGGCAGCCAAATCAACAAAGCAGGCTCCTCTGCCCCGTTTATCCATTTTCTTTATTAATGCATTGGCTCGCGCAACCGTCCTGTTGACGGTAGGTGTTGAGCGCATATTCCTGGTTAGCGGTGCAACAATTATGTTGTCGGCGAATTCTTGATGAACTTTAGTGTACTCTGCTGGTGCCCGTAATGGGTTTCATCATGATATTGTCCATGATTGATCTTCCCGTGCTGGTTGTAGATATTCTCGCTGTTTGTGATATTTCTTGAGCCTCCTAACACGTGAAGACATTGCCGCAGTGTTCCAAGCCACATTGGAATGCCGATAGATCAGGTGGAAAAACACACCGACACCAAGATAATGGACAGTATGGACAGCAACAATTAATTTAGCGCCCCCTAAAAAATATGACTTCCTGAGGGCGCCCATACGTGTACACATGCACACACACGCCCGCCTGCACGACCATGTATACATGCCTGGAAGAAGGCCCCCCTCCCCATCACAGACCCTCCCCCCCCCCCCCTTCGAGCAAAGGTGCGTACTTTAACAACTGATTAAAATATGAAGACCTACTTATACTTCGGAACCCCGGACAGGGGGTTGAAATTCTTCAAGCTGTTTTCAAAGCGTTACACTCCCACGAAGGCAGGCATGGGAAAGACTGGTGCGCTCTCTCTTGTTTAGCTGACTTGTTTTAAGGTCGACTACCATTCGGCTAAATCGTGAACTATCCGAGTTGGTGTACTTTCATAGTTAGGAAAAGCGCGAAGGGACAAAGACGACAGAAGCAAACTGGACGAGCGCTTACTCACAAGTGCAAAAGATTTTATTAGAGACACACGTAATATGCGTGAACAGCAATGTGCGCTTATACGTGCGAAAAAGACTAGCATGTCAGCGGTGATAACCAAGGTGATATCACAAAAACAATTTAACTGCAGATGCTTTTACCAGGCCTCTGCAGATCTGTCCGCACTTCGCTGCAAAGTCACACAAGCTTGGCTCGATAACCAACGTGTTCTTTTTCGCATTATCCAGTTGTTCTCGCCGATTTCCACAGTTCGTCGAACCGCGTGTTTCAAGAAAGTATTGGTGTCTCCGAATCTGGGGAATAAGCACAAATTGCAAGTTGGCGTTTCTTTCAACGAATTCATTTGTTGTCTAAGGCGCTTATCCACCCATTGACCCGTCTCTCCGATCTATCCTGCGCCAGATAGGTCATGGGAATGTCGTACACAACAGATTTCTTGGTTGGTAGTGAACCTTCTAACATATAAGCGCTGGTCCTGTTCTCTTCACTCCTTTGTTGTCTGATGCGCTCATTCACGCATTGACCCGTCTTTCCGATATATCCTGCGCCACGTATGTCATGGGAATACCGTACACAACAGCTTTCGTGGCACGTAGTGAGCCTTCGCACGTGTAAGACGTCGTTCTGTATCCTTGGGTCGTCTCTGCTCAATGGCTATTGTATTAGGCTGCTGAGCACGATGTCGCGCGTTCGTATCGCGGCCACGGCAGCCGAATTTCGATGGGGGCGAAATACGAAAACACCCGTGTACATAGATTTCGGTACACGTTAAATAACCCCAAGTGGTCGAAATTTCCAGAGTCCTCCACTACGGCGTGCCTCATTATCAGAATGTGGTCATAATCAGAAACTCCAACATTGCTTTTTCGGTCGTCTCTGCCCCTTCACTTGCGCTTTTCCCAAATATATGTGGCCTAATTATATGTGGCCATAATGTAAACTGACGTGCTATATGTCGCATAATTTAAACATATGTGCCCTAATGGAAACTAGCGCGCATGCTCCCGCCATAGGCGACATGTGCCGCACGCACCAAACGTCTCAACGAGCTAGTTAGCACGGGAGAAGAATGCCTTTCCACGTTTTAAGGTAACATCTTTTCTTCGCACAAATAAGAGCGTCGTGCCCTAGTTAACGTCATACTACTATCCTTGAACTTGCTGCTGTCGTCACCGGCGCACACAAACACGCACACGTGCTCCCCGCAAACGAACACGTTGGTCCATTTGCGTCGTAACGCTTTGTCGACCCGAAGACGCTGTTGCATAGCCAGCTATGCTGTCCCGACACAGTATTCGATTACGGTTCCTGGTCAGATCGACCACTCAGTCGTTACCTTCATCGGGCTACCGCTCATTGTTGTAATTGGTAGGCCGTTAAAATAATTTTCCCATGAGTGCAATTCAGATTTTTTCCCCTTTCCTTTATTCTTCATACGTACAGCTATTTGCACGTTTGCAACCCTTAAAATATGTCCAGAGGTACTTGAACGTGAGGTTCACGTACGCAGCTATTCACGGTGCTGCACTATCAATATGGCTGCTAGGATCAAGTCAGCGTATCATATTCCGAGCAGAAAATAGCGCTAAGTGACAAGACGAAGAGAAGGACACAAACCACAGCGCTAACTAACAACCAGCTGTTTATGTTCCTTTAGTCAGCATATACATACTCTACCAATATAGCGAAGAGCAGAGCAAAAACAAGAAAGGACAGAAATTCAGCATGCGCGGGGTCAATAAATTGTAATCAATGAGATAGGACTGCCATCTCCTCCGGAAGGAATGAAATCGAGTGCAGGCTTACGCATGTGTCACCGCTATTATGGATGTGAAAAGCTTCAGAAATGAGACATGCACCATCGTCGTGGTATTTTCATGAGAAGGTCACACCTTTAAAAGACGGTTTGTAGCCGCACTCATCGAAATGCAGTCACAACTGAATATCTCTAGCTTCTTTTTAGACCTTGTTTGAGTGTTCGCCCATGCGGTCATTGATGTACCATCCTGTTTGACCGGTATAGAAACACTTGCATGAAAGGAATCTTGTAAACTACACTGTTACCACAGTCAACAACAAACCGCTGCCTATGTGCTGCTCTTTACAAATTTTCTTGCTTGTGGTCACTCGATTGACTTATTGGTACAGGCTACCTAAGTTATCTCGGGCAGTGAACAACAACGTAATGGCTGCATGGCTGACCACTTCTACATTATGCGCGGCCTGGTGCATATGGGGTGTAACTGCAAAATTTGTTGCGAGTAATTCTCAGATTGAGCGGAAGCCGAGTGCTTGCTTTAAGGCCTGCTGTTAGGCTTTTCGTTCTGTTCTTCACTATAGCGGTAGAGCATATATATGCTGACTAAAAGAGCAAAAACACCAGAATGTTAGTCAGCGCTGTGGTATCTGTCGTTCTCTTCCTCTTGTCAACTGGCGTTGTTTCCTGCTCGTAATCATGAACCAACCAGCCCAAACGTGTGCCCTTCTGCACTATCATATTCATTGCCACGGGTAACCTGGTTCAATGTCATATAGAAAATCGCAATGCTGCCAGCGTCCGCGCCAGAACTACAGCAGAACCACTCCACAAGACGGCAACACACGCCATTTCTCACCGCGCCGGTTGTCCAACCAGCCGGTAGGATAACGGCAGTGCAAGCCGTCATGTGTACACTGAGTTTTACATGCCCTAACCTCAAGGCCGCGTGTGACGAAGAAGAAAAGCGCGCTTGGAAAAACGTGCGACGAGCAGCTCGACAACCAAGACTCCTGCCGTACCACAAAGCAGCGTCGCATAGAACGCGAAGAAGCTGCGCAATTCGAACAGTGGCTTCACCGTGCCAGAAACATTCCCCTTGCGGGAAGAACGCTTGTAAATTGAGGGGGAAGCGAGCAGGTCACCCTCTCGCACCCTTTGCAGGAAGGCCCTGTAGGCGTCCCTCAGAGGAAAGCTCTTACGAAGTGGCATACTGGCTAGACGCGTCACGAAGTTCTCGTCGAAAGGGAAGACGCGGGCAGACACGTTCTTCACTATCGAAGGCATGCGGTGTGTATAGCACACGCGATCGCTCCTTGTGGCACAGACGATGCAGGCGCGTACGTTTGCAGTTACTAGCTGGTCCCCGTATTGCAAGAGTGAGGCGCGCAGCTTCTTTCCCAGAGTAGTCGGGTGGTCAGGCTTCATGAGGTTGTCCAAGTGCGCCGATTCCTTAGTGACACACGGTGCCACGGCACCGTAGTCCAGAGAGGCTTCCAGTTCCTCCAGTGTGTCCAGGCTGCTGGCTGGGCGTCCCACTGTGACCTGCGACGTCAGCACGCAGCGAAAGTACTGGGAGAGCGGGACCATCGCTAGCGCCCAGAACGAGTAAACAACTTTCTGGGTTCTCGTCCGCCCGTTCGGGTTCGGAAGCGGCACTGACGTCGCCAGAAGGATGGCCAAGAGGAACAGCGTCTCGGATTGAGCCCGTTCCCGTGCAGGAGCTCCGCCTATGAAAACGAGGAGACCGGCGCAAATTGTCAGTGACGCGGCTGTCACCGCAACGGTCAACATGGACTGGACTGTAGTTTCAAAAACAGACAGGACTTGGGTCTTGCTCTCCAGAGCGTAGAAAGTTTCAGAAATCTGCATAATCTCACTGTACGTCGCAGCTGCAAGTATATATTTGTTCAGAGGCACGCTCAAGGCTGCCAGATCGGTGTTTTCGCAGAAGAGGGCGTCGAGCATCATTGACCAATTTGAGTAAAACTGGTACACCAACGAAACATTTTTCCCCTCGAGCATATCAAACAGGTAGGGAAAATTTAAGCAAATATTGTAGTCCCGTGACTGCTCAGACCGGGCGCACCCAATCTTCATCAGCTTCCCCCTTAATGTCGTCTTTTTCATCGCACGTTTGAAGGCGCCTAGCTCCTTGTGCGGCCTATGGTCGTAGAGCAACGGATTCCCGTCAAGGTTAGGATTGAGAACGTCACGACTAACGTACTTCCTCTGCGAAGTTTCCAGAAAGCAAGCAGGCAGCACTGACACTGGCTGACTGATGTTGGAAAATGTCAGATTATCGTGAATTACGATCCAACGCACGAATCCGTTCGCCAATACCCGTCGTACATGGTGTGCTATATCCCGCCAATCATCGCGGATTCTCGGGACTATCGCGACAGTCGTCCTGTCAGCAGCGTTGTTTTCCAATATATAGCGCTGAAGACTGCCTTTTTGGAAAATCCAAGTCGTTCTCGGCCACGGTAAGCGGCGCGTAAACAAGTTGTCGACGTCCTTCCAGTACTTCGTAAAAGAGACGACCGCGACGTTTACTTTTGCCGGCGTAGGTGTTTCCACGAAGTCCTGCAGGCTTTCGCGGGCGCCCTCCGGTAATGCACTCGCGTCTTTTCTCAGTAGGCCGAGGACAACAACCATGAGCACAGACGAGGCCTGTCTCCTGGTGGGCACCATTCTTGTGACTGAACTATGTTACTCTATCCTCACTATAGTGGCAGTGCCAATATATACCTCCTCGAGGACCTAGAGCGGGTGCGAAATTGGCCAATCACCGCTTAGCAACCCTTATTCGATTGGTCATATAGCGAGCGAGAAACTGCCAATGCCCTAGAAAGTGAGAAAAATGAAAGCTAAACAGAGAGAGAGAGAGAGAGAGAGACACGAATAAAAGCGAAATAAAAGCGCTGTATACTTGCAGAGTATATAATTGCTCTAATCGATGTCACATACGCCACGTACTTTTGTGAAGATTGCAGCAGCTGAACATTGTTTTCTGTTCGTTTCGCTCGATCCGGTGCCTCCTCACCTTCAGTCACTGTCATCGGTTGTAGCACCGTAAAGGTAAAAAGTCACTCAAAACTTTGGACCCGTTATTTGTGAGCCAGTCGATTCCAGAAAGAGGCGTCAAGATGGCTAGTTGTATGCAAGGAAGTGGGCAAAGTGAAAGAAAATGACTACACCGTAAACGGGGCCCTTGAGGAATAAGCACGGAAGACACGCAGTTGCCCTGTCATCATTACTTGCAGGAAACAGAAGCGTTCGAAGTGATGTTGGAAGCCGACGCGCTAGAATAACAGCATTCGAAAAAGGGCAGCAGTCTCATGTGTAGCTGTATGCATGGGCTTAATTCATGTCTTTAGCTTTTGTACTCTGGAACGTTCTATAGGGCAAATTTTGCCGTACCACATCTTGATCGAGTGAGGTAAAGGCCTAACTATATTTTAATTTAGTACTGTTTTGTTTCACATTCAAACACTGCGCGCGTTGAGATGTTCTATATAAAGTGCCTTAATGAGTTCTATGGATCTGCGCTGTACATTAAAGGAAAAGTTCGCACTCATTTTTGTTTATCTTGTCCCCAAAGGATAATCGTCATCTGCCTTAATTGCATGCCTTCGTTTTCATCTACGCTGCGCGATTCGTACTTGCAGATCACGAATAGCATGCGCGCTAACAGTGTAATGCGGCATTTTTGAGAGAAAGGTGGCGAGCGAAGAGTTCTGAAGAAAGGAAACGCAAGGCAGGTGACGTTTATTAGTTGGGGACAAGATGCGCCACAAAGGGTGCAAGCTTGGCAGGTGTCGTAGCACGTCATTTTCTGACAAGTGCCCTGGTATACGCAATTTTCGGGGGAGTGGGAGGGGGAGGGGGGAGGCCCGTGCTCTATGTCAAGTAAGGAGGAAACGCAGGAAAAGCAGATCGATATTGATTGGCGTCAAAATAAGCCCCGAATGGGGCAAAACTCCTTTAGAGTGTAGTAACTTGGCAGCCAGCGGCCTCGAGCGTACATGTCATACACTCTTAAAGAAGTTTGCACACTTCCGGGCTTATTTTCCGCCACAACAAAAAGTTGACAGTGATAGGCGCCGACTCCAGGGCGGCTAGACTGGAGAGCTCGAGGCCCCCTCCCTATTTTCCCGTGAGGGCTCTGCAACCACTACTACCCCCCCCCCCCCCTCACCCCGGTGATCAGCGATGGCGTCTGCGGGCATTATAAGTCTTCCTTTGTATGGTTTTGGGCAAATCTACTGAAGAACTCGATTTGCCTAAAATGTGATAGAACAGCGCAGCCTTAAATTGCCGTGGCTGCATAGATTTGTCCTGCACTAAACAAGCAGAAGTATCACAACACCAAGACCTTTAGATCCAGTTCACCGTGAGGAACTTCGACTGGCAATGTCAGCTCTTGAAACGTCTACTATTCCCAGTCTCTGTGCGGAATCGAATGAACGGCCACTTGATAAGTGCAGGTGTTTCTTTCGTACACATTCAATTCCAAGACTTCGAGCCCTTCCCGCAGCCCTAAATCAACTCTTTACTCGATACATCAGCTACGAACACACCTTTAAATATAAGGCCGGTAGAGACTACACATAATCATTGCGAATATAAATAGAATGTTTATTTTTTTATTATTTAGACATACTGATATTGACCGGCGATTTTAGCAGGGTGATACATACTGATATTATTAAAAAAAACGGCGAATACATGAACATATTATAGGTGCACATGATAAAATTGATAGGATACATACAATCTTTGAAACAGAACAGCGCGGTTTCCACGGGGACAAGCAGGGAGAAACGACACGGACGAGGGCTGACTTGCAACTGAAGTTTATTGTTTGGAACGAAGAATGTATAACAGCTCCAAACAACAGAAAAAACCAAAAAACCATGTATGTATTCACAATCAATCATACAAGCTGCACTGAACAGGGGAGATAACTGTAATCATCATATCACCCCCGCTAAAAATCCACCCGCTCGTAGCAATTGCTACGAAGGAAACCCACACCGATTCCTCGAAAGAAAAAGCCTCATAGTTGAAGAAAAATTCGTCCTGGGCCGGGACGAATTTGGCCCGGAAGAGCGGTGGTCCCGGGATCGTGTCCCGGCCCAGGACGAATTTTCCTTCAACTATGAGGCTTTTTCTTTCAAGGAACCCATGTGGGTTTCCTTTGTAGCAATTGCTACGAACGGGTGGATGTCTGATTTTCCCTTTATTTATTACTTCCCTCCACCTTGCGGCTTTCCGCAGAACTACTACGTCAAACACTTGCCTTTGCTTCGTGTTGTCGACAAATTCGACTTCGCCCTGCCATCCGCTAGCCGCCTGGTTAGCTCAGATGGTAGAGCGGCTGGCCCGGAAAAGCGGTGGTCCCGGGTCCCGGACCAGGACGAATTTTTCTTCAACTATGAGGCTTTTTTTTTCGAGGAACCCGTGTGGGTTTCCTTTGTAGCAATTGCTACGAACGGGTGGATGTCTGATTTTCCCTTTATTCATGAGCTTCCCTTTGAGTTAAAATAAATTGTTTCTTTCCTGATTTTGTTTTTTCCTCCGAAGTAGTTATTCATGGCAGGTTTCTTTTCCATTGGCGCAACCCATGAGATTATTTTAGCCTCTCAGATTTCCCGCTTGACTTACTTTGCTGCTTTGTTGCTGACCCTACCGGCCGCATACTTACTGGTAAGCTTCCTACTTCTTTTTCTCCACTGCGATTCAATGTATTTCCTGTACAAATACCAGAATGCATTCCCAGCCCATTTAATTTCTTGCGTATTCCTCAGTCGTTCTTCATAATCAATTTTACTGTGAACTTCCCTTATTTCAAAACTTGTCCAGCCCATATCACCCTGCCCAACTTCATTTGTAGTCCTTCCCCGCCTTCTCTCATTTGCATCTCTCTCTCTCTTTCTCTCTCTTCAGTCTTAGAGTCACTGAATACACTCCATTTATTGGGTAGTTCATCAGAAATTACACGAAGTGCAACATGAATAGCAGAGAGCTCCCCGGCAGTCGAAGTCGAGGATAGATCGCCGATCCTGCAGGCCCATTCACCATGGTTGAAGCGTCAGTATCTAGATGATGATGCTCGTTGTATGTGTCGTACAGCAAGAGCAGTGAAAGCTGCTTGAGAGCTGGAGACGACAGTTGGGCTTTTGTTCGTATTCCTTGTACCCTTAGTTGAACTTTTGCTTCAGCCAAGCACTATGGGGCAAACGGAACTCTCGCTGGAGCTGTATAACCTGATGGAAGGTATGCACGATAAGGCAGGACTGTTTCACAAAAGGAGGTACGTGGTCGATCTTCTGGGAGTGAGGCCAGATGATGGGCAGGGGCTCGAGCAAGGTGTCTTACGTGCGCTCTGAGCGCTTCCATGACTATATGGGTCTTGGCTGGGAAATCCGGTGCAATAGCATTTGTTTCAGCTGTTGATGAGCACCGCGGCAATCCAAGACACACTCTAAGTGCCTGGGCCTGAATGATTTCGAGTGTACGGATATTACTTCTGCAGGTGTTGGTCAGCACAGGCAAGTTGTATCGCAAATACCCAAGAAAGAGCGTCCTGTACAGTTGCAACATTGCATGTACTGACGTACCCCAGGCTTCTCCTTCTAGAAACTTGAACACGTTAGAAACATCCGTCGGGCGCCTCTTCAGGTAGGCCACAGGAGGACTCCAGCAGAGGTTACGATCAATGATTACGCCTAAGAATCGGTGCGTCCTCACATAAGGTATGCTTTGACCGTCGATAGAGACATCGTATGATCTCATTTGCTTGCGGCTAAACGCGACCAATACGCATTTTTCTGGCGAGATCTTGAGGCCTTGTTCATTTAGGTGCGTCGATGTTGACGTCGCAGCTTTTTGAATCCTTGCGCGTACTTGCGGCCGTGTCACACCACACGTCCAGACGCAGATGTCGTCGGCATATATTGATATTTTAACTGTGTTCAGAAGTCGTTCCACGAGACCAATGAATGCAAGGTTGAAAAGCGTGGGACTCAAGACACCACCTTGTGGAACTCAATGGGTTGTTTATTATTGCGAGGTTAGGCCAGCTTCAGTGTTAACAAATAGAATCCGCCTATGTAAATAACTGCGTGGCCAACGACATAATCGACCGCCCAGGCCCACCGATTCCAATGCTTCAAGTATGGCGTCATAAAGAGCGTTGTCATAGGCTCCCTTTATATCTAAGAACATTGCGACAGACAACCTCCTACACGTCTTTTGGTGTTGTACATAGGTTATAACGTTGTCGATAGAACATCGGTGACGTCGAAAGCCAGCCATGGCTTCTGGGGAGACTTCGTAATGTTCAAGGTAGCACTCAAGTCTGGCGAGGATCATTCGCTCCATCACCTTCCCGACGTAACTTGCCAGCGCAATCGGTCAGTATGAAGTAATCTCTAAGGGAGACTTGCCATGCTTAAGAAACGGTAGCAGGCGGCTGATCTCCCAATCTTGAGGAACTTTGCCGTCCTGCCAGGACTCGTTATAGATATTATAGGAGAGCACTTCGTGCCCGTTCTCCAAGGTGACGTAGCATACGGTAAGATATGTCATCTGGACCAGGCGGCGACAATCGATTACAAAGGGCGAGCGCCGCGTCAAGCTCTTGCGTTGTGAAAGGCAGATCCATGCGCGAATCTCGTCAATCTGGAATACGGTTCAATGTAAGCGAACCTGTGCAAGTTAGCTGGCCGGCAATAATAGCAGAAAAGTATTCCGCCTCATCAACGGCTTGTCGGTGCTGGAATAGTGCTAGGGCCTTAAACGGAAAACACTGTTACGGAGCAGCATTTTCAAAATCAAGCCTTGAGGGTCATCAATTTCTCTAGTTACATGTCACATGCAGTACCAATATTCAGTTTCTTAAAAATACTACCATTACGTTACATGCTCCAGCTCAAATTGGTTTTACTAATATACCGCACACTAAATCATGAAATAATTTTAGATGCATTTAGTAACTCTGCTCTTACCAACACTAACAATACGAGATTTTCCTCTACCAACAATTTTTTACTCCCTCGAATAAACACTAATTATGGAATGTTTACTTCCCTTTTTACGGCCATTAAATACTGGAACAAACTACCACCCCATATTAAAGCCTGACGCACAACATTAATATTCAGGAGAGATACGAAGAAATATTTACTAACGGCACTACTGGCTACTGATTGATTACTATATGTGTATATTGTGTACAAATTTATTTTCTAGTTTTCAATGATTCTGCATTTACATAATGTATCGTCAGCTTTTATTTATTTTTTATTCTATATCTCCCTTTGTCTTCTTTTTTCTATATAACCTTTGCACTTTGTGTATTGTAAGCATATATTTGTTTCTAATTATCTGTTACATTAACCTCGTGTTCTTTGATATGTGTCATTCCTATGTTTCCATAACGTGTCAGTTACTACATATATATTTATTCCTACGCTGTATCGGTTTCATTTGCTTGTGTTTTGAACTTCAATTATTGTAAGCACCTTTTTGTATTTCTTTATTTGCTTCATTAACTTCGTGTTTTCTGATGTCTGTCGCTGCTATGTTACCATAATGAATTAATTCCTGATTTGTTAAATTACTAATAGGAGGTCCCCCTCTCACTTCTTGTAACTTAAAAATTAACAATTAACAGAACGTAGACCTCGCACAGTTCTCCATATTTGAGATAGCTGTTTGTGGGGATCTAGCGACGCACAATATTCGACAACCGCTGTGTTTTTAGTGTATGCATGCAGCGTTGTATCTTCTTTTGCATCCGCCGGGCTGTCCTTAGATCCTGAATTTACTTAGTGCGTCGATATCTTCTTTCAGCACGACGGCGAATCGCACGAAGCCGTTCCAATTCCAGGTCGAATTCAGAATACCGTGATTTCTGCCTTACACCGCGGACCCCACGAACAACTAGTTAAAGAAATAAGACGGCTACTTCACCCTCTCGTCGAGCAAGGACACGACATCACGTTACAGTGAAATCCAAGCTACTGTTGCATAATGGGCAATGAACATGCCGAACCTAGAAGCACGATCTGCACATGAGGAGGGCTTGCAAGACTCCAATTCCATTTTCAAGAACAGGCGCTGCAATGAAAATTCTTGTGCTTGCAAATGAAGCCATCAGAAGTTTATGGAACACACCAGCTTGAAGCACACACGTCGACACCGACTGAACCTGTCCCTTCGACTTTTACCCCCCATCTGGACTCTCTCGACTCGGGACTGCAGTACTTTTCCGACTGTGGCTTGGTGTAACTTACGCAAGATCTTTCGTCGTCCGAATCGACATGGACGAGAGCTCGTCTTGCAGTCACTGCGGCGGCGAGGAGACCACAGAACATGTACTTTGCCACTGTCGTCGATACAGCGTGCACCGGATGTCACTAGGGACGGTGTTGGCACGCCTTGACGACAAGCTACTTTGAGAACAGTCAGTTTTGGAATGCCGACATGAACTGTCGTCGCACCGAAAGTCGGTCAAGGCTTGTTGAACTTGTTACGTGGCAGTGGCCTAATAGAAAGACTATAATGATCCCATTCCGTCCCTTTTCATTTTTTCACGCTTTTGTTTTTGTCACGCTCTTCTTTCCATCTTTACTTTCCCTTCCTCTTGTGCAGGGTAGCAAACCGGAGGTTTTAACTCTGGTTAACATCCCTACCTTTCTCTCTCTGCCATCGGGTCCTGATTGTGACCCTGTACATTCGGCTGATGCGAGCGCCACCTGGATGTGTTGCAAAAAACCGGGAGTGCCGCCTTGTGGCCTTTTAGATTTGCGCAAGCAAATCTGGGAGGCCATGGCCGCTCTAGGGATGCTATAAACGCTTGAAAAGGGGCTTGTGTGTGTTTTTCCTTTTCGAGTTTTTGCTTAACAGCGTTTTGTCATATATTGAAATTACAAACCGACACTACCATGTCTTTAAATTGTATTTAAGCCGTACTTTACGATTTTTCGGCATATTTTACCTTGAGAAATTCAATTAGTTCAGTAACTTCCTTGCGCCTCATTGAGGACCTGCGTGGTTTGGCATGCGTGGTTCGAAATTCTGTCTGCCAAAACCACGCCGAGCGATGGACACGGGACGGGGCCCTTGACGCTATCGCGTTAAAACGTGCGATGCTTTCATTTATTATGCCATTAAACTTGGTCCACAGAGCGGTCAGACTATAAATGCCATTAGCATAATTTTCAAAAATGAAAAGTAAGCATCTCAATTATGGATTCCTCATCGGCTTTACAAAAGTTACGAAAGGCAGACACTTTGGGTTTTTCGTTGGCAAAAACGTTTGATAAGGTGATCGGAGATACCGGTGACCATGTGAGAAAAAATTCATCTGTAATATTTTCTGAAATAATGAAAAGATCTGGGGTTGATTGGGACCTGCCCTGGATCCTTGCATATCGTACAACGACCTGTGATAACTCGTACTGGAATGCGATGTATATCATTGCCTCGCCAGAATCGTCACACTGACTGTGTGACATCGTTGATAAATTAACATTTGACAAATATAGTCTCCTGTCAGCATAATCTGATCACGCCCCCTCACATCTGTTGCCATATAATTTTCTAAATTCATCAGTTATATCGATGGATGAACCACAAGGTCTGTACATAGTTCCGAAAACACATCTAATGTTAGCATGGTTGACCTTGCAAAAGATGCATTCAGGGTTCGGCACCTCACGCATTTTATTAGGCTTATCGTTTTCTTGAGCAGAATACACTTACCGCCTCCCCTTGAACTGTGGCCTTTTCTAGACGCGCTGAAGCGAGGTGGAACAACTTCATTATCGTAGATTGAATCTGATAAGCATGTCTCTGTTAGGACAGCTATATCAGAATTGTGTGACAGTACAAGTCTCTGCAGTTCAACAGCCTTACCTACAAGGCTTTGGCAGTTGATGTTGAGGATTTTCATCGAGGAATGGTGTGGCTTGTTTCGTCAATCCATGTGTTTGTTCCTAATGCGGCAACGCGACGCATTGGTGTAATCCCGCACATACGTGATTCCATCAGTGACCAGTTTGTCAAACGAGAGTTTGACTTTCGCAGATTTGGCCCTTTCCGTAGTTGACGTTTGGCATAATTGTCTTCTATTATTTTGGACTCGGTTTGAAAAGTTCTCGTATAGAGATAGGTCACTATTGTTCAGTTCATAGGCGGCCTTCAGAACAGATACTTTTCAGCAATGGTCCAAAAATTGCAATATAAAAGGTCGCACGTTATTATCAGTCTTTTGACCCAGTCTTTGAATTCTATCAATACTTTTTGCTGATACGCCTAGTTTTTGTTGGAATACTTCATCGCTTATTATTCTTGCGAGCGGTTTCGTAGCCTTGGTGCATCTCTCAGTTAGACCGTACAACATTAAGTTACTCCTACATCCTCTGTTTTCGAGATCGTCCATTTTTTCTTCAGGTGATGTAAGCTGTTTTGTGAAGTTTTCATTAATTGTCTTAATTTATTTTACTCTGCTTGTAAACGCTGTCGTTGTTCATAGTTGTTTTTCGATACCACCAATTCGAGCTGTTGGAGTAGGTATTTTTCATTGAGTGTCTGTTTGGGAGACCGTGATCACTTCAATAGCAGACTGCATTCTACTTTGGCCTGCATTTCCTTTTCCGTAGTTCCTGGATTTGATTACGATCCCGCAAATTAGAAGATATTTTATTCAAATCGCTCATGAAACAAAGTAAGCACTTCATACAAAGCCAACACTGACACCAAGGACAACCTAGGGGAAATTACTTGTGCTTAATAAATGAAATAAAGAAACGATAAATTAATGGACATGAAGATGGATGAAAAAGCAACTTACCGCAGGTGGGGAACGATCCCACAACTTTCGCAATGCGAAGGTTTTGCTTTGCAGGCTACTAAGCATTTATTCACTTCCCCTTAACACCAAATGTCGTGGGTTCGAGTCGCGCCTAATGTCGAAGGTTCGTAACAATTTTGGACCATCGTTTGGTCTTGTGCCGATCCCGAAGGCAGTACATAGTGTCGCGAACCATGCAATGCTACCCGATGCGAGGAAAGGGCACAGAGAATTTGGGCCGATCCCCAAGGTTGTGCATTCTAACACGGAGGAGGAGGTGGAGGTGGAGGAAGAAACTTTATTCTGGTCCCGTGCAAGGTTTTTCCATTTGCCTGGCTAGCCCCATGTTGGGACCGGGAGGCATTTCTAGGCCTACAACGGGCGTACTGGACAGCGAGGGCTTGAGGGATGTGATTATGGGATCTAATCATTCCTGAAAACAGACTTGGGGAAATGCCAGGCCCGAGCGGCCCACACTCGTAGTGCATATGTTCAAGCGTGCATATCTCCTTTTTGCATGTTTTCCGTATAATTCATTCCTTCATTTGTGCAGGTGAATAATAAGACTGTGTTTGTAATTGCCTAAGTGTAACTGCTTGTGCTCTGTTTAGCCTATAGTGAGGGGGTGCAAACTCCCTCGTTCCCACGTAGTAATGTTTTGTGATTTCATCGTATGTAATGAGCGTATCTCTCTGTAGGTTCTCCAATCCAGCAGAATTAAAGCCATATGTAAAAGCGGTCTGGTCTGTAAGTTCGCGGGCGACGCTGTAGGTTAATTCATTTGGTATTACAGCAATATCATCAAGTGGACCTAGTAGCACCGGGAACCAAAAATGTAATGTGTACCATTTGTTTGTCTTATGTTAATTATTCTTGCAGCGAGTCGGGAAATCTTGCCCCTATTCAGAGCTCAAATAGCCTTTTTCGAGTCACTATATATTTCTGTGTAGCTATCGTTTGTTAGTGCCAATGCAATGGCAACTTGTTCAACGACTTCAGTTTTGCTAGTGTACACCGTGGCGCAGTTGGTGCATTTGGTGATCTAATACTGCAGCAGCGAACTTAGTTCGATCCTAGTAGGCAGCCGAATCAACGAAGCAGGCTCCTCTGCCCCCTTTATCCATTTTCTTTATTAATGCATTGGCTCGCGCAACTGTCCTGTTGACGGTATGTGTTGAGCGCATATTCCTGGTTAGCGGTGCGACAATTATGTTGTCGGCGAATTCTTGATGAACTTTAGTGTACTCTGCTGGTTCCCGTAATGGGTTTCATCATGATATTGTCCATGATTGATCTTCCCGTGCTGGTTGCAGATAGTCTCGCTGTTTGTGATAATTCTTGAGCCTCCTAACACGTGGAGACATTGCCGCAATGTGTTCCAAGCCACATTGGAATGCCGATAGATCAGGTGGAAAGACACACCAACACCAAGATAATGGACAATATGGACAGCAACAATTAATTTAGCGCCCCCTAAAAAATATAACTTCCTGAGGGCGCCCATACGTGTACACATGCACACACACGCCCGCCTGCACGACCATGTATACATGCCTGGAAGAAGGCCCCCCTCCCCATCACAGACCCTTCCCCCCCCCCCCCTTCGAGCAAAGGTGCGTACTTTAACAACTGATTAAAATATGAAGACCTACTTATACTTCGGAACCCCGGACAGGGGGTTGAAATTCTTCAAGCTGTTCTCAAAGCGTTAAACTCCCACGAAGGCAGGCATGGGAAAGACTGGTGCGCTCTCTCTTGTTTAGCTGACTTGTTTTAAGGTCGACTACCATTCGGCTAAATCGTGAACTATCCGAGTTGGTGTACTTTCACAGTCAGGAAAAGCGCGAAGGGACAAAGACGACAGAAGCAAACTGGACGAGCGCTTACTCACAAGTGCAAAAGATTTTATTAGAGACGCACGTAATATGCGTGAACAGCAATGTGCGCTTATACGTGCGAAAAAGACTAGCATGTCAGCGGTGATAACCAAGGTAATATCACAAAAACAATTTAACTGCAGATGCTTTTACCAGGCCTCTGCAGATCTGTCCGCACTTCGCTGCAAAGTCACAGAAACTTGGCTCGATAACCAACGTGTTCTTTTTCGCCCTATCCAGTTGTTCTCGCCGATTTCCACAGTTCGTCGAACCGCGTGTTTCAAGAAAGTATTGGTGTCGCCGAATCTTGGGGAATAAGCACAAATTGCAAGTTGGCGTTTCATTCAACAAATTCATTTGTTGTCTGAGGTGCTTATTCACCCATTGACCCGTCTCTCCGATCTATCCTGCGCCAGATAGGTCATGGGATGGTCGTACACAACAGATTTCTTGGCTGGTAGTGAACCTTCTAACATATAAGCGCTGGTCCTGTTCTCTTCAGTCCTTTGTTGTCTGATGCGCTCATTCACGCATTGACCCGTCTTTCCGATATATCCTGCGCCACGTATGTCATGAGAATACCGTACACAACAGCTTTCGTGGCACGTAGTGAGCCTTCGCGCGTGTAAGACCTCGTTCTGTATCCTTGGGTCGTCTCTGCTGAATGGCTATTGTATTAGGCCGCTGAGCACGATGTCATGGGTTCGTATCGCGGCCACGGCAGCCGAATTTCGATAGGGGCGAAATACGAAAACACCCGTGTACTTAGATTTAGGTGCACGTTAAATAACCCCAAGTGGTCGAAATTTCCAGAGTCCTCCACTACGGCGTGCCTCATTATCAGAATGTGGTCATAATCAGAAACTCCAAAATTGCTTTTTCGGTCGTCTCTGCCCCTTCACTTGCGCTTTTCCCAAATATATGTGGCCTAATTATATGTGGCCATAATGTAAACTGACGTGCTATATGTCGCATAATTTAAACATATGTGGCCTAATGGAAACTAGCGCGCATGCTCCCGCCATAGGCGACAGGTGCCGCACGCACCAAACGTCTCAACGAGCTAGTTAGCACGGGAGAAGAATGCCTTTCCACGTTTTAAGGTTGCATCTTTTCTTCGCACAAATAAGAGCGTCGTGCCCTAGTTAACGTCATACTACTATCCTTGAACTTGCTGCTGTCGTCACCGGCGCACACAAACACGCACACGTGCTCCCCGCAAACGAACACGTTGGTCCATTTGCGTCGTAACGCTTTGTCGATCCGAAGACGCTGTTGCATAGCCAGCTATGCTGTCCCGACACAGTATTCGATTACGGTTCCTGGTCAGATCGACCACTCAGTCGTTACCTTCATCGGGCTACCGCTCATTGTTGTAATTGGTAGGCCGTTAAAATAATTTTCCCATGAGTGGCAATTCAGATTTTTTCCCCTTTCCTTTATTCTTCATACGTACAGCTATTTGCACGTTTGCAACCCTTAAAATATGTCCAGAGGTACTTGAACGTGAGGTTCACGTACGGAGCTATTCACGGTGCTGCACTATCAATATGGCTGCTAGGATGAAGTCAGCGTATCATATTCCGAGCAGAAAATAGCGCTAAGTGACAAGACGAAGAGAAGGACACAAACCACAGCGCTAACTAACAACCAGCTGTTTATGTTCCTTTAGTCAGCATATACATACTCTACCAATATAGCGAAGAGCAGAGCAAAAACAAGAAAGGACAGAAATTCAGCATGCGCGGGGTCAATAAATTGTAATCAATGAGATAGGACTGCCATCTCCTCCGGAAGGAATGAAATCGAGTGCAGGCTTACACATGTGTCACCGCTATTATGGATGTGAAAAGCTTCAGAAATGAGACATGCACCATCGTCGTGGTATTTTGATGAGAAGGTCACACCTTTAAAAGACGGTTTGTAGCCGCACTCATCGAAATGCAGTCACAACTGAATATCTCTAGCTTCTTTTTAGACCTTGTTTGAGTGTTCGCCCATGCGGTCATTGATGTACCATCCTGTTTGACCGGTATAGAAACACTTGCATGAAAGGAATCTTGTAAACTACACTGTTACCACAGTCAACAACAAACCGCTGCCTATGTGCTGCTCTTTACAAATTTTCTTGCTTGTGGTCACTCGATTGACTTATTGGTACAGGCTACCTAAGTTATCTCGGGCAGTGAACAACAACGTAATGGCTGCATGGCTGACCACTTCTACATTATGCGCGGCCTGGTGCATATGGGGTGTAACTGCAAAATTTGTTGCGAGTAATTCTCAGATTGAGCGGAAGCCGAGTGCTTGCTTTAAGGCCTGCTGTTAGGCTTTTCGTTCTGTTCTTCACTATAGCGGTAGAGCATATATATGCTGACTAAAAGAGCAAAAACACCAGAATGTTAGTCAGCGCTGTGGTATCTGTAGTTCTCTTCCTCTTGTCAACTGGCGTTGTTTCCTGCTCGTAATCATGAACCAACCAGCCCAAACGTGTGCCCTTCTGCACTATCATATTCATTGCCACGGGTAACCTGGTTCAATGTCATATAGAAAATCGCAATGCTGCCAGCGTCCGCGCCAGAACCACAGCAGAACCACTCCACAAGACGGCAACACACGCCATTTCTCACCGCGTCGGTTGTCCAACCAGCCGGTAGGATAACGGCAGTGCAAGCCGTCATGTGTACACTGAGTTTTACATGCCCTAACCTCAAGGCCGCGTGTGACGAAGAAGAAAAGCGCGCTTGGAAAAACGTGCGACGAGCAGCTCGACAACCAAGACTCCTGCCGTACCACAAAGCAGTGTCGCATAGAACGCGAAGAAGCTGCGCAATTCGAACAGTGGCTTCACCGTGCCAGAAATATTCCCCTTGCGGGAAGAACGCTTGTAAATTGAGGGGGAAGCGAGCAGGTCACCCTCTCGCACCCTTTGCAGGAAGGCCCTGTAGGCGTCCCTCAGAGGAAAGCTCTTACGAAGTGGCATACTGGCTAGACGCGTCACGAAGTTCTCGTCGAAAGGGAAGACGCGGGCAGACACGCTCTTCACTATCGAAGGCATGCGGTGTGTATAGCACACGCGATCGCTCCTTGTGGCACAGACGATGCAGGCGCGTACGTTTGCAGTTACCAGCTGGTCCCCGTATTGCAAGAGCGAGGCGCGCAGCTTCTTTCCCAGAGTAGTCGGGTGGTCAGGCTTCATGAGGTTGTCCAAGTGCGCCGATTCCTTAGTGACACACGGTGCCACGGCACCGTAGTCCAGAGAGGCTTCCAGTTCCTCCAGTGTATCCAGGCTGCTGGCTGGGCGTCCCACTGTGACCTGCGACGTCAGCACGCAGCGAAAGTACTGGGAGAGCGGGACCATCGCTAGCGCCCAGAACGAGTAAACAACTTTCTGGGTTCTCGTCCGCCCGTTCGGGTTCGGAAGCGGCACTGACGTCGCCAGAAGGATGGCCAAGAGGAACAGCGTCTCGGATTGAGCCCGTTCCCGTGCAGGAGCTCCGCCTATGAAAACGAGGAGACCGGCGCAAATTGTCAGTGACGCGGCTGTCACCGCAACGGTCAACATGGACTGGACTGTAGTTTCAAAAACAGACAGGACTTGGGTCTTGCTCTCCAGAGCGTAGAAAGTTTCAGAAATCTGCATAATCTCACTGTACGTCGCAGCTGCAAGTATATATTTGTTCAGAGGCACGCTCAAGGCTGCCAGATCGGTGTTTTCGCAGAAGAGGGCGTCGAGCATCATTGACCAATTTGAGTAAAACTGGTACACCAACGAAACATTTTTCCCCTCGAGCATATCAAACAGGTAGGGAAAATTTAAGCAAATATTGTAGTCCCGTGACTGCTCAGACCGGGCGCACCCAATCTTCATCAGCTTCCCCCTTAATGTCGTCTTTTTCATCGCACGTTTGAAGGCGCCTAGCTCCTTGTGCGGCCTATGGTCGTAGAGCAACGGATTCCCGTCAAGGTTAGGATTGAGAACGTCACGACTAACGTACTTCCTCTGCGAAGTTTCCAGAAGGCAAGCAGGCAGCACTGACACTGGCTGCCTGATGTTGGAAAATGTCAGATTATCGTGAATTACGATCCAACGCACGAATCCGTTCGCCAATACCCGTCGTACATGGTGTGCTATATCCCGCCAATCATCGCGGATTCTCGGGAGTATCGCGACAGTCGTCCTGTCAGTAGCGTTGTTTTCCAAGATATAGCGCTGAAGACCGCCTTTTTGGAAAATCCAAGTCGTTCTCGGCCACGGTAAGCGGCGCGTAAGCAAGTTGTCGACGTCCTTCCAGTACTTCGTAAAAGAGACGACCGCGACGTTTACTTTTGCCGGCGTAGGTGTTTCCACGAAGTCCTGCAGGCTTTTGCGGGCGCCCTCCGGTATTGCACTGGTGTCGTTTCTTAGTAGGCCGAGGATAACAACCAAGAGCACAGACGAGGCCGGTCTCCTGGTGCGCATCATTCTTCTGGTGACTGAGCTATGGTACTCCACCCTCACTATAGTGGCAACGCCAGTATATACCTCCTCGAGGACTTATAGCAGGTGCAAAACTGTCCAATCGCCGCTAAGCTACCCTTTGTCGATCGGTCACATAGCGAGCGAGAAACTGCACAATGCTCTAATAAGGGAGAAAAATCAAAGATAAATATGTGAGAGGGAAAGAGACAGACGTTAATAAAAGCGAAATAACACTGGTAGCGCTGTATACTTGCAGAGTATATAATTGTGTCAAATCGATGTATGTATGCTGCCACGAATGTTTTTGATGACTGTAGCAGGGACACATTTAGTTTCCTGTCCGTTTCCTTCTCGAGCAGTTCCCAACCTTCTGTCAAGGTGATCGGTTGTGGCACCGTGAAGATTAAAATCCACTCAACAGTTTGGACCCCTTATTTGTCAGCCAGTCGATTTGTAAAAGAGAGGTCAAGATGGCGAGATAGATGCAAGGACGGAGGCTAAGTGAGAGAAAATGACTACACCGTAAACAGGGTCCTTGACGAATAAGCACGAAAGACATGCAGTTGCCTTCCCATCATTACTTGCTGGAAACAGACGCGTTCTAATTTGTGTTGGAAGCCAGCAGGCTAGGACAAAACCTTTAAAAAAATTTTAGAGCTCTTCCACCCTGTGGAGAGAGAAGTCCAGCGAAGCTGGGGCTATGGTTGCTTATGCTATTTTACTGTTTTCCTATGTTGGGGATTTTCTATGTTGAACTTGACTATTATGAGTCTAGTATTGGGCGAATAAACAGAGACTTACTCAAATATCCCGGTTGTCACTACTTATTTCGCGACCATTTATTTATTTCCTTTTTAACATACCTACATTCGCCCTGAGGCGTTGTTGTAGGGGGGTGTTATACATGAGTAAACGCAAGAACTTACAAGCCCGGCATAAACAAATGTTTGGCGTGACGACAGCAGTGGACCCAGATTACCCTGAAACTAGGAGGTGACAGCGGAACAGTCAATGAAAACAATTGAAGTCATATTGCACATATGCGCTAATGCGTTTAGAGCGCAGCAGAAAACATTTCAGTAGGGGCGGTGACAATAGTGTCGGGAGGGGCGTTCCACTCTTTACTAGTTTGGGGAAAAAATGACGCTTGGAACGCAGATGTGCGGCATGAATACTCGCCAACTTTTTTTGCGGTTTTCTCTTCGTCTGGATATGTACGGGGCGGGGGGGGGGGGGGGGGCTAAGGTAGATTTATTGCCTTCTCTTCACACACAATCTGTTTCAAAAATAAACACCTAGGAAAGGTGCGCTGGAGTTTTAGAGTGTCCCAAGAAATAGTGTGCTTTAGACCGGGAACGCTAATGTCCTGACTATACTGGTTAGTAACAAACCGCGCAGCGCGATTTTGTATTGCCTGGAACATGTTGGAAAGAATTTTAGTGCCCGGGTCCCAGACCACTGCAGCTTACTCTAGAATTGAGCGAACATAAGAAAAGTGCAGAAGTTGTTTGATATTGCTACGGCACAATATGCGCGATCACGAAAGGCCAGCAGTGTGAAGACGACGACGACGATTAGAAGCTAGTGCGGGCTGTTGCCTCTTGGCCAAGCGCAGCGTATTTTCCTTGTAAATATATTTGTACATAGCTTTTCGTCTGCGTCTTCCTACGTAACATATCTGGTGGAGGTGGACGTTCCCTGTACCTCGTCACGGAGCTTCGCAGTGGACGGTACGTCGAGCCTTCCTTCATGGCTCCCGGCGACGACAACCCGACTCCGCCGGCTCCGACACCTGCTGCCACTTCGACGACCTACATCACTCTCCCCGCTCCCCGTGATCCTGGCGTATTCTCGGGCCAAGATGGGGAAGACGTCGATGACTGGATCAGCCTGTATGAACACGTCAGCCGCAATAACCGGTGGGACCCTACTATTATGCTCGCCAACGTAGTCTTTTACCTCGGTGGCACACCTCGAGTTTGGTATCGCACGCACGAAGATGAGCTCACCAGTTGGGATTCACTTAAGACACAGCTTCGAGACTTGTTCGGCAACCCCTACGGTCAACAACTTGCCGCGCAGAAGGCGTTTTCCGGCCGTGTGCAGACGTCAACAGAGCCCTATGTCACGTACATTCAGGACGTCTTGGCTCTGTGCCGCAAAGTTGACACCCACATGACTGAGTCAGACAAGGTTTCCCACATCCTCAAAGGCATTGCCGATGACGCCTTCAACTTGCTCGTTTGCAACAACGTAGCGACGGTGGATGCTGCTATAAGAGAGTGCCGCCGCCTGGAACTCGCCAAAAGCCGACGTATTGACCAGCAGTTTGCCCGTCTGCCCAACACCCCAGCGACATCTTCCTGTGCCGACGCTCCTCGTCCCAACAACACTGCCGATGTTACCAGGATCGTCCGGCGTGAGATCGAGGCCGCCTATCCGGCTGCCTTCGACTCCAGTCCCACCAACACATCTGCAGTCACGGTCTCACTGATCCAGGCAGTTGTCCGCCAGGAGTTTGAAAACATGGGTCTTCACACCATCTGCTCGGCCCATCGCCCTAATACCCGCCCGGCTTCTTCGATTTCGCCCCGTCCCGCATCTTCTTACCCACCACGTTTCCGCAACCCATCTGAATGGCGCACTGCTGACGACAAGCCTATTTGTTTCCACTGCCATCGAATCGGGCACATTTCTCGGCACTGTCGTAGTCGCTGGAGTTCCCCGAGCCGGCCTACTTATACTGCCTACTCTCGCCCCTCAGGTGGCCCTTCTCGTCCCTATGCCGCACGCTCCGATAATGCCGCCACTGATTCTCCTGCAACGAACCGCCCCTATTCTCGTTCGCCTTCGCCCCAACGACGACAATCTCGCTCTCCCCAGCCCCGTCGCTCCTATTCGCCGACTCCCTTCGGACGCCGCTCCCAGCCGGAAAACTAGACGATGCAGCGCCTCGAGGTGACGCTGCATTGCTCCCTACGCCGCCAAATCCTCTACTGACTTTGCCCACTCATCTGAACCTTCTTGACGTGCAAGTCGACGGTGTTTCTGTGTCTGCTCTCATAGACACTGGGGCGCATTTGTCCGTAATGAGCGCTGACCTTCGTAACCGGCTCAAGAAAATTATCACGCCCGCCACGACGCCTGTTGTCCGTGTCGCCGATGGCGCAACAGCCCCCGTAATTGGTATGTGTACCGCCCGCGTCTCCTTCGCCGATCGCTCAACAATCGTGCTATTCACAGTCATCGCCCACTGTCCCCACGACATCATCCTCGGCTTAGACTTCCTTTCCGCACATTCTGCTCTCATCGATTGTTCCGCCAGTACTCTCCGCCTTGACCTGCCTGTTCTGGATCCTGCTGAACCACACCCCAGTCGCCTCAGTTCCGCCGACTTCGTTCGCTTGCCACCTTCGGCACTGACCTACGTTGACCTAGTGTCATCCCCACCAGTCCCCGACGGTCACTACATCGCGGCTCCTATGCAAGACGTCCTCCTTACACATGGGATCACAGTACCCCATACAGTTTTATCTATTACGGCGAATTGCGTCTGCCTGCCAGTGGTCAACTTTGGCTTGACGACACAAGTGCTGCCACGTGGGATGTCTTTGGCCCAGCTTTGTTCATTCGAGGATCACTCAGTAGCATCCATTGCAGTAGACGACACTTCATCCGATACTCCTCTACCATCGCAGTCGGCAAATTGTACCATCGCTGACTTACGGAAAATGATTGCCCCCGACTTGCCCTCCGAGCACGCTCGTGAACTCTACCGCGTTCTGTTTTCCTACCACGATATTTTTGACTTTAACGATCGTCCTTTAGCCCAAACTACAGCTGTCAAACATCGCATTAATACCGGCGATGCCCCTCCTATTCATCGCCGCCCGTATCGAGTGTCACCAGCTGAGCGTCAAGTTATTCACGCAGAAGTTCGCAAAATGCTTGCCAAGAACATTATTGAACCATCATATAGTCCATGGGCGTCACCTGTAGTACTGGTCAAAAAGAAGGATGGCTCATGGCGCTTTTGCGTGGATTATCGGCACCTTAACAGGGTTACCAAAAAGGACGTGTATCCCCTACCTCGGATTGATGACGCCCTTGACTGCCTCCACGGTGCTCGCTATTTCTCTTCTATTGACCTTCGCTCCGGCTACTGGCAGATTGCCGTGGACGATCTCGACCGCGAGAAGACTGCTTTTGTCACACCCGACGGTCTTTATCAATTCAAAGTGATGCCGTTCGGTCTATGTAACGCCCCTGCCACTTTTGAACGCATGATGGACTCCCTTCTTCACGGTTTCAAATGGTCCACGTGCCTGTGCTACTTGGACGACGTTATCGTATTCTCCCCAACGTTCGCTACGCACCTCGAGCGCCTCTCAGCAGTCCTGGACGTTTTTCGGCGAGCCGGTCTGCAACTCAACGCATCGAAGTGCCAATTCGGCCGTCGCCAGATTACCGTCCTTGGACATCTCGTTGACGCGAACGGAGTGCAACCGGACCCAGGAAAGATCCATGCTGTTACGCACTTCCCTGTTCCGAAGTGTGTCAAGGATGTGCGCAGCTTCATCGGCCTTTGTTCGTACTTCCGCCGTTTCGTGAGAAATTTCGCCGCCATAGCACGACCACTAACCGACCTTTTGAAAAAAGACGCTCCTTTCCAGTGGGGCGATAACGAGGCCTCTGCATTCTCTCATCTAATCGACATTCTCACAACGCCTCCCGTTTTGGCCCATTTCGATCCTTCTGCGCCTACCGAAGTCCGTACTGATGCCAGCGGTCACGGAATTGGAGCAGTACTGGCACAACGCCAGCGTGGCCACGACCGTGTTATCGCTTACGCCAGCAGGCTCCTCTCACCCGCGGAGCGCAACTATTCCATCACTGAGCGTGAGTGTCTGGCCCTAGTTTGGGCGGTTGCGAAATTCCGCCCATACTTATATGGCCGATCCTTTTCCGTTGTCACAGACCATCACGCGCTTTGCTGGTTATGCTCACTGAAAGATCCTACAGGAAGACTTGGTCGCTGGGCCTTACGCCTCCAAGAATATTCGTATACTGTCACCTATAAATCTGGCCGACTACACAAGGACGCTGACTGCCTGTCTCGCTACCCGGTCGACGAGCCTGACGACGCCGACAGTAGTAGCGCCAACGGCATTTTCTCTGTCTCTGCCTTCGGTAACATCGCCGATGAGCAGTACCGAGACCTATCGCTGCGAGCACTTATCGAGCGTCTGCGCTCTACACCTACCGACGCATCCGTTCGCCGATATGTCCTCCAGGGTGGCATTCTGTATCGAAGGAACTTCCTCCCTGACGGCTCTGACCTTCTTCTTGTCGTGCCAAAACAGCTACGACAGACTGTGCTCTTTGAGATGCATGACGCACCCACTTCAGGACATCTTGGGGTAACCCGCACGTACGACCGCGTCCGCCGCCGCTTCTATTGGCCTGGTCTCGCTCGCTCCGTTCGACGCTATGTTGCTGCCTGTGATCCCTGCCAGCGTCGGAAGACACCTCAGGTGCTACCTGCCGGTCATCTCCAGCCGATCACCGTCCCTGTGGAACCGTTCTTTCGTGTTGGATTAGACCTGCTCGGTCCCTTTCCCACGTCATCTTCTGGGAACAAATGGGTAGCCGTCGCGACTGATTACGCCACCCGATACGCTATCACTCGGGCTCTCCCTACCAGCTGCGCCACTGACGTCGCGGACTTTCTCTTGCGTGACATTATCTTGCTTCATGGCGCCCCGCGACAGCTGCTGACTGACCGTGGTCGTAACTTCCTCTCGAAAGTTATCGCTGACATTGTGCGTTCCTGCTCCATTCAACACAAACTGACTACTTCATACCATCCTCAAACCAATGGCCTGACAGAGCGGTTAAACCGTACTCTTACCGATATGCTGGCCAAGTACGTTTCCAAGGACCACCACGACTGGGACATTGCCCTTCCTTACGTAACATTTGCGTACGATTCTTCCCGGCACGACACCGCCGGATTTTCTCCCTTTTATCTACTGTACGGTCGCGAACCTACCTTGCCCCTAGACACGGCACTTCCTCCTGCTGCGGTCTCAACAAGCGAGTATGCGCGCGACGCCATCGCCCTCGCTGACCATGCACGCCAGCTTGCCCGTGCTCGACTGACGGCCTCACAGACCACTCAGCAGTGTCAGTACAACGCCCGCCATCGTGACGTACAGTTTTCACCTGGTGCGCTCGTGCTCCTGTGGTCGCCCTCTCGTCACGTCGGACTTTCAGAGAAGCTCCTTTCGCGATACACAGGGCCCTACCGCGTGCTGCGCCAGGTGACGCCTGTGACTTACGAAATTGCTCCTGTGGCCTCAACCTCGTCCTCTCCTGTGGCATCTAGTGATGTCGTACACGTCAGTAGGCTCAAGGCCTACTACACTGCTTCCGAGTCCGATCTTTAGTCGCTCCGGGACGGCGCTTTTGCAGCCGGGGGTAGTGCTACGGCACAATATGCGCGATCACGAAAGGCCAGCAGTGTGAAGACGACGACGACGATTAGAAGCTAGTGCGGGCTGTTGCCTCTTGGCCAAGCGCAGCGTATTTTCCTTGTAAATATATTTGTACATAGCTTTTCGTCTGCGTCTTCCTACGTAACAATATCTTGAGGGGCTTTTCTAAAAATCCTATTAATGACATTACGAACACGTCCGGCTTTTAAAGTGTTGTAGTCCACATATTTATTCCATGAAAGATCTGAAGAAAGCAAAAACACACCAAGATATTTTGCCCGATCTGCTTTTTCGGTTAAAGGTTACCTAAATCATAGTTTGGAAGTGGTTAGCCAGCTTTCTGCTAAAGTTAATATAACTACATTTTCTAGGATTAAGGTTTATTCATTTGCGACAGCAAGCAGGTATTCGGTGAATGTGACCCTGCATGAGCGAAGCATCAACGTCACTGTCTGTATCATTATTAATCACGCAATCGTCCGCGTATAGCCGTATTTTCGATGTGATATTCGAGGTGATATCATTGATGTATATGAGGAATCAAAGCGGTTCTAAAACAGACTCTTGGGGTACATCCGAAGTGAAAGCAGCAGATTTTGATTCATAGCCGGTTATAACCACCTTTTGTGAGCGACCCGACAAGTAATTCGGCACCCATTTGTGCACGGAAACAGGTAGGCCAAAGTGAGAGATATTAAGGAGTAAGAGAGAATGGGGAACAGTCTCGAAGGCTTTTTTAATGTTTAATAAAATGCAGTGTACTTGCTTTTCAGCGTCAAATGAAGAAAAAATATCTTGGGAAAATTCATGCGTCTGGGCGGCACATGAAAAGCCTGCACGTAATTCATGCTGGGCACTGTTGAAAAAGTTGTTCTTCTCTAAGTGGCGAAAAATAGTCGAGTATAACGCATGTTCCAGTGCTTTGCAACACAGCCAGATGTATTGGTCTGTAATGTTGTGCATCCTTACGAGTACCTGCTTTATGAACTGGTATGACGTTCCAGGCTTCCGGTCCCAAGGAAGTTCAGCGTAACTGAGGGACAATCTAAACAAAGTGACAAGGTATTTGTAGCTAACAGATACACATGTTTTGAGGACATGACGGGATGAGGTCAGGCCCAGTATTAGAGTTTGGCTTTAGGCTACACAGAAGTTTATGCGCGCCTTCATAGCACACTGAGATTTCGAGCATTTTCTCGTTATAGTTATGATCGGGCAAAGCATGGACGTGAGTAATAGGTGCAGAAAATACTGACTTAAAGTAGTCATTGAAATGATTAGCCTTCTGAATATCATCAGTGATGTAAACCTAGAGTCCTGATATTGTCGGTGTTGAACCTTACTCTTTGCCATTTGACTAAACAAACTTGTAGATCTCTTTGGGGCTTTGTTTGAGCTTGTTTGCTGGTGATTGAAAAAACGAGTATTTTGATACCGTAATATGTAGCGTAATTTCTTTTCCTAAGGTATCAAGAGTGCAGAATTACTCTCCATTCCTGTCAACTCTATGCCTGTATAATAGCAGGCGTTTTTTATTTAGTAGAGCTTTAATTTCTCTGGTGAGCCACGGGTTGTGTTTCTTAAGATGTGTTATAGATCGTTTTGGGATGGGATATCAGAATCAATGATGTCAGATAACTTGCCCTTGAAACATTTCCACAGCTGTTCAACGTTATATGTTAGCTTATTTCAGAAAACACTTGCAAGTGCTCCTGCAGGGCCCGTATTATTGGATCGCAGTTTCCTCTTTGGTACATGAACACTTTCCGATGCCGTCCGATAACGGCTAACGTACGGTTACAAAGAATATATGCTAACGCAGCATCATTATCACTGATACCAGGCACAGGACATATCGATTGCACCAGATTGTCTGAAATAGAAAAGAAAAGGTGAAACGTGGAAGCGCAATCCCCGTATCGCCGTGTTGGGAAGTCCACGTATTGGTACAGCCCATTAGTAGCTATAAAATTTGTGAATTCCACGGAGAGTGCAGATTTTGAAGATGAAACGGGGGACATATCTAACCATCTATTTTGAGGAATATTGAAGTCGTCGCCGTGGAAAATGTTTGTTTTTAATTTCTGAATTTCGTGGGGCAAAATGCAAGCGGCACTAGAGAATTGTTGCTAGGGCTACGGTACGAAGAACCGAATGCAATATGTTCGCCACCAGGAAAGAAAACATTGCACCAAACGGATTCGCAATCATTGGCAGGAGCCAGAGGGGTATTTGGCAAACATTTATTGACAAAAAAAAAAAGAACACCGCCACCATGCGCATTACGATCGCACCGTGGACATCAAATGAAGGTGGAAAAACCGGAATTGTTTACGGTATCGTCAAACGAAGTCTCTGTGCCGATTACAATATCTGCTTTAACTGCAGTGATTAATGCAGTCAGCACATCGCTGTTATTTTTAATGCTCTGGCAGTGTACAAGCAAAGCATTCAATGGTTTGAGATTTGTGGTATCTCGGCCCGAGGTAGTCGGTAAGTGCCCGGCGGTATCCGCTACCTTTGAGTGATCATATAGCAACTTTTTGCCTGAACGACCGCGTCACTTTCTACACCATAAACATACGTACGCCCGCCTTGGGATAGCTTTTTAATATGCAGCTGAAATTTACTCTAGTGTTGCCTGGAAAACTCTAGTAGTTTCCGTCGTGCAAGCCGGACAGACGCCGAA
The DNA here is from genome assembly GCF_023375885.2 of Dermacentor andersoni. Taxonomy (NCBI): domain Eukaryota; kingdom Metazoa; phylum Arthropoda; class Arachnida; order Ixodida; family Ixodidae; genus Dermacentor; species Dermacentor andersoni. The sequence goes on from NC_092822.1 coordinate 47,889,974, forward strand.
AAGTCTTCGCGAACGGCAAAATCTGTATTCTTTAGTTTCGCGCCGGAGGCTAAAACTAAATCTTTGTCTTTAAAACGGCCGAACTCAGCAACAATTGGTCGATTTTTGTTTGGCTGGAAGCGACCGATCCTGTGCACCCTTTCCAGCTGATTGTTGTCAATCGTTATGTTCAAGGACTGGGCGCTGAAGGCAACAACAGCGTCCTCAGGTTCGGCCCACGTCTCTGATTCGTTGTCTGCAATATCGAAGAACAAAAGATTATTTCTGCGCCATCGATTTTTGGCGTGATCGAAAGCCGCTTTTAGCAATACTAAGCCCTGGGCCTAGCCGGTGGGGTTGACCTGCTGATTTGCCGAAAACGAGGGGTTGCCTTGAGAGATATCTTTTTCCTGTTCAAGGTACTTAACCCCTTCCTCGATGTTTTTCAACTTAGACTCGATACCCTTTTCCCATTCTCGTAAGTCTGTCCGTAACTGCAACTGTCCCCGCTCAACGCGTTGTATTGTTTCCAAAGGAACTCTACATTCAGTAGGGTCTGTCTGCATCACAAGTTCAGCGACGCCATCAGGCCCTGGGTTGGTCTTAATATCCCCAGATAACAATAGATGCGTGTTCGTGGTAACAGCCTGATAAATGCAACGCAGGCGCATTGAAGTGACACTCTGGCGAGAGTCATTGGGGCACGACACTGCTACAAGGCGGTGATCTGAGCTTCGATAGCCCATACAGCCGTTCAAATATGTAACGTCGGTTACAAGCAGCCGTGACTACATGCTCAGCGCCGTGTCAGGTCCTTGGCAGGTCCGTCGAGTGATTCTTATGTGGTACCACCGGTGTCGTCCCTAGTTGAACAGCTGAAGTCCGCAACCCTGCAGAGATTTGGTGGAGCCAAGCCGTCGGAGTGCAGGAGTTCACGGTCACCGACGTGGCCAGGGCAGTGCCATTACTCGCCGGCAGGGGTGTACTCAGTCGTCGTTGGAACATCAAACGTCTTGGATGGGAGGTGTGTCCTGGCAAGAAGCAGCATCTGGGTTAAGAGCAGCCGTGAGTACATCCTCAGCGTGGTTTTGAACCATTTTGTAATAATTGCCTTGTGATCACTGTTGTACACGGAAAGTGGTTGCACTTTTACCGTGTTAATGTTCTTCCTGAAGGTTAGGCCGATGCACATTGTTGACGAGTGGTGGGTACGGTGACATAGATGAATCACTTGAGGCCATAGCGCTCCAACATGAAGGTAAGTATCCAGGCCCCGTCGGGTCTGCTCATATAGACATTGAAATCTCTCACGATGACGATGGATGTATTGGTGGGGAGCTTAATCTTCCCGAAGACACGCACCATAAACGTTTCGATCACGAGACGTCCCACACGCAGTCTCTTGGTTCACGTCTTCGGAGTAGGTGCACTGCCTCAACGCACCCACGGCCCCTTCAGTCGAAGCAACGGACGACCTATTAACAAGCCATCTTTCGAAACAGCATTACAGAGTGTAGTTGCACGTTGTGCGACTTTTCTAGATCGACCACACGTAGGGTCCCCCTAGACTAGAACGCCTGGCAGGCAGATGACATTGTGGCGAATCATCGACGCTGAACTGCCAGCTGCTTCTAACAGTGTATGTAGTCCGCAGTACACTCGTCTTGGATTTCGCCGTGGCGGGTGAAAGACGCAATATTATTATACCCAGTACCACGAAAGAACGAGCACGGAGCGTTCTGCACGACACGTAATCCACGCATAATTCCCATACCTTATATATAGAATATTCCTTCTCTGTAATATTTGAGGTCCAATTTCGCCCTGTCACATCTTCATCGAGAGACGTAAATGCCCAATTATATCGTAATTTAGTCACATGTTTTTCGTATTCAATCACTGCGCTCGTTAAAATTTTCTGTATATAACTGCCATAAAGAAGTCTATGATCTGCACTATACACTAAAAGAAATGTTTGCGCAGTTTTTTTAGCTTATCTTGTCCTCAGAGCAGAACCACTATCTACCTTAACTGCATGCCTTGCAGATCACGAACAGCATGCGCGTTATCAGCGTGACGCAGCATTTTTGAGAGGAAATAGAAGAAAATCATGGGATTTTGCGTGCCAAAACCATTTTCTGATTATGAGGCACGCCGTAGTGGGGGACTCCGGAAATTTAGACCACCTGGGGTTCTTTAACGTGCAGCTAAATAGAAGTACACGGACGTTTTCGCAGTTGAAAGCTTGAGAGCAAGCCGAAAAACAGTTTATAATTAGCACTTGTCGTTATATGCGTTATGTGCTTGTTCCAGCTCAGATCATTCGATATATAAAGTCCTAGGTACCTCGAATTACAAACTTCATTATGAGGTATATTTTTACCATTGTACTTAAAATGCAAAGGAATTTTCTTATCAGTAATCTTCATAAAGACAGTCTTATCAATGTTAACCAGATACCATATTCCGCGCCAGTAGGATACCTTATGAAATGCCTGATTCGACAGCAAATGAGCGGATGTAGTATCAACTTTACAGTATGAAATACAATCATCTACATAAAGCCTGCCTTTAACAGCGATTCGTGTAACGATATCACAAATAAACAAAAGGAGCAACAAAGGACCAAGTACTGAGCCCTGAGGAACAGCAGAATCGAACTTCACATGTGTTGAAAAACAGTGGCGAAAGGAAACAAATTGCTGTCTTTTAATTAGGTATGACGAAAGCCAACCCATCCACATTTCATTGTTGGGTACCTTGTCTCATTTGAAAATTAATTTTTGTGCGAAACCTTATCAAAAGCTTTTTGAAAAATCCATAAATATAAAATCTGTTTCTTGGAGGTGGGTAATGAATTTCACAAAATCATGGATGGTTTCAACGAGCTGTGTGCAAGTTGAAAACTTTTCATGAATCCATGCTGATGCGTGGTTAAGAATCTGTGTTCATCAAGAAACTCAAAGACATGATTGTGTGTTAATTATGTCTTCCATTATATTGAAAGAGGTCGAAGTGTATGAGTTTGTCCGATATTTCACAACTTGGTTTTGGTTTCTTCTTATGTATTGGCTAAATTCTGGCAGTTACGCAATCGTGTGGCTGTTCACCCGAGCGTAATGATATTGAAGTAAAATATAAAAATACTTAAGCCCCTTTGCACATAGCGTTAAATAAAAAAAAAACATCTGGGGTGCCATCAGGCTCAGGCGAGTTTTTCGTATCAAGATTTAGTTACATGTTCAATATACAACTGTCTGAAATGAGAACATCTGGCATAGTGGGTAAGGACACACTGAGAGTTGGCTACATAGGGAATATATTAAATGTTCATTAAAAGGTTCGCAAAGGACTCTGGATCACTAACCTCTCTACCATTATCATCAAAGATTTCACGTTCACTGTAATTTAAGGAAATCTTTCCCGAAAATCTCTGGTGAGGTAGTTATGAAATTTAGGAATCACTCACAAAGCAACGTCGTTTATATGAAGTCAGCTGCAGTTAAATTTGATATGTTAATTCTGTAGCTTTTTTTTATATCTGGAATCAGGAGAACAGGTTCTGCTCCTTTTTTTTAAGACTATTTCCCAGCCTTCTCGATTTCAAAGTCTGCCTAGATATTCACGGATTCTTAGTTCTACGTTTCTTAAGTGTAGCTGATACAAAAAGCTTCAGGACGCCTAAACTTCTCCTTTAAGAATAGAATGCGAAAGCATTCAAGGATCTCTGGCTGCGTCTCAAGTTCCCCGGCAATTTAATGCTTACTGGGAAACGGTGGCAGTGAACGGTGGGCACAAAGGCGAGCTTTCTGGTAGATACGCGGCCCCTTGCGTGGGTCGCAAGGATGGACCGATGGACGTAGGCAACTCTATGGGATGGATAGATGGATGGATGGATGGTACGACGGATCTTATGAGCGTCCCCTTTTGAAGCAGGAGGTGGGTTGCGCCACCAAGCTCTTGCTATAATATTTCCTAATGTCCAACCTATGCTAAAAAATAAAAAATACCACGTGAAATTCTCATAACTAAAGCTTCTGATCTCCTATTGCGAACTTTGTTTTTGTACACCTGCGTTCCTTTTGTCGTTTCCCTACTTTTCTTGTACCAATCTTCCAATCGCCACTTACTAATCTCTATTGAGGACATGTTTACCTTCCCTCTGTTCTCGCTGAACCCAAGGGCTTCAAGGAAGCCAGTGGTCCCTGACTCGACCACTGGGCAGATATCTTCACATTCTAATAAAACATGCTCCATCGTTTCCCTAGCTTTATCACAGCAAGCGCATGGTTGTTGTTCTTTCTTATATTTTCATTTACAGGTGCGTGTTCTAAGGCGTCCAGATCTCACTTCGAAAAGTATAGAGCTTCCCTTTGAGTTATAACAAATTGCTTTTTTCTTGATTTCGTTTTTCCTCTAGAGTATGCTTACTCATGGCAAGTTTCTTTTCCATTGCCGCCACCCATGAGACTATCTCAGCCTCTTTGACATTGCGCTTGACGTTCTTTGTTGCTGTGTTGCTCACTGTACAGGCCGGATACTTACTTGTAGGCTTCCTAGTTCTTTTCCTCCACTGTGAATCAATGTTTTCCTGTACAAATACCTGAACACTCTGACAGCCCATTTAATTTCTACCACATTCCTCAGTCGTTCTTCATATTCAATTTGACTGTGAGCTTCCCTCACTTGAAAACTTGTCCAGCCCATATGCCCCTGCACAGCTTCATTTGTAGTCTTCCCGTGAGCGCCCAATGCGAGGCATCCTACTGACCTTTGGTTGCCATCGGGCCCTGGCTGTGACCCTGTACAATCGGCTGATGCGAGCACCACCTGGATGTGTTTCAAGGAACCGGGGACGCCGCATTATGCACCTTTACATTTGCGAGCGCCAATCAGGGATGCCATGGCCACTTCTAGGAATGGTAGAAAAGCTGGAAAAGGGGTTTTCGTGTGTTTTCTTTTTGAGAATTCGCGTAACAGCGTTTGTCATATATTCAAATTACAATCCCAATCTATCATGTCTGTAAATTCTGTTTGTGCCGTACTTTACGATTTTTCTGCATATTTTACCTTGAGAAATTCAATTAATTCAGTAACTTCCTTGCGCCACATGGAGGGTACCTCTGGTTTTGTAGGTTGGAAATTATTTTTTCCAAAACGACGCCCAGCCATGGATGCGGGACGGGGCCCCTAACGCTATTGCGTTTAAACGTGGGATGCTTTCAGTTACAATTACATTAAATTTGGCCCACAGAGCTGTCACACTATCAATGCCGCTGGCAAAATCTTTTCATCGTCGGCTTTATATAAGTTATGAAAGGTAGAGACTTTGGGATTCTCATATTAAAAAAATTGTGATAAGGTGATCGGAAATACCGGCGACGATGTCACAATATAACCTATGTGTAGTATTTCTTGAAACAAAGAAAAGATCTGGGATTGATTTGTAACTGCCCTGGATCTTACAGCGACCTGGGATCACTCGTCCTGAACAGTGATCTCTATAATTGCCTCGGCAGAATCGTAACACTGACTAATGTGTGACATCGTTGACGAATTGTTATTTGACAAATTATATTCTCCTGTCAGTATAATCCGATCACGTGGCCTCACATCTGTTGCCATCTAATTCTTAAATTCATCAGTTATATCGACGGATGAACCACGAGGTCTCTACATAGTTCCCAAAGCATATCTAATCTTACAATGGTTGACCTGGCAGAGGATGCATTCAGGGTTAGGCACATTACGCATTTTATTAGGCTTATCCTATTCTTAAGCAGAATACACTCACCGCCTCCCGTTGAGCTGTGGTCTTTTCTAGACGCAGTGAAGCGAGGTGGAACGACTTCACTATCATCGATTGAATCTGCTAACCATGTCTCGTTTAGGACAGCTATATCAGGATTCTTTGATAGTAGAAGTCTCTGCAGTTCAACAGCCTTACTTACAAATCTATGGCAGTTGATGTTGAGGATCTTCGTCGAGGAATGGAGTGGCTTGTTTCGCCGATTCATGTTTTTGTTCCTAATGCGGCAACGGGACGCATTGGTGTAATCCCGCCCATACGTGATTCCATCAGTGATCAGTTTGTCGAACGAGAGCTTGACTTCCGCGCCTTTTACCCTTTCCGTAGTTGACATTTGCCATAATCGCCTTCTAATATTTCGCACTGGTTTTAAAAGTTCTCGTATACAGATAGGTCACTATTCTTTAGTTTATAGGCGGGCTTCAGAACAGATTCTTTTTCACGATCGTCCAAAATTGTACTATAAAAGGTCGCACTTTGTTTTCAGCCTTTTGACGCAGTCTATGAACTCTTTCAATAATTTTTGCTAATGAGCAGCAGTACCAGCAGGGCATAGCGGCGGCGGCGGCTGCGGTGCCGCCTGTTTTAATATACCGCTACGTATGTCGCACGGTTTTCACCATTGACTGAAGAGCGCGTAACCGCATGCATCGGGAAAATAGCTGTATGGTTCCATGATGGGAAAACAAACACAGCGATGTCTTCACACCGCTCATTGGAATGCGTCACACACAGGACCAAGTCGAGACACTCGCTCTTGCAGTGCACACAACCGTACGCGTGCAGAGCTTTTGCACGTTGTTTGTGCTTCATGATGAGCTGCTTGCAGTGCCCGTGCTTAATCGAGTGCAAGCACATGCATAAATATATTGACCAGCAAATTCGACGCGTGAATTTAGTGGGAAGAAAGTTCCTCTCCCTTTCTCCCTCTTGTAAATTCTGTGTCTCTCCCAGAGCAGACTTAAACCACATCATGTGGGGGTGCCCTAAGCACCCCCTTCCCCCTTTCCTCAAGCAACTAATATCTAGTGAGGAGCAGTGGGAGGCTGCCTTGCGCAGCTCCAGGCCCGAACTTCAGGAGGCCATCCTGGAGTGGGCTGAGAGGATAAAGGAGGCCTACTTCAAGTAGTTCCTCTCCCCACCCTCTATTCCATTGCCCCCTTCCCTTTAAAGAGGGATAAATAAAGTTTTTCATCCTCTCGCTGCGGTTATGACAGGCACACATGTATTCACAGTTGAACAAACTGATGGCTAAGGGGTTCGATTAGGAATCAACGCTGGCACACATCTAAAATCTTGGTTCCTTACTTTGTCGTAACGACCGGCACGTCCCATTTAGCATGTTGCCTTCGGGTCGGTAAATGAAAAAGGTACGTGCTATGCGTAGCTATACAGATGATCAAATACGCGCGCGTCAGAGAACGGTCGGTGAAAAGCTACTATCCGACGTGGTTGCTTAGTGGCTATGGTGTTGGTTTGCTAAGGTCGAGGTCGCGGGATCCAATTCCGTCTACAGCGGCCGCATTTCGATGAGCGCCGTATGCGAAAATACCCGTGTACTTCGATTTTGATGAACGTTAAAGAAACCCAGGTGGTACAAATTATTGCGGAGTCTCTCACTACGGCGCGCCTCAATATCAGATCGTCGTTTAAAGTAAAACATCATATTTAATAAATTAATTAAATGAGCAGCTATGCTTCAAGTACACAAGCGGCGACAAAGTAACTGCATCGAGGCTACAACTGGCGGCAGGTTGCGCGTTTCGCCCGTCATAACTTGTTTTCAAATATGGGGATTTGCTTTCCAAAACCACGATCTGATTATGAGGCACGCCGTTGGGGGGGGGGGGGGATCTTCGATAATTCCGACCACCTAGGGTTCTTTGACGTGCGGTAAATCTAAGTACACGGGTGCTTTCACATTTCGCCCCCATTGAAACACGGCCGCCGTGGCCGGGATTCGATCCCGCGACATTGTGCATAGCTGCCCAACCCATCAAATCTTGTTAAAGTGGGGGCCGTTAGAGTGGCCGCTTTCTGGGAAAACATTCATTACACACCTCATTTTTCTGTAGGCCGTCTCTAAGCATGGATTTAGTCCGAAGTGTGCAATTTACATTGTGCGAAGTTTTATTTTTTAAATGAAGGCGAACCTGGAAACGCAAGAACGCATTTGAGTAGGATCGAAATTGTTCGCGTTTGAACTTATGCTGATAGGTAGTACTTCTACCATCATTGGCACACGCTCTATGACGTCAGTCTACGCTCTTTCCTCGTCAAAAGTCGGCCTGTTCGTCTCTCCACGTCGCTCGGCGCGGCAGTATCCTTTGTCTCGGCATTGCGCTTTTGGCCCCTTCTTCCAGTCTCCTCAGGACACAAATAAAGGCATGCAGGGTCCGAGAAGAATGGAGCGTGGCGATGTAACAGCTGAGTGCAGTGACGTAGCTAGGAGTTTTTTTCGGGTTCGGGAGTGGGGTGGTAGATGGGGGAGGGGGGTGCAGGCGGCGTCCCGGTACACATAAATTTCGAAAGAGGGCACATCGAGCGCGTTCCTCGTAGTGCCTTGCCCTCACCCTCTTCCCCCTTCCCTCGGGTTGTATGTACTAAGAATACGTACAATCTGCACCTTCAGTGAGTGCCGTGCCCACAATTATCTGGTATTGTCGGATACCACGCTGCGTGCAAGCTATGACGTAGAAGGTGCCTAGCCCACGCGCCATATGTTTTCCCCTGTACTCTGCTAGTCTCTGTGCATGAAGAAATGACTCGATGAACATGGCTGTAGTACGTGTTGTTTTAAGGCGAAGCGTTCTTTGCCTCATACCAGGCTCGTTTCTCACCTCGTTTCTGGCCCCGCGCAATGCTTAGACATTAAGCCACAACGCAAGATCGTGGGTTCCACTCCTACCAAAGGTCGTTCGTTCACCGTGCCATAATAAAATTCACCCTAATTACCACAAGTGTGGTCGGTTAGAGTGCCTCATTTAATTAAACCTTAATTACCTCGGCCTTAAACGACCTCGCCTTAATTAGCACCAGAGGTGGTGGGTTCGAGTGCCTCAACAACTATATCTTATTTACTGAGCATTTATTCACTTTGTCCTAACACCAAACGTCGTGGGTTCGACTTCCTACAAAGGTCGAAGGTTTGTAACCTATTTGGACGATCGTTTGGTGAGGCCGACAACGCCGCACTTTTCGCTTCAAGAGCCATTTAATGCTTTCGTATTACAAAATGATTAAGGTCCAGCTGACAATTGGAAATACCGCGGACCAGGTGTACTGTTGGTTAACAGAGATATACGCTATCACGACAGTGCCACGGATGCCTGGAATAGATCGGCTGGCCACGTCCGGGCACCAACAGCTTCTCAAATAAATGTTTACTCACCACAGCCCACGCACTGTGGGAATCGATGTTATGTGATTCATTCCGCAGTCTGCTTATGCAGCTACGTTTGCGGTTCTGCAAAGAGTCAACGTGTTTGTGTAAGGCATGTGCAAAATGAGCGTGCAGAATGGCGAGACCGACGATGGCAAGACGACTAATGTGTTTGGACACGGGTGAAGAAATCTTACCTGTTCTTTTAGAACCTGTCCCGGTCCCGCAGATAGTGCATATTGTCGCAGACCATGCAACGCTACCCGATTCGAGCAAAGGGCACAGAGAATTTGAGCCGATTTCGAAGGTTATGCCTTCTAACACGTGAAGACATTCCCTCAAAGTGTTCCAAGCCACAAAGGGATGCCGATAGCTCAAGTGGAAAGACGCACCAACACCAAGACAGTTGCAACAACATAATAATGAGCATAGAGAGCAATAATTAATTTAATGCCGCCTAAAAAAAATCATAACTTTATGGGGGCGCCCATACCCCCTCGCCTGGTTACAGGGATATATGGGCACGCGAGCACTTTAACGCCCGCAAGGCTATGTGTACATACTTTGAAGGAGGCCCGCCTCCCCACCACAGCCCCTCCGACCACCGCTCCGGATTATTACAATATAAAGACCTAGTTATACCTTTGGAACGCCGGACAGGTGGTTGAAATTCTTTCAAGTCGCTCTCAAAGCGTTAACTGCCACGAAGGAAGACAAAGGAGAAACTAGTACGTTATCTCTTTTTTAAGCGACTTGTTTTAAAGTCGACTGCCATTCGGCCAAATGGTGAACTACGTGAGTTGGTGTACGTTCAGTGTTGGAAAAAGGGCGAAGGGACAAAGACGACAGAACCAAACAGGATGAGCGTTTACTCACAAGTGAAAAAAAATATTTTATTAGATAAGGACGTAATATACGTTAACAGCAATGTGTGCGCATGCCTGTGAAAAAGTCGACATTGTCAGCGGTGCCAACGAAGGTGATATAACACGAACAATTTAACTGCAGATGCTTTAAGCAGGCCTCGGCTGATTTGCAAGCACTTTGCAGCAAAGTCACAGAAACTTGGCTCCATCAAGAACGTCTTCATTTTCGTCCTCGCTAGTTGTTCTCACTGATGTCACAAGTTCGTCAGTCCGCATGTTTGAAGAAAGTATTGGTTTCATCGCATCTTGGGGAGCAAAGCACAAATTGCAAGTTGGCGTTTCTTTCCACTAATTCATTTGTTGTCTGAGGCGCTCATTGTTGTCTGAGGCGCTCACACACGCACGCTTGCTCGCCTCAAACGAACTCGTTGGTCTATGTGCATGGTAACGCTTTGCCGATGCAAAAGCGCTGCTTCATAGCCAGCTATACCTTCAAAATGCATCACATAATATCGATTAATATGTAGTGTAAGATCATCTTTTTAGTTTCTTCTTTTCTCTTTCTCTCTCTCACTCTCTCTTTCGTTTTTTCTTTCGTCGATGTCTATGCATCGAAGTCAGCAGTTTTCTAGGTTATGGTCGTAAAAACAACCCGTGTCCTGACACAGTATTCGATCTCGGGTTCTGGTCATATCGACCGCTTTGTTGTTATCTTCGTCGGGTTGCCTATCACTGATGTAATTAGTAGGCGTTTAGAGAACAACTTCCTATGAGTTGCTATTCATAGTTCTTCCTTTCATCATACCTACATCTTTCGTTCTCCCACTCTGAAAATATTCCCAGAGGTACCAGTACTTGCGGTTCACGTACGCAGCTTCTCCCTGTGCTGCTCCTCCAGCCAGTGGCGTAGCCTGAAATTTTGTGGGGGGGCTCACGTTTCACGTCGGCCTCCTTATAGAATTTTTCGAAGCATATAAAATACATGCATAATAACTCCATTGCCGTTGCCAAATATGTTGCAAACGAATTCTTTAACGCTACGCATGTCAAGACAAGTAAAATATGTATTTTTTTCTTAAAAGAATATACTCATAGGGTCTCAAAAGTTATGCCCGAAATAACTTATAACAATGCTTCCATGTTTTCTCTCTATTCAATAAGTAAAGAAAACACCACACGAACTTTAGAAACTATATCAGTTTGAAATCAACACAGTAGTGCATGCCGCTGATATGAAAAATGTAAAGGCCATGAAATGAACAAGTTGAGGACAAATATTTTAAGGAAACTTTGTCATTCAAAAACCTTGCTTACGTTTTTCTACATATGCAACGGCCAGAGAAAAATGTATATTGACGCTGTCCTTTGATCAAATGTATTGTAACCATTGTTGTCAACGGTCGTGTATTGTATTTGCACCGATGTAATAGTTGCAACAGAGAGCACATATAACAAGCCATTCTGCAAAATATAAGAGGGCGAGTCAAATAAAAGTGAGCCAACGCGAATATATGACAAAAGGGGTACCTTATTTAAATGTAGTCTCTATGAGCACTTAGCTATTTGTCCCCCTGACTAACGAGTCGCGTGATTCCCGTCTCATAAAGCTCGTTGGGTTGTTCCTTCAAAAAGTCGGTAACTGACTCTTTCACGTCATCGTCCGTCACGAATCTGGTTCCCTTGAGCTCTTTTTTTTCAATTGTCCCAAAATATAGAAGTCGCAAGGCGACTGGTCTGGACTGTATGGCGATGGTGCAGTGTTTGCCACTTGAACTTTGCCAGTTTTGTTTTAACCGCATCAGCGACGTGGGGATGGCCATTGTCCTGGAGCAAGATGACGCCATTCATTAATTTTCCACGTCGTTTGTTCTTGATTGCGACATGCAGCCGATCCGGCGTTTCAGAATATCATAAACGATTGATAGTCTCTCCAGGTTTAGTAAATTCGATCAATAATGGACCCTTACGATCGAAAAATAGTCAGCCCTTTTCCGGCAGAAATGATTGCCTTTGCTTTCTTTGGGGCTGGTGAATTCAAATGTTTCCACTGTAAGCTTCGCGGTTGTGTTTCAGGCTTGTAGTAGTGGCACCATGATCCGTCTCCGGTCACAATTGCCGACAAAAAGTCGTCACCCTCATTGTGCTACCGGATTAGATGAGCCAAGATGGCGCCGAACCTCTCCGTCTTCTGGCGGTGGTAAAAATCTTGGGCAACCGTTGTGCAAAAAAGAGCTGATAACCGTGATGTTCATGAATTATGGTGTGACCCGAACCGCGACTGATGTTCGCAAGCGCCATACCGATTCATCTATGCTTATTTTTCGTTCTTCTCTAATCAGCCTATCAGCCTTTGAAATTGTGTGGGGGGTGATTGCATGGTGGCTTTAGCCTGGTCTTAAATCGTCTTTGCAACTCTCACGTCCTTCTTTGAACCGTTTGCTCCAAAGCTCCATAGTGTCCAATAAAATGCAATGTTCAAAGTACACAGCAGTCATACGGTTACTAATTTCTTTTCGGGAAACACTTTTAGCTGTCAAAAACTGCACGACACCACACTGTACAACATTTACAGTGTCCATTATGTCACGCAACCATTTTCAACACAGTGTATGAAGCCATTAAAGTATATTCATCCTCCCACCTGCATGTAACATTTAAATGAGATATGGCTGAGTGCTACGAGCATGCTTCGCAGATAACGAAAAGAACCATTATTGCTCCGGGTTGGTTGGCTCACTTTCATGTGACTCGCCCTTGTACATTAGAAATGCGAAGATACATGGAATATGCAAATGCGAAGATACAGCTTGATAAAGGGCAAAAAGCGTCACAGGAAACAAAGTTCACTGCACGGATACACAAACCTCGCAACAAGATATTTAAATATACGTATAAGTCTCCAATAAATCTACGTATCTAAGAAAAAGTCACTCTATATAATGCTCCAAACAACGCAAATAAACGTGTTGCGCAACCAGAGACTCAGTGATGACAGCCCCTCTTCCCTCCACTCCCAACTGATCTATCGCGCACGACAGGAGGCGGCGCACTTCCTCCCTGCTTTTCTCTCTTGAGCACACAATGCTGTGACGCCATCGTCGGCTCACCCATGCCACCTGCACCCAACCACGCTTTCACTTACACATACAACAGGCGGCGCGTGGTCACAATGTCATCGCCCTTGGACATTATACGGAGCATGAGTGCGACTGCGATGGCAGTAATGCGCCTGGAGCGTCCATATAATTGCTGCCGGAATAATGTAATAAGAATATCCGGCAACTGAAGTGTCCCGCGGCCCATTACTTTCCGCAAAAGAAGAAGTAGTAACAAAATCGAACTTTCACCATGCGACAATTTGCTGCCCCGCAACAATGTCTTTTCACTTCTGTGGGGCGGGACCACGGAAATGAACAAACGCAAAGGAAAGCATGTTGGCCACAATCGAATGTCTACTTTGGGCACCTAATGTTGCTACCGAAAGAATATCGAAGAAAACGTGAGACGCTTGCTCCACAAAGAACCGTACGCCTACTGCTCGGTATCCTACACAGGCGAGACAAACTTTTCCAGAGAGGTTGCGCTTAACCGAATGCGTTGCAATCCGTCGAGTTCCCGCAGCAGGGTGTCTAGGTCTTCGGTAGAAAAAGTAGCCGAAAAAGTCCAAAAAGAGCCAAAAAAATCGCTAACTGTGGCAAAAGCTTTAATTGGTAGCCAAAAATCTAGCCACGGCGCGACAAACGAACATTGGCCCATTTTAACGCGAAACTAAACAGGTGAGAAAGACCTGTAGTTTCCTGCTGCGCTGATGACAAACAAAAATAAGAGAACAAAAACAGTACTTATCACATAATATTGTATCGTAACCTAACATAATGTCTAACCAACTGATGTTTTTTGATAATTTCTGCCGCACACTTGCGTGCTTTCTCATAGCCGAAGTGATATCACAAGTTTCAGTAGAATGAACTCGCTGAACGTGGTCCTTGCACAGATGGTTATATTAACTCTATGCCACTATGATTTCATTTTAAACGTTCTCGTGCGAGCTCTGTGATGTAACACACGTTCTCCGCTCCCCGGTACGCAGTTGCATAATCAGATAGGCACTGCCAGGTGTAATGTCATGGCCGTCATGAGGTGTTTTCGGTTGTTGCAGTTGTTTCTGACGCGAATAGCCATAGTCTTCGAGATGCTTTATATAGGTGATCGTCGCTGAGGTGATATTCGGACACCACCTATTGATTCTGTCCTTCGAAGGACGCAAAAGCATTGCCTATAAGATTGGTTAATTCCTGTTACTGGGAGGGAGCTGCTTGGGCCTGTTCAATTATCCGTCGATGACCATACCGAACTGCCCGAGACGTTGATTTCAGCCAATGAACGTTGCATATGATGCATCTCGGGCAGTCCCGGGGAGCCCAGGGTGACACGTCGGAGATGCTCACCGAACATGTGGTATGGTATGGTATGGTATGGTATGGCAAAACTATGATGAAGTCCTGCAGATCGTGAGTCTTCACGAAGCGGGCCGCTCCCACGTTGGAAACGGAAGGCCGAGCGTCTCGGCCGCATCGTGGGCCTGCTGGACAGCCCAGAGTTGGTCAGCCAGAGAACATGTGGTGGCTATGATATATTTTCAGCTCCTGAATTTGCTTCCGGAGCTTGCAAGACACACAAGCGTGGCTTTGAAGATCTGACGCTTAGAGGGTGCCGTCGGGGGGAGTGTGATTTGGCCACTACCTATACCTATTACCACCTCTAAAAGGAGCCATAAAGTAGCCATGTCCCTAAATACGATTTTCGGTCGCCAGGAGCTTCTAAAGTAGCCAAGTTGGCGAGAAATCGCCAAATCTGTTAACCGTGCCCGCATTGATGACGGCGAACGAACAAGCATTGTTTCTTTTTCTCGTCTGCTAGCCAGAAAGCGTCGAAAACATTGCCCGGCGAAAATTCACTCGGCAAAAGAAAAACGAACGCGCATCAAATGCTCCGCGCGATGGTCGGGGCAACACAAGCCAGAGCATGCGCTCTCACACCACCACAGCGCTTTGTCCCATCGGACCTTCCTGTGTACTTTGTCAACTTGTCTGATAGTATGTTGATTGGGCTTGTCTCGTCGTATGGTCCGATGTGCTACTTTAGAAAGTGAATGCACCTTTGGCGTCAAAGGGTTATAACAACATTAAACCCACAAGGTTCCGGAATTAAAAATCTAAAGCACGACTTCGGAAATGTCAATGCACCTTTCGCATCAAATGTTTATGAGAACTTCATGCCCGTAAAGTGTCAGAATTAAAATGTATGCGCTCCGTAGTTTTCGCGGCTTCCACCAGATGCCGCGACGAGCCCGCTCGTCATCAAAAAGCCCTTGGAGACTTCGTGCTCCGATGGGGCTCTTTGCGTTGTGTGACTCCCGGTACATGGGCGCTGCCGCAAAATTCAGCCCAATTTCGCAATGTTGACGTTGAAATGTCTTTTCCAGCGTGAAAAGGACATTCTAACAAAATCCAGAATGATTTCCAGCGCCGGGGGTTGTCTTTGTCGGCGATGCATGACAGCAAGAAAAAATTTCGGCGGGGCTGCAGCCCCATAAGCCCCCCCCCCCTCCCCCCCCCGGCTACACCCCTGCCTCCAGCTACCATGAAATCAGACTATTATATTCATTGCCACGAGCACATGTACTGAAGTTTTCCAGCACACTGTACCACTGGTAACTTGCTTTATATTCACAGAAACTCGCAATGCTGTCGACGTCCGCATCAGAACTACAGCAGAAACACTGCGCGAGACGCCAATACGCGCCGTTTCTCACCGTGCTGGTCCTCCAACATGGCGGTATGATTACGCCAGTGCGAGCCGTAATGCGTATGCTGAGCGTTGCATGCCGAACGTTAAGGCCGCGTCCGACGAATAAAGAATCCGCACTGGCAAAAATGTGCGAAGAGCAGCTCGAGAATCAAGACCCCTACCGTACCACTGAGCAGCCCCGCATAGAACGCGAAGAAACTGCGCAATTCGAACAGTGGTTTCTCCGTGCCAGAAACATTCTCCTTGCGGGAAGAATGCTTGCAAATCCACTCAGACTTGCACAAGGGTGAAGAGAGCAGGTCACCCTCTTGCACCCTTTGCAGGAAGGCCCTGTAGGCATCCTTCAGAGGGAAGCTTTTACGAAGCGGCATTGTGTCCAGACCCGTCACGAAGTTCTCGTCGAAAGCGACGACGTGGGCAGGCGCGCTCTTTTCGTGCGATGGCATGCGGTGTGTGTAGCACACGCGATCGCTCCTCATGGCACAGGCCATGCACTCGCTTATAGTAGCGGTTAGTAGCTGATCCCCGTATTTCAAAAGTGACGCGTTGAGCTTCTTTCCCAGGGTCGTCGGGTGGTACGGTTTCATGAGGCTGTCCAGGCAGGCTGATGCCTTTGTAACACACGGGGCCACGGCGCCGGCGTCCAGAGCGGCTTCCAGTTCCTCCAAGGTGTCCAGGCTGCTGGCTGGACGTCTGACTGCCACCTGCGACGTCAGCACGCATCGAAAGTATTGGGAGAGCGGGACCATTGCTAGCGCCCAGAACCAGTAAACAAGTTTCTGGGTTCTCGCGCGCCTGTGCGGGTCCGGAATCGGCGTTGACGTCGCCAGAAGCATTGCCAAGAGGAACAACGTCTCGGATTGCGCTCGTTCCCGTGCAGGAGCACCGCCTATCAGAACGAGGAGACCGGCGCAAATTATGAGTGACGCGGCGGCCACAGCAACGGTGAACATGGACTGGACTGTAGTTTCGAAAACAGACAGGGCTTGGGTCTTGCTCTCCAGGGCGTAGAAAGTTTCGGAAGTATGCATAATATCACTGTACGTCGCCGCTGCAAGTAATCTTTGATCGAGAGGCATGACCAAGGCTGCCAGGTCGATGCTTTCGCAGAAGAGGTCGTCGAGCGTCGCCGACCAAGTTGAGTAAAACTGGTAAACCAGCGAAACGTTCATGGCTTCGAGCATGTCAAAAAGGTAGGGAAAAATTAAGCAAACATTGTAGTCTTCTGACTCCTCAGACCACGCGCACCCAATCTTCATCACCTTTCCACGCAAGGTCGTCTTCTTCGTCGCACGTTTGAAGGCGCCTAGCTCTTTGTGTGGCCGATGGTCGTACCGCAACGGACTTCCCTCATGGTGGGAGTCAGGAACGTCACGACTAAGGTACTTCCTTTGCGAAGTTCTCACTAAGCAAGCAGGCAGCACCGACACTGGATCCTCGCTGTTCGAAAACGTCAGATTATCGTGAGGTACAATCCAACGCACGAATCCGTCCCCCAATACCATTCGTATTTCGTGTGTTATATCACGCCACTCAACATGGAGGCTCGGAACGATAGCGACGGTCGACCTGTCGGCAGCGTTGTTTTCCAAGATATAGCTTTGAAGACCGCCTTTCCCGAAAATCCAAGTGGTTCTCGGCCACGCTAGGCAGCGCGTCAACGAGTTGTCGACGTTCTTCCAGTACTTATCAAAGGAGACGACCGCGACGTTCACTTTTGCCGGCGTAGGTGTTTCCACGAAATCCTGCAGGCTTTCGTGGGCGCCCTCTGATAAAGTAGTCGTGCCTTGTCGCAGTAGGCCGACGATAACAACCATGAGCACAGACGAAGCCTGTCTCCTGGTGCGCATCATTATTCTGGTGTCTGAGCTATGTTACTCCATCCTCACTATTTTTTTTATACCTCGCGGAGGACCTATAGCGGGTCCGAAACTGGCCAATCACCGCTTAGGAAACCTTTGTCGATCGGTCACGTAGCGAGAGAAAAAGAGAAGGGCAGCCGAGAAAGGGAGAAAAATGAAAGATAAATGAAAGAGGGAGAGTTAATCAAAGCTAAATAAAAGGTAGCGCTGTATGCTTGCTTAGTATCTAATTGCTTGAAATCGATGTCACGTCTGCCACGTACTTATCTGAAGACTGCAGCAGCGGCACATTTAGTTTCCTGTTTGTTTCCCTCTCCAGCGCATCCCCACCTTTTGTCAACATAATCGGTTGTGGCACTGTGAATATTAAAATGCCACTCAACCGTTTGGGACTCTTATTTGTCAGCCAGTCGATTCGTAAATGAGGCGTCAAGATGGCGAGATAGATGCAAGGACGGAAGCAAAGTGAAAGAAAATAAATACACCGTAAACGGGTCCTTGAGGAGTAAGCACGGAAGAATGCAGTTGCCCTGTTATCGTTACCTTCAGGAAAGAGAAACGTTCGAATCGGTGTTTTAAGCTGGCACGCCAGAATAACAGCATTCAAGAGAAATTCCGAGGCCTTCCACGGTGTGAAGAGAGACGCCCAATGAAGCTGGCGCTATGGTCGATTTTGCTATGTGGCTGTTTTCCTATGTTGGGAATTTGCTATGTTGAACTCGAGTATTATGGGTTTAGTATTGGGCGAATAAATAAAGATTTACTCAAATATGCCGGTTATCATCATTTATTTCGCGACCATCGTAATAATTGCCTTGTGATTAATGTTGTACACGACAAGTGCTTGAACTTTCACCCGCACATCGGTGACGAGTGGTGGGTACGGTGACATTGGTGAAACACTTGATGCCAAAGCGCTCCAACATGAAGGCAAGTATCCCCGCCGCTTCGGATCGGCTCACATAGACATTCAAATCTCCCACGATGGTGATGGATGTATTGGCGGCGGGCTTAATCTTACCGAAGACACGCACCATAAACGTTTCGATCACGAGACGTCCCACACGTGGTCTCTTGGTTCACGTGTTCGGAGTAGGGGCACTGCCGCAAAGCACCCGGGGTCCCTTCAGTCGAAGCAACGGATGATCGATTAACAAGCCATCTTTCGAAACAGCATAACAGCGCGTAGTTGCGCGTTGTGCGACTCTTCTAGATCGAGCACATTTGAGTCCCCCTTCAACTTGAACGGCTGGCAGGCTGATGACATTGGGGTGAATAAGTGACGCTGAACTGCTAGCAGCGTCTAACAGTGTCTGTAGTCCGCAGTACACACGTGCTGGATTTCGCCGTGACATGTGGAAATAGCACGCAAGTGGAATAATTGGCTGGTGTGTTGGTTCGCACATCACGTAGTATTCTTATATGCAGAACCACGCAAGAACCAGCATGGAGTGTTTGACACGACACGTCCTTCACGCATGATTATCAAACCGTATATATATAATCTTGATTCTCTGAAATATTTTAGATCCAGTTTTGCCCGGTCGCATCTTGAACGAAAGACGTAAATACCTAATGTTATGGTAATTTAGTCTTATTTTGTTTCACATGCAAACACTGCGCGCGTAGAAATGCTCTATATATAACTGCCATAAGGAAGTCTATATACCTGCACTGTACACTAAAGGAAATGTTTGCGCGCGCTTGCAGCCTATCTTTTCCCCAGAGCATAAGCGCCATGTACCTTAACTGCATGCCTTTGTTTTTTTTTCCATCCGTGCACCCGGCACTTGCAGGTCACGAAGAGCATGCGCGTTATCCGCGGGACGCGGCACCTTTTACAGGAATGTTACGAGCAAGAAGTTTTGAAGAAAGGAAACGCAAGACAGGTAGCGGTTATTGTTTGGGGACAAGAGAGAGGGAGAGAGCAAGGACAGGAAGGGCAGGGAGATCCGCCAGACGAGCACCCGGTTAGCTACCCCTTCAGCGGTAATGGGGGAAAGGGAAATTAAGAGTGGAAAGAAGGAGGAGAGTAAGCACTGAGTGCGTGTAGGAGGGACACCGTACACGTGGACATTATAAACGGTCTCTTTAGCCGGTGCATTTGATTTATTGTATCAGTGCACGAATCGCTTTTCGGTGCCAGTGATGGGGTTGGCCACGGTTCGAGTATCGCTGACTCGGTCAACGGTCTTGAGACCAGTTGGTGTAAAGTTGCCCACAGAGAAAAGCGTTGTACATCGTAGCCAGGGCAAATACACGATAGGTGCTCGATGGTTTTCTCGCACCCACAAGAGTCGCACACCGGGCTCTCAGCCATTCCCAAACGATAGGACTAGGAGTTCGTGAACGCCACTCCAAGCCACAAGCGGCACAGCAAGGTGTTTCGCCGCGGGAAAAGCTAGACGGCTGTTGTAGCCGTAGCGTGGGGTCCAGTTTATGTAATCGGTAATTGAAGACACTGGAACTCCAGAGATTTTTTAACTTTCTGCGTGCAATTAGGCGAAGTTCCCTGGTAGCGTCAGATCTCGCCAAAGATATTGGACGCGTCCGGGAATCTTCGTAGGCAGACCGGGTGGCCTCGTCACCAAGGATGTTACTGTCGATGTCACAGTGGGCAGAAATCCATTGAAAGAAATTGTTGGGCCCCCGTTCCAGAGCATGATGGTGCACAGGCCTGATGTCAGATATCATCTGCTCGTATGTTCTGTGATGTAATGCAGACTTGATACTGTGAAGAGCTGCCTTAGGATCACAAAATACGACCCATTTCCCTGTTGGCTCTTCGGCGACGTACGTCGTAGCGGCATTGAGAACTGCAAGTTCCGCCGACGTAGATGTAGTGATGTGGGAAAATTTGAATCTGACTGTAAGCTGCTTAGCTGGAACGACGAATGCGCCAGTTGAACTGGTAGGTGAGGTCGAACCATCGGTATACATATATGTATGTGTTCATGATACGTCTGGTGCAGTAATCGGAGTGTAAGTTGCTTCAGAGCCGGCGATGGATGATCGGTCTTCTTTGTAATTCCAGGAATAGCAAAATTCACTTGAGGCTGTCGCATGCAACACAGGGCAGATGAAGGCTTCGTCGCCGGTGTAAACGATGACGGTATGCACTCTTGATGAGCGCTGATCACTTTTTAAAAGGTAGCTTGAGGTCTCTCGGCTGGTAGGATGACCAAATGATGGTTGGGGATCCTTGACACATGGCGAATGTGCGCTCTGAGAGAGCAGCCCGAAACACGTGCGTAGGGCTTGACCTTGTATGCTCTCCAAAGTGCGAAAGTTTGGGGACAAGATGCGCTGCAATGGGTGCAAGCTTTCTTATAGCGCAGATAAAATTCCACATATAAGTATGATTTCCTGCACTTGCACACGCTGACTAAAATTTGCACCCTTTCCCAGTAGCGTATATATAAGAGGGCTCGCACTTGGCCAGGTTACGGGGTGTTGGCAGGTGTTGTCGCACGTCATTTTATGTCAGGTATCCTGGTACATAGAAATTTCACTGGGAGGAGGCATGGGCTCAATGTCTTGTCAGGAGGAAACGTGGGTAAGACAGATGATTATTGTTTGGAGAGATGATAAGCCCCAAATGGGGCAAAATTTCATTAGATTGTAGTAACATGGCACCCAGCCGCCTCGACCATACATGCCATACACTTCTAATGAATTTTGCAGACTTTCGCGCTTATCTCCTGCCACAAAAAAGGTGACAGTCATAGGTGCCAACTACGGAAACGCTGAACAGCACGAAACCCTCCCCCCTCCCCCCCTTCTTCTCCCAATCCCAGGAGATTAGACATGGGGCCAGGGGGCATCATGTCTTCTTTTGTACGGTTTGGACAAATCGA
The DNA here is from genome assembly GCF_023375885.2 of Dermacentor andersoni. Lineage (NCBI taxonomy): Eukaryota > Metazoa > Arthropoda > Arachnida > Ixodida > Ixodidae > Dermacentor > Dermacentor andersoni. The sequence continues at coordinate 47,911,540 of NC_092822.1, forward strand.
CTGAAGAATTATATTAGCCTAAACGTTGAAAGAACAGCACAGCTTTCAATTGCCGTGGCAGCATCGATTTGTCTCGCACGAACAAAGGACAAGGATGACAACACCAAGAGTTTTAGAACCAGTTCACAATCAGGGATTCCGACTGGCAACGGCAGTTTTCCGAATGTCTGCTGTTCCACGTTTCTGTGCGGAAACACACGAACTGCCACTTGATAAGTTCAGGTGTTTCTTTCGTGCACATTCGATTCTGAGACTTCGAACCCTTCCCGAACGCCTAAACCAACTCTTTACTCACTACACACCTTTATTCGAACGTACCTTTAAATATAAGGCCTGCAGAGGCTACACGTCTGTGATGACCCACTTATGGGGGCAAAGGTTCGTGTACTCAATGGTTCTGATGGTTCTCTTAGGCGGAGCCTCCGAGAACCCAATTTAGGACAAAGCCGTTCGTTTCGAACACACACACAAACGTTTAATGGAACTAAAGATGGCTAAAAAATAAATAAAAGGAAATAGCAAACATAAAAGAAACACTCAAATACACATCAAGACACATATTTGGGGCTAGTATGGAGCTAAGCAGTGTGCGAGTCCGCGCTTGCCACGACGGCAGGGACACACAACAGTCTCGACGCGGCGACGCGGCGACAAGCTGATGAAAGGAGTGGCGCCGGTCTCACCAAAGGTCGTGGTGTACGTTGGTTGACCGGGCGACCGGAGCTGGCCAGCTCTGGCTCGGAGAAGTAAAGCAGGCGGCTCGGTGGCACGAGCAGACGGCGGCGGCGTTCTGGCCGGGCAGCTGGGTGTAGAGCTCGGGCCCGTAGCCCGACTGCTCTTGTCCTGCCCACGGGCACAGAAGCTCGAACGCCAGCTGCCCGGCCAGAACGCCACCCCCGTCTGTTGTGCCGCCTGCTGCCCGAGGCCGGCGTTCGAGCTTCTGTGCCCGTGGGTAGGACAAGAGCAGTCGGGCTACGGGCCCGAGCTCTACACCCAGCTGCCCGGCCAGAACGCCGCCGCCGTCTGCTCGTGCCACCGAGCCGCCTGCTTTACTTCTCCGAGCCAGAGCTGGCCAGCTCCGGTCGCCCGGTCAACCAACGTACACCACGACCTTTGGTGAGACCGGCGCCACTCCTTTCGTCAGCTTGTCGCCGCGTCGCCGCGTCGAGACTGTTGTGTATCCCTGCCGCCGTGGCAAGCCCAGACTTGCGCACTACTTAGCTCCGTACTAGCCCCAAGTGTGTTTCTTTCTGCGATTATGTCTATCTGAGTGTTTCTTTTATGTTTTCTATTTTCTTCTATTTATTTTAAGCTTTTTTTGTGTTCCATTAAAAGTTTGTGTGTGTGTTCGAAACGAACGGCTTTGTCCTCAATTGGGTTCTCGGAGGCTCCGCCTAAGAGAACCATCAGAACCATTGAGCACACGAACCTTTGCCCCCATAAGTGGGTCATCACAACGTCTTCCTTGCGAAGATAAATAAAATATTTTTTACAGCTAAGCTCCTAAGAGCTCGTTTCCCCTTGATTGTGTCCGTTTGTAGACACAGCATCCCAAAGGTGCAATGCCGGTCCTCATCGCGGCGGAGGTGAAGGAGGTGTTGGGCACTCCTCATACGTGGGCCGATACCGAAGATAGTGCAATACAGGGCCAACCTGTGGTGGAGTTGCAGCTCTCCATTAAGTGGTCCACATACAAAACTTCGCTGTTCATCCTTCTTCACAGTGAGGAAGGACATTGAGTCCTTCTTGTTTAGACATGCTGCAATCAACTTGCGGTATCTGATTCAAAAGCAACTGAGCGCATGTACCAACTTCAGAGTAAGATATGCAATCATCTGGATAAAGCCTGACCCTAACAGCGATTCGTGTCAGCATATCATTAATAAACAAAGGAAGCCACAAAGAACCAAATACTGAGCCCTGAGGAACACCAGAATCTACCTTCACATGTTTTGAACAACAATAGGGAAAGGAAACAAATTGTCTTTCAGTTAGTGATTAAGAAACCCAACCAACTTAAATTTTATTGTTAAGTACCTTGTCTCATTTGAAAAATAATTTTTGTAGGAAATTTTATCAAAAGCTTTGGAGAAATCCATAAATGTAGCATCTGTTTGTTGGCGGTGCTTAGTGCATTTCGCAAAATTATGTACGGTTTCAACGAGCTGTGTGCAGGTTGAAAAATCTTTTCTGAATCCGTGCTGGTTTCTAGTTAGGAAGTTGGCCTCGTCAAGCAAATCAAAGATATGATTGTGTATTCATTCTGTGTTCCATCATTTTGCAAGTGGTCGAAGTTAATGGATTGGTCCGATATTTCAGAACATGGTTTTTGTTTTGGTTTTATGCATTGGTTTAGTTCTGGCGGTTACGCAGTCGTGTGGCAGTTCACCCTGGCGTTATGATTTACGTCGTAAAACATTTAAATACTTAAGGTCCATTCTGCATTTCTTTTAAAAAAACATAAAGAGTGCCATCAGACCCAGGCGAGTTTTTTGTATCAAGTTTTAGTTACATGTTCAATATACAATTCTCTCAGACATGAACATCGGACATAGGGGGCTAGTAGGCATTGAGAATTGCCAAGATACCATTCTCTCTTGCGTAAACAGATTTAAAGTGTTCATTAAAAAGGTTCCCCATGGACATTGGATCACTAATCTTTCTACCATTATCATCAAAGATTTCACATTCACTGGACATTGGGGAAGTTGATCTCCAAAACCTCTCTGGTGAGGGGGTATGAAATTGTGCAAAGACTCACCAAAGTACCGTCGTTTGTCTGAAGTCACCTGCAGATAAATTTCATATGCTAATTTTGCAATTTTTTTCATTACATCTGGAATCAGTAGAACTAGTCCTGCTTTTCTTTTTGTGCCTTTTTACCAGCCTTCTCGATATCAAAGTCTGCCTAGATATCCGCGGGTTCTTAGCTCTAGGTAGCCTAAATATAATTGGCACAAAACTTGAGCACGTTTAAGCTTCGGATTTAATAGTAGAATGTGACATTGTTCAACGATTCCTGATTTCGTCTCACGCTTCCCCGCAACAGCGGCATACGTAACCGTAATGCGTACCGGGAAATGCAGGCGGCGAACGCTAGACATGAACGTGATCTTTCTGGTAGAAACGCGGCCTCTTGGGTGAGCCGCAAGAATGGATCAATGGATGGATGGATGGATGGAAGGAAGAAAGGATGGACGGGCGGACGGATGGATGTATGGATGGATGGATGGAAGAATGGATGCATGGATGGATGTCATGAGCATTCCTATGGAATGGGGCTTTGGGCTGCGCCACCAAGCTCTTGCTATTATGTTGCCTAATGTCTTGTGCTAAAAAAGAAATAAAGACCCACGATAAATTCCAGGAACCAAACTTTATTACCCCCTATGGTGAACTTTCTTTTTGTGCGCCTCCGTTGTTTTTCGTTTCCCTACTTTTCTTCCACCAATCTTCCATTCGCCTCTTACTAATCTCTTTGCGGACATGTCTACTTACCCCTGCTCTCGATGAACCCAAAGGCTTCAAGGAGGCTAGTGGTGACTGAATCAACCGCGGAGCAGATGGAACCTCCACATTCTATTAAAACATGCTTCATCGTTTCCCTAGCTTTGCCGCAAGAAGCACATGCTTGCACTTTTTTCTTATATGTCCCTTCATAAGTGCGTGTTCTAAGGCGTCGATATCTCGCTAAGAACAGTAATGAGCTTATCTTTGAGTTATCATAAATGGTTTTTTACTGATTTCGTTTTCCCTCTTAAGTAGTTATTCATGGCAGGTTTCTTTTCCATTCCCACCACCCAGTAGATTATTTTAGCGTCACTGACTTTCCACTTGATGTATTTGCTTGCTGTGTGGCTCACTCCACAGGCCGCATACCTACTAGTAAGCTTCCTAGTTCTTTTCTTCCACTGTGAATCAATGTTTTCCTGTACATATACCGGAACACTCACAAAGCCTATTTAATTTCTTCCATATTCCTCAGTCATTCTTTACAATCAATTTTACTGTGAACTTCCCTCATTTCAAAACATGTCCAGCCCATATCACCCTGCATAGCTTCATTTGTAGTACTTCCATGCCTTTCTCCCATTTGCATCTTTCTCTCTCTTTCTCTTCCCGCGAGCGCCCAATGCGAGGCATACCACTGACTTTTAGTTGCCATCGGGTCCTGGTTGTGACACTGTACAATCGGCTGATGCTAGCGCCACCTGGATGTGTTGCAAGGAACCGGGAGCACCGCTTTATGGCCTTTTAGACTTGCGCGCGCAAATCTGGGAGGCCATAGCCGCTCTAGGAATGGTAGAAACGCTGCGAAAGCGGCTTTTGTGTTTTTTTCTTTCTTTAGTTTTCGCGTAACAGTGCTTTGTCATGTATTCAAATTACAATTTGTCTCTATAATGTCTGTAAATTATGTTTAGGCCGTACTTTAAAATTTTTCTGCACATCTTACTTTGAGAAATTCAAATAGTTAAGTGACTTCCTTGAGCCAAAATTCTCAGTAAATTCTTTTTGCCGAAACAACGCCCAGCGATGGAAGCGGGACGGGGCCCTTAGCGACATTGCGTTAAAACGTGCGATGCTTTCATTTACACTGCCATTAAACTTGGTCCACAGAGCGGTCACACTATCAATGCCATTAGCAAAATCTTCAAATGAAAAGAAAGCATATCAATTATTGATTCGTCAGAAGCTTTACACAAGTTACGAAAGGTAGACACTTTGGGTTTTCCGCTCGCAAATCGTTTGATAAGGTGATCGGAGATACCGGCGACCATATCCCAATAAAATTGATGTGTAATATTTCCTGAAATAAAGAAAAGGTCGGGGATTGATTTGGAACAGCCTTGAATCCTTCTATAGCTCACAACGACGTGTGATTACGCGTCCTGAAAAGTGATGTCTTATGATTACTTAGGCAGAATCGTCACATTGACTAATGCGTGACATCGTTGACCAATTACCATTTGACAAATTATACTCTCCTGTCACTATCAGGCGATCACGCTCCCTCACATCTTTCGCCATATATTTTTTTTTAATTCTTCAGTTATATCGATGGATGAAGCACGAGGTCTGTACATAGTTCCCGAAACATATCTGATCTTACCATGGTTGACCTTGCAAAATATGCATTCAGGGTTAGGCACAACACGCATTTTATAAGGCTTTTCGTTTTCTTATGCAGAATACTCTCACCGCCTCCCCTTGAGCTGTTGTCTTTTGTATATGCTCTGAAGCGAGGCGGAACGACTTTGCCATCGTAGATTGAATCGGCTAAGCATGTCTCTGTTAGGACAGCTATATCAGGATTCGGTGAAAATAGAAGTCCCTGCAGTTCGACAGCCTTAATTACGACGCTTCAGTGGTTGATGTTGAGGATCTTCTTCGAGGAATGGAGTGGTTTGTTTCGTGGATCCATGTTTTTGTTCCTAATGAGGCAACGGGACACATCGGTGACATGCCACACGTACGTGATTCCATCAGTGATCAGTTTGTCAAACGAGAGCTTGACTTTCGCGGCTTTTACCCTTTCCGTAGTAGACATTTGCCATAATTGACTTATAATATTCCAGATTCAGATATAAATGTTCTCTTATACAGATAGGTCACTATTCAGTTTATATGAGACCTTCAGAACAGGTAATTTTTTGCGATGTTCTAAAAATTGTAGTATAAAAAGTCGCACTTTATTCTCAGTCTCTTGACGCAGTCTATGGCCCGTATTCACAAAAGGAACTTACCCTCAACTTATGACTTAAGTAGCCGGTCGATGCTTAACGCGTTTCATAGACAAATCTTGTACTAAAAGTAAACTTTAATCGACACTTGAGTGCCGGAAAGTAAAGTACGGTCATTGGCAACCTTAAGTGCGACTTTCGCTACTCTGGCCTAGCAAGCAAGTTGGCCGCCTGCTACGGCAGCCTCGACGACTTTGCCGACTTCGCCGGACGTGTGCGCAATTTTCAAGGGGAGTACGGTAGCGCGATTCAAAGACGGGACAAAAGAAGGCACAAAGGGACAAACACAGCGCTGTGTGTGTCCCTTCGTGTCTTCTTTTGTCCCGTCTTTGAATTGCGCTACCGGGCTCCCCTTGATGATGCATTACCAACAAGCCCACATTGCAATCCTCGTGTGCGCAATATTACGGAGAATGAGGCATACCGATACGTGCTGCCATTACGGCCACGGTTTAAGAATCGACAGAATCCCATGGAGGTATATAACGACGCGGAATTCTCGTGGCGGTACCACTTTTCTGTTGGAAATGTTGCCACTGGTCCCCAAAGACAACAAACGCGGTCACCCCGTGCCGCAGCTGCTGCTGCTTCTAATCGCGCTGCCATCCTACGGCGCCGGAACATTTCAGGTAGTCACCGGGAACCTCGTTAATGTTTCGCAAGCAACTTTGTCTCGAATAATTTCACGAATGTCAAGAATAATTGCTGAGACTTTGTCCCCGCAGCTTGGGAAGTAGCCAAATGCTAATGATTTGGCATCTGTAATGGAAGAGTTCTACACCATCGCACGGTTTCCCGGCGTGAGCGGGGGCATTGACTGCACTCATGTATCCATCAGAAGTCCCGGAGAAGATCACGCGGAGGTTTTTCGCAGTCGAAAGGCTGAGATGGCGCGAAACGAAATCAAGGAGCACGGCGCGTTCTTCTTCGGAAAAGTTTGTTGTACTTTTTTATATCGTCCGCGCGGGTTGAAAACACGCATCGCACACACGCTCTCTGTGCAGGAGCACTGCAAGTTTTCAGCAGCAAAACCAAAAAAAGTCCAGACGGCGACACAAGAACCGCAGTGGCTGCGAGAGCCAACGGGTACTTGTGGCCAGACGAGTTTGAGTAAAGCGCTAAAACCAAACCGTTCTTTGTATTTTACTCAGAAGAATGCGCGAGCAAGCACTGCAACAGTTATATCCACATTACTCTGCTGCAAAAATTATTTTTTTTTTTGCGATTGAACCTATCGTACACGTAAAATATTTTCGTATCCTTGACACCAGACGACATACTTGACTCGAAAAGTTTTACTTTCGAAAGTGATACTTATGATGATGATGATAATTAGTGGTGTTTTGTGGCGCAAGGGCCAGGTTTGGCCAAAGAGCGCCATGACAAGTGGTAATGTTGAAGATGTATTATGGGAGATGTGACTTGGCTGTAAAGTGGCCTAAAAATAGTCGCAGTAAAGTGCGTAAAATCTACGTGCTATAAAATTATGGCGATGACTAATGAATACTATGAACAATAAAATCCATCGTAAAAGAATGATGCATTGTTTAAAATATGCGAGATGTTAAATTGCTTACAGCACTACTGCCTCGCCAGAGCCCTTCAACCACAAGGGCCTAGAGGCATGTGCTATTCAAAATAATTATCGCAGCGGCATCCTCTGAAGAGAGGAAGCGCTACGAACGTGTGGGGCTAATAACATGCAACACAACATCTTTCAAAAAACCTAGGATGGCGTTGGTGTCAAAGAGTGGTTCTGGACCAAGTAACATAACAGGGTGAAGGGGGATGTGCTGCTGGTAAGCTAAGAGAAAATGTTTTTTTTTCTTTCAGATTCGGCTTCCCGACACTCCAGTAGGACGTGGAGGACGGTCAGGCTCTCCCCGTATCTACCACAGGTTGGAGGCTCGTTTCCCGTGAGTTTCCGTGAGTTTCCCGTTTCCCGTTTCCCGTGAGTTTCCCGTGATACTTAAGTGTCGTTATTGAAGTACTCGCCTAAAGCTTTCCTAACACTTCTACTTTTCCCGCACTCATTGACGCCCTACTTAAGTTCTTTTTCTGAATACGGGCCTAAGAATTCTTTTCGTTCTTTGCTGATATGCCCAGTTTTGGTTGGAATACTTCATAGCTTACTATTCTCGCGAGCGTTCCCGTAGTCTTGGTGCATCTCTCAGTTAGACCGTATATTATTAAGTTACTCCTACGAGATCTGTTTGGAAGATCGTCTATTTTTTTCTCTTCAAGTGATGCAAGCGGTTTTGTCTACTTTGCATTCATTGTCTTAATTTATTTTACTCTACTTGTCAGCACGGTCGTTGTTCATAGTTGTTTTCGATTTCTATTTTTTGATCTGTTATAGTAGCTATTTTTCACCGATTGCCTGTTTGGGAGACCGCGATCATGCCAATAGCAGAGTGCATTCTACTTTGGCCTGCTAGCAAGTCACACAGCATTTCCTTTCCCGTAGTGCATGGATTTGACCCCGTTCCCGCAAACTAGATCTTTTTCCTCAAATCGCACATGAAACCAAGTAAGCAATTCATAAGAAGCCAACAAACACCGACACCAAGGACAACATAGGGCAAGTTACTTGTGCCAAATAAATAAAATAAAGAAACGATACATTAACGGAAATGAAAGTGGATGAAAAAACAACTTGCCGCAGGTGGGTAACGATCTCACAACCTTCACAATGCGAAGGTTGTGCTTCGCAGATACTCAGCAATTATTCACTTCGCCTTAACAACAAATGTCGTGGGTTCCACTGCCACCAAAGTTAGAAGGTTCGTAGCCTTTTTGTACCATTGTGTAGTCGCGCCGACGACGCCGGATTTTTCGTCTCATAAACCATTCAATGCTTTCGCAATAATGAATGATGAAGCCACAGCTGACAAGTGGAAATCCCGCGGATTAGACGTACTGTTGGTTTACTGGGCTATAGGCCATCACCATAGTGCCACGGATGCCTGGAATAGATCTGCTGACCACCTCCGGGCACCAACAGCTTCACAAATAAAAGTTTACTCGCCACAGCCCACGCACTGTGGCAATCGATGCTATGCGAATCATTCTGCAGCCTTTTTATCTAGCATCGTTTGCGGTTCTGCAAGGAGTCAGCATGCTTTTGTAAGGTGTGTGTGAAGTGAGCTTGTGCGTCACGACAGCAGAAAGGCGAGGTCGAAGATGCCATCACGGCGCTGACTGCACGAGTGTTTTTGGACACGGGCGAAGAAATTTTACCGGTTCTGTTACAACCTGTGCCGATCACGAAGGCAGTGCATAACGCCAAAGACCATGCAATAAAGATACCAAGATAATAAAGATAAAAACCAAGATAATTAAAACGACATAATAATCAGAATAGACAGCAATCACTGAACGCCCCCTAAAACGCCCCCTAAAAAGATACCTTAGTTGGGGCGCCCATACCCCCTCGCCAGGCTATCAAGCATGTATACATGAGCGCGCGAGCACGCAGAAACACATATAAGCCCGCAATACCGTGTAAACATGCCTGGAAGAAGGCCCCCCCTCCCCACCAAAGCCTCTCCACCCTTCCCCCTTCAACCATAAGTGTGTGCTTTAAGCAACGATTACAATATCAAGACCAAGTTGGGCCTTTGGAACCCCGGACATTGGGTTGAAATTAATCAAGCATTTCTCCAAGCGTTAAACTGCCACGACGGAAAGCATAGGTGAGGCTGGTTCGCTTTTTCTTGTTTAGTTGATTTGTTTTATTGTCGACTACCATTTGACTAAGTGGTGAACTATGCGAGTTGGCGTGCATTCATAGTTAAGAAAAGCGCGATGGGACAAAGAGGACAGAAGCAAACTGGAAAAGATTTTATTAGAGATCACGTAATATGCGTGAACAGCAATGTGTGCGTATGTGTGCGAAAAAGACTAGATTGTCAGTGGTGATAACGTGGGTGATATTACACAAATAATTTAACTGCAGGCCTCGTCATATTTGTCCGCACTTTGCTGCAAAGTCACAGAAACTTGGCGCGATCATCAACGTGTTCTTTTTCGTCCTCGCTAGTCGTTATCGAGGGCGTGACTAATTCTTCGATCCGCGTGTTTGAAGAAAGTATTGGTTTCGCCGCATTTTGTGGAGCAAAGCACAAATTGCAAGTTGGCGGTTCTTTCAACGAATTGCTTTGTTGTCTGAGACGGTCAGTCATGCGTAGACCCGTCTCTCCGATATATCCTGCGCCACATAGGTCATCGGAATGTCTTACACAACAGATTTATTGGCAGGTAGTGAACCTTGTAACATATAAGAGCTGGTCCTGTTTTCATCGGTCCTTTGTCATCTGAGGCGCTCAGTCATGCATAGACCCGTCTGTCCGATATATCCTGCGCCACGTATGACGCACTCACGCACTCAAGCACGCACGCACGCACGGACCCACGCACACACACACAGACACACACACATACACACGCACACGCACACACGTACGCACACACACACACACACACACACACACACACACACAAGCACACACACATGCACACACGGCACGCGCACACGCCACACACACACACATACTTGCTCGCCTCAAATGAAGACGTTGGTCCATTTGCATGGTAACGCTTTGACGATATTAACACGCTGCTGCATAGCCAGCTATGTTATCCTGATACAGTGTTCTATTCCATTACGAGTCCTGGTAATATCAACCATTCTGTCGTTATCTTTATCGGGCTACCTATCACTGTGGTAATTGGTAGGCGCTTCGAAATCAATTGGCCATGGATGCCAATTAACATTTTTTCCGTTTTCCTTATTCTTCATATGTGCATCTATCTGCACGTTTTCCAACCCTTAAAATACATCCAGAGGTACTTGTACGTGAGGTTCATGTACGCAGCTTCTCACCGATCTGAACTTTCAATATGGCGCCTAGGATGATGTCAGCGTATAATATTCCGTCCAGAAAATAGCGCTAAGCGACAAGACTACGAGGACACAAACCAGAGCGCTGACTAACAACGAACTGTTTTTGTTCTTTGAGTCAGCAAACGTATACTCTACCAATATATCGAAGAACCGAACAAAAACAAAAAACGACAAAAATTCAGCTTGCGCAGGGGCAATAAATTGTAATCAATGAAATAGGAAAGCTATCTCCTCCGGAAGGAGGGAAATCGAGTGGAGGCTTCCACATGTGTCGCATCTATTGTGAATGTGAAAAGGTTCGGAAATAAGGCGTGCGCCATCATCGTGGTATTTTTGATAAGAAGGACATACCTTTAAATGACAGCTTGCAGGTGCACACATCGCAATGCAGTGACAACTGATTATCTCTAGCTTCTTTTACGCACCGCCGCCTTTGGCCGATATAGAAACGCTTGCTTACAAAGTATTTACTAAGGTAATCGCAAATAGAATCAGGTACACCTTAGAGTTCTGTCAACCAAAATACAAGGCAGGATTTCGTGAAGGCTACTCAACAATAGACCATATTCACGCTATCAATCAGGTGATAGAGAAATGTGTGGAGTATAACCAACCCTTATATATAGCTTTCATTCATTGAAAAAAGAATTCGATGGGGGTGAAATGCGCAAATACCCGTGTATTTTGATTTAGGTGCACGTTAAAGAACCCTAGGTGGTCGAAATTTCCGGACTCCTCCTCTAGCGCGTGCCTGATAATCAGAAAGTCGCTTTGGCACGTAAAACCACATAATTTAATTTAATTTTTTTAGAAAGACGCATAATGCCCGCAGACCTCATCGCTAATCTCCGGGGGGGGGGGGGGGTTGAGAGGGGGGAAGCGGTTGCAAAGCTCTCTCGGAAAAAGAGAGGGTAGGAGGGGGGGAGGGTCGTGCACTCAACCCGACCCGTAGTCGGCGCCTGTCACTCTCAACATTTTGTTGTGGCAGGAGATCAGCCCGAAACGGTGCAAACTTCTTTAATAAAGTATGGCATGTATACTCGAAGCGGCTGGGTGCCATTTTACTACACTCTCAAGCAGTTCACTAAAAGCAGTGAAGAAGGAACTAGGAATTCGCAAGAATCAAATTTATGCGTTAAGAGACAAAGCCAGCAGTATCATTATTAATATGGATGACATAGTTGAAGTGGCTGAGCAGTTCTATAGACATTTATACAGTACCAGTGGCACCCACGAAGATAATGGTAGAGAGAATAGTCTAGAGGAACTTGAAATCCCACAAGTAACGCCGGAAGAAGTAAGGAAAGATTTGGGAGCTATGCAAAGGTGGAAAGCCGCTGGGGAGGATCAGGTAACAGCAGATTTCTTGAAGGATGGTGGGCAGATTGTTCTAGAAAAACTGGCCACCCTGTATACGCAATGCATCATGACCTCGAGCGTACCGGAATCTTGGAATAACGCTAACATAATCCTAACCCATAAGAAAGGGGAGGCCAATGACTTGAAAAATTATAGACAGATCAGCATACTGTCCGTTGCCTAAAAAGTATTTACTAAGGTAATCGCAAATAGAATCAGGAACACCTTAGACTTCTGTCAATCAAAGGACCAGGCACGATTTCATAAAGGCTACTCAACAATAGACCATATTCACACTAACAATCGGGTGATAGAGAAATATGCGGAATATAACCAACCCCTATATATAGCCTTCATTGATTACGAAAAAGCGTGTGATTCAGTCGAAACCTCAGCAGTCATGCAGGCATTACGGAATCAGGGTGTGGACGAGCCATATGTCAAAATACTGAAAGATATCTATAGCGGCTCCACGGCCACCGTAGTCCTTCATAAGGAAAGCAACAATATCCCAATAAAGAAAGGCGTTAGGCAGGGATACGATCTCTCCAATGCCATTCACAGCGTGTTTACGAGAGGTATTCAGAGACCTGAAGTGGGAAGAATTGGGGATAAGAGGTAATATAGAATTCCTTAGTAACTTTCCATTCGCTGATGATATTGTCTTGCTTAGTAACCCAGGGGACTAATTACAATGCATGGTCACTGACCTGGAGAGGCAAAGCAGAAGGGTGGGTCTAAAAATTAATCTGCAGAAAACTAAAGTAATGTTAAACAGTCTCGGAAGAGAACAGCAGTTTAAGATTGGTAGCAAGGCGCTGGAAGTGGTAAGGGAATACATCTACTTAGGGCAGGTAGTGACCACGGATCCCGATCATGAGACTGAAATGATCACAATAATAAGAATAAGGTGGGGGGCGTTTGGCAGGCATTCTCAAATAATGAACAGCAGGTTGCCATTATCCCTCAAGAGAAAAGTGTATAGCAGCTGTGCCTTACCAGTACTCACGTACGGGGCAGAAACCTGGAGGCTTACGAAAAGGGACAAGAAAAGAGCAGATTGGGTTAGGGAACAAACGCGAGTTAATGACATCACAGTTGAAATCAAGAAAAAGAAATGGGCATGGGCAGGACATGTAATGAGGAGGGAAGATAACCGATGGTCATTATGGGTTACGGACTGGATTCCGAGGGAAGGGAAGCGTAGCAGGGGGCAGCAGAAAGTAAGGTGGGCGGATGAGATTAAGAAGTTTGCAGGGACGATATGGCCACAATTAGTACATGACCGGGGTAGTTGGAGAAGTATGGGAGAGGCCTTTTCCCTGCAGTGGGCGTAACCAGGCTGCTGCTGATGATGATGAAACGCTTCCATGAAAGAGGAATGTTGTAAGCTACACTGTCAGAACAGTCAACAACAAACCGCTGTGTATGTGCTGGTTGTTGCAAACTTTCTTGCTCGCAGTCACCCGACTGATTAGTTGGCACAGGCTGCGTAGCTTATTTCGGGCAATGAACAAAACGTAACGCCTGCTCGGCTGATAACTCTTTTGAGATTACGCGCGGCCTGGTGTACATGCTGTGGAACTGCAAAATATTGTTCCGAGTAATTCTCAGATTGAGCCGAAGCAAAGTGCTTGCTTTGAAAGCGTGCTGCTAGGTTTTGGTTCAGTTCTTCGCGATAGTGGTAGAGTATATATATGCTGACTGTGAGAGTAAAGACACTTGGTTGTTAATCAGCGCTGTGGTATGTGTCCTTCTGTTTTTCTTGTCGACTAACCTTGTTCCCTACTCGTAGTCATGAGCCAACCGCAGTCACTGCCACGGATCACCTGGTTCAATGTCGCGGAAACTCAAAATGCTGCCAGCGTCCGCGCCAGAACTACAGCAGAACCACTGCTCGAGAGGGCAACACACGCCGTTTCCCACGGTGCTATGTCTCAAACATGGCGGCAGCATAACGCCAGTGTAAGCCGTTATGTGTACGCTGAGCTTTACATGCCCTAACATCATGGCCGCGTGTGGCGAAGAAAGAAAGCGCGCTTGGAAAAACGTGCGAGGAGCAGCTCGACAACCAAGACTCCTGCCGTACCACACAGCAGCGTCGCATGGAACACGAAGAAGCTGCGCAATTCGAACAGTGGCTTCACCGTGCCAGAAACCTTCTCCTTGCTGGAAGAACGCTTCCCAATCGAGTAAGGCTCGCGCAAGGGCGAAGTGATCAGGCCAGCCTCTTGCACCCTTTGCAGGAAGGCCCTGTAGGCGTCCTTCAGAGGGAAGCTTTTACGAAGTGGCATGCTGGCTAGACGCGTCACGAAGTTCTCGTTGAAAGCGACGACGCGGGCAGACACACTCTTTTCGAGTGATGGCATGCGGTGTGTGTAGCACACGCGATCACTCCTCGTGGCACAGGCCATACACTCGTTTATATTAGCGGTTAGTAGCTGATTCCCGTATTTGAAAAGCGACGCGTTGAGCTTCTTTCCGAGTGTCGTCGTGTGGTGCGGGTGAATGAGGCTCTCCAGGGGCGCTGTTCCATCTGTAACACACGGCGCCACGGTATCGGCGTCCAGAGCTGCTTCCAGTTCCTCCAGTGTGTCCAGGCTGCTGGCTGGACGACCGACTGCCACCTGCGACGTCAGTACGCAGCGAAAGTACTGGGAGAGCGGGACCATTGCTAGCGCCCAGAACCAGTAAACAACTTTCTGGGTTCTCGTCCGCCCGTTCGGGTTTGGAATCGGCGTTGATGTCCCCAGAAGGATGGCCAAGAGGAACAGTGTCTCGGATTGTGCTCGTTCCCGTAGCGGAGCGCCGCCTATGAATACGAGGAGACCAGCGCAAATTGTCAGTGACGCGGCTGTCATGGCAACGGTCAACATGGACTTGACTGTAGTTTCGAAAACAGACAGGGCTTGGGTCTTGCTCTCCAGGGCGTAGAAAGTTTCGGAAATCTGTATAATCTCACTGTACGTCGCAGCTGCAAGCATATATTTGTGAAGGGGCACGAGTAAGGCTACCAGGTCGGTGTTTTCGCAGAAGAGGGCATCGAGCGTCGTCGACCAATTTGAGTAAAACTGATACACCAACGAAACGTTCTTGGCTTCGAGCATGTCAGACAGGTAGGGAAAACTTAAGCAAGTGTTGTAGTCCTGCGACTTCTCAGACCGCGGGCACCCAACCTTCATCACCTTTCCCCGCAAGGTCATCTTCTTCGTCGCACGTTTGATGGCGTTTAGCTCCTTGTGTGGCCGATGGTCGTACAGCAACGGACTCCCGTCAAGGTTGGAAGTTCCCACAAAGCAAGCAGGTAGCACCGACAAAGGTTCCCCGCTGTTCGATAACGTCAGATTTTCGTGAGTTACGATCCAACGCACGAATCCGTCCGCCAGTACCCATCTTACATAGTCTGCCATCTCCCCCCAATCAACGCGGAGGCTCGGAACTAATGCGACAGTCGTCCTGTCAGCAGCGTTGTTTTCCAAGATGTAGCTTTGAAGACCACCTTTCCGGAAAATCCAAGTCGTTCTCGGCCACGGTAGACGGCGTGCCAACAAGTTGTCGACGTCCTTCCAGTCCTTATTGAAAGAGACTACCGCGACGTTTACTTTGGCCGGCGTAGGTGTTTCCACGAAGTCCTGCAGACTTTCGTGTCTGCCCTCCGATAATGCGCTCGCGTCTTTTCTCAGTAGGCCGAGGATAACAACCAAGAGCACAGACGAGGCCTGTCTCTTGGTGCGCATCGTTCTTCTGCTGACTGAGCTATGGTACTCCATCCTCACTATAATGGCAATGCCAATATATACCTCCTCGAGCACGTATTGCAGGTCCAAACTTGGCCAATCGCCGCTTAGCAACCCTTTGTCTATCGGTCAGATAGCGAGTGAGAACTGCAGAATGCCCTAAAAAGGGAGAAAAGTGAAAGATAAAAATGAGAGGGAAAAAAAGACAGACGTTAATTAAACGAAATAAAAAGTAGTGCCGTATACTTGCAGAGCATGTAATTGTTTCAAATCGATGTCCCATTTCCCACGTAGGTTTCTGATGACTGTAGCAGCGACACATTTTTTCGTGTCCGTTTCCCTCTCCAGCGCGTCTCCACCTTCTGTCAACGTCATCGGTTGTGGCATCATGAAGATTAAAAACCACTCAACAGTTGGGACTTTTTATTTGTCTGCCAGTCGATTCCTAAAAGAGGCGCCAAGATGGCGAGATAGGTGCAAGGACGGAGGCTAAGTGAAAGAAATTGATTACACCCTAAACGGGGTCCTTGACGAATAAGCACGAAAGAAATGCAGTTGCCCTGTTATCATTACTTGCTGGAAACCGAAGCGTTCTAATTTGTGCTGGAAGCCGGCACGCTAGGACAACACCATTAAAAAAAGTTCATAGCTCTTCCACCCTGCGGAAAAAGTCCAGCGAAGCTGGGGCTATGGTTGGTTATGCTATTTTAATGTTTTTCTATGGTGGGGATTTTCTATATTGAACTTGACTAATATGAGTTTAGTATTGAGCGAATAAATAGATATTTGCTCAAATATCCCGGTTATCACCATTTATTTCGGGGCCATTTATTTATTTATTTCTTAACATGCCTACATTAGCCCTGTGGCGTTCTTGTAGGGGGATGTTATACATGAGTATACAAACAAGTTACAAGCACGGCATAAAAAAAATGTTTGGCGTGATTACAGCAGTGGACACAGATTAATAAAGGGAAAATCAGACATCCACCCGTTCGTAGCAATTGCTACAAGGTTTCCTTTGTAGCAAATGCTAGAACGGGTGGATGTCTGATTTTCCCCTTATTCATTACTTCTCTCCACCTAGCGGGTTTCCGCAGAACTACTACGTGGACACAGATTACAATGGAGCTAGCAGGTTACAGCGGCACGCTCAATGAAAACAATTGAAGTCATGTTGCACTCGTGCGGAAATACTGCCAGAGCGCTGTAGAAAGCATTTCAGTAGCGGGTGTGACAATAGTGTCGGGAGGGGTGTTTGACTCTTTAATAGTTTGGAGAAAAATGACGCTTGGGACGCAGATGTACGGCATGAATTATTCGCCAACTTTTTTTGCTGTTTTCTCTTCGTCTGGATATGTACGTAGGGGCCTGAAGGTACACATGTCGATTTATTTCCACCTCTTCACATACAATCTGTTTCAAAAATAAATACCTAGAAAATGTGTGCCGGAGTTTTAGAGTGTCCCACACAATGGTGTGCTTTAGATCTTTAACGCTAACATCCTGACTATACCGGTTAGTAACAAACCGCAAATCGCGATTTTGTATAATTGAAAAGAATTTTAGTGTTCGGGTCCCAGACCACTGCGGCGTACTCTAGAATTGACGGAGCATTAGAAAAGTGGAGAAGTTGTTTGACTGCTTGAGGGGCTTTTTTAAAAATTCTTTCAATGAAATTACGAACACGTGCGGCTTTTAAGGTCATGTAGTCCACATATTTTTTCCACGAGAGATCTGGAAATGAAAAACACACCAAGATATCTTGCCTCATCTGGTTTTTCAATTAAAAGTTGTCTAAATTAAAGTTTGGAGAAGGTTAGCTAGCTTTCTGCTAACGTTAATATAACTACATTTTCTACGATTAAGGTTCATGTGCCATTTACGGCCGCATGCACGTATTCAGTCAAGGTCATCATGCAGGGGCAAAGCATCAACGTCACTGTTTATGTCCCTATGAACCACGCAATCGTCCGCGTACAACCGTATTTTCGAAGTAATATTCGAGTTGATGTCATTGCTGTATATGAGGAATGAACGCGGTCCTAAAGCAGGCCCTTGCAGTACCCCCGAAGTTACAGCAGCAGATTTTGATCCATAGCCATTTATAACCACCTTTGTGAGCGACCCGACAAATTATTATGCACCCAGTTAAGCACGGAATCAAGGAGGCGGAGGTGAGACATTTTAAGAAGTAAGAGAGAATGGGCAACAGTACCGAAGGCTTTTTTAAAGTCTAATAAAATTCAATGCACTTGCTTTCCAGCGTCAAATGAAGAAAAAAATATCATGGGAAAATTCAAGCAGCCGGGTGACACATGAAAAGCCCGCACGGAGTCCATGCTGGGCACTGTTGAAAAAGTTGTTCTCCTTTAAGTGGTGAAAAATGGTCGAGTATAACACATGTTCCCGTGCTTTGCGTCACAGACTAGTAAGAGATATGTGTCTGCAATATTGTGCAGGCTTACGACTACCTGCTTTACGAGTTGGTGTGACATTTGCAGGCTTCCGGTTCAAAGGAAGTTCACCGGAGCTGAGGAACAATCTAAACAGAGTGAGAAGATATTTATAAATAATCGATACACATGTTTTTCGGACATATGACGGGTGAGGTCAGGTCCAGTGCCAGAGTTTGGCTTTGGGTTCATCATCAGCCTGGTTAAACCACCTGCGGTGCAAAGGCTTTTCCCATACTTCTCCAACTACCCCGGTCATATACAAATTGTGGCCATCTCGTCCCTGCAAACTAAATAATCTCTTCCGCCCACCTAACTTTCTGCCGCCCCCTGCTACGCTTCCCTTCCCTTGGAATCCAGTACGTAACCCTTAATGACTATCGGTTATCTTCCCTCCTCATTACATGTCCTGTCCATGCCGATTTCTTTTTCTTGATTTCAACTAAGATATCAAAAACTCGGGTTTGTTCCCTCACCCAATCTGCTCATTTCTTATGCCTTAACGTTACACCCATCATTCTTCTTTCCATAGGTTGTTGCGCCGTCCTCAATTTAAGTAGAACCCTTTTCTTAAGACTCCAGGTTTCTGCCTCGTACGTGAGTACTGGTAAGACGCAGCTGTTATACACTTTTCTCTTGAGGGATAATGCCAACCTGCTGTTCAAGATCTGAGTATGCCTGTCAGATGCACCCCAGCCCATTCTCATGATCCGGATTCGCGGTCACTACCTGCCCTATGTAGGTGTATTCCCTTACCATTTCCAGTGCCTCGCTACCAATCGTAGACTGCTGTTCTCTTCCGAGACTGTTGACCATTACTTTAGTTTTCTGCAGATTAATTTTTAGATCAACCCTTCTGCTTTGCCTCTCCAGGTCAGTGAGCATGCCTTGCAATTGGTCCCCTGAGTTACTAAGCAAGGCAATATCATCAGCGAATCTCAAGTTACTAAGGTCATCATTATCAGCCTGGTTACGCCCACTGCAGGGCAAAGGCCTCTCCCATACTTCTTCAACAACCCCGGTCATGTACTAATTGTGGCCATGTCGTCCCTGAAAGCTTCTTAATCTCATCCGCCCACCTAACTTTCTGCCGCCCCCTGCTACGCTTCCCTTCCCTTGAAATGCAGTCCGTAACCCTTAATGACCATCGGTTATTTTCCCTCCTCATCACATGTCCTGCCCATGCCCATTTCTTTTTCTTGATTTCAACTAAGACTTCATTTAGTTGAGTTTGTTGCCTCACCCAATCTGCTCTTTTCTTATCCTTTAACGTTACACCCATCATTCTTCTTTCCATAGCTCGTTGCGTAGTCCTCAATTTAAGTAGAACCCTTTTCGTAAGCCTAGAGGTTTCTGCCGCGTAGGTGAGTACTGGTAAAACACAGCAATAATGCACTTTTCTCTTGAGGGATAATGGCAACCTGCTGTTCATGATCCTTACTGAGGTATTCTCCATTAACTCTTATCCCCAATTCTTCCCAATCCAGGTCTCTGAATACCTCCTGTAAACGCGATGTGAATAGCATTGGGGAGATCGTACCCCCGCCTGACGCCTTTCTTTATTGGGATTTTCTTGCTTTCCTTATGGAGGACTACGGTGGCTGTGGAACCGCTATAGATATCTTTCAGTATTTTTACATACGGCTCGTCTACACCCTGATTCCGTAATGCCTCCATGACTGCTGAGGTATCGACTGAATCAAAGGCTTTCTCGTAATCAATGAAAGCTATCTATAATGGTTGGTTATATTCTGCACATTTCTCTGTCACCTGATTGACAGTGTGAATATGGTCTATTGTTGAGTAGCCTTTGCGGAATCCTGTCTGGTTCTTTAGTTGACAGAAGTTTAAGGTGTTCCTGATTCTATTTGCTATTACCTTAGTAAATGCTTTGTAGGCAACGGACAGTAAGCTGATCGGTCTATAATTTTTCATGTGTTTGGCGTCCCCTTTCTTATGGATTAGAATTATGTTAGCGGTCTTCCAAGATTCCGGTACGCTCGAGGTCATGAGGCATTGCGTATACTGGGTGGCCACTTTTTCTATAACAGTCTGCCCACCATCCTTCGACAAATCTGCTGTTAGCAGATCCTCCCCAGCTGCCTTCCCCCTTTGCATAGCTCCCAAAGCTTTCTTTACTTCTTCCGGCGTTACTTGTGGGATTTCAACTTCGTCTAAAATATTCTCTCTTCCATTATCGTCGTGGGTGCCACTGGTACTGTATAAATCTCTGTGGAACTCCTCAGCCACTTGAACTATCTCATCCATATTAGTAATGATATTGCCGGCTTTGTGTCCTAACGCATACATCTGATTCTTGCCAATTCCTAGTTTCTTCTTCACTGCTTTTAGGCTTCCTCCGTTCAGAAGAGCATGTTCATTTCTATCCATACTGTAGTTCTTTATGTCAGCTGTCTTACGCTTGTTGATTAATTTCGAAAGTTATGCCAGTTCTATTCTAGCTGTAGGGTTAGAGGCTTTCATACATTGGCGTTTCTTGATTAGGTCTTTCGTCTCCTGCGATAGCTTACTGGTATCCTGTCTAACGGAGTTACCAGCGACGTCTGTTGTACACTCCCTAATGATGCCCATAAGATTGTCGTTCATTGTTTCGACACTAAGGTCCTCTTCCTGAGTTAAAGCCGAATACCAGTTCTGTAGCTTGATCCGGGATTCCTCTATTTTCCCTCTTACTGCTAACTCATTGATCGGCTTCTTATGTACCAGTTTCTTCAGTTCCGTCCTCAAGTTTAGGCTAATTCGAATTCTTACCATCCTATGGTCACTGCAGCGCACCTTGCCGAGCCCGTCCACATCTTGTATGATGCCAGGGTTAGCGCAGAGTATACGGTATAAGTTATGATCAGGCAAAGCATGGACGTGAGTAATAGCTGCAGAAAATACTGACCCAAAGTAGTCATTGAAATGATTAGCCTGATGAATATCATCATTGATGTCACCCTGGGGTGCTGATATTTTCGGTTTTGAACCTCACTCTTTGATATTTGACTAAACAAACTTGGACATCTCTTTGGGACTTCGTTTGAGCTTGTTTCCAAATGATTAAAAAAACAAATCTTTTGCTACCGTAATCTGTAGCCTAATAACTCTTCATTGCTGTCAACCTTATACCTGGAAAAAAAGCCGGCGTTGTTTATTTAGTACAGCTGTAATTTCTCTGGTGAGCCACGGGTTGTTTTTTAGATGTATTAGAGATAGTTTTGGATGGGGTATCAGAACCAATGAGCTCAGCTAACTTGCCCTTGACACATTTCCACTGTTGTTCAACGTTGTATATTAGCCTAATTCAGAAAACACTCGAAAGTGCTCCTCCAGGGTCCGTATCATTGGGTCGTAGTTTCCTCTTTGATACATAAACACTTTCCGAGGTCGTCCGATTACGGGTAATATACGCTTACAAGGATTAGATGCTTACACAGCATCATGGGCAGTGATACCAGGCAGAGGACATATGGATTGCACTAGATTGTCAGAATTGGAAAAGAAAAGGTCAAGCGTGGAAGCGCAATCAACGTATCATCGTTTTGGGAAGTCCACGTATTGGTGCAGCCCATTAGTAGCTATCAAATTTGTTAATTCTACGGAAAGTACAGAGTTTGAAGATGGAACGGGGGAAATGTCCAACCATCTAATTTGAGGCATGTTGAAGTCTCCGACAAAGAAAATGTTCGTTTTTAATT
The DNA here is from genome assembly GCF_023375885.2 of Dermacentor andersoni. Classification (NCBI taxonomy): domain Eukaryota; kingdom Metazoa; phylum Arthropoda; class Arachnida; order Ixodida; family Ixodidae; genus Dermacentor; species Dermacentor andersoni. The sequence goes on from NC_092822.1 coordinate 47,933,440, forward strand.
TCTGAATTTCCTGGGACAAAACGTCAAAAGGCACTAGAGAACTGTTGCTATAGGGCTACGGTAGAAAGAACCAAATGGAATATGTTCGCCACCAGGAAGGGAAACATTGCACCAAACGGATTCGCAACCATTGGCAGGAGCCAGAGGCTTACTGGGTAAATTTTTCTTGACCAAAGGAAAACGCCGCCACCATGCGCGTTGCGATCGCAACGGTGGACATGAAACGAAGTTGGGAAAACTTCGGAATTGTTGCTGGTATCGTCAAGCCAAGTTTCTGGGCCGATTACAACATCTGCCTCAACTACAGTAATTAAAGCAGTCACTACATCGCTCTTATTTTTAATGCTCCGGCAGTTTGCAGGCAATACATTCAATGGTTTTGTATTTGTCGTATATCGGCCCGAGGTAGTCGGTACGGACCGGCAGTATCAGCTACCTTTGAGCGATCATATGGCTAATTTTTTGCCTGAACGACCGCGTCACTTTCTACGTCATAGATATACGTACGCCCGCCTTGGGCTAGCTTTTTAAAACCCAGCTGAAATTTACTCCTGCGTTGCCTGGCAAACTCTAACTGTTTCCGTCGTGCAAGCCGAACGGACGCCGAAAAGTCTTCGCGAACGGCAAAATCTGCTTTCTTTAGTTTCGCTCCGGAGGCTAAAATTTATGCTTTATCTTTAAAGCGGTCGAAATTAGAAACAATTGTTCGATATTTATTTGGCTGGAAGCGACCGGTATATGCACCATTTCCAGTTGATTTTTGTCAATCGTTATGTTCAAGGACTGTGCTCTGAAGGCAACAACGGCGTCCTCAGATTCGGGCCATGTCTCTGATTCGTTGTCTGGAATTCCGAAGAATTAAAGTTTATTTCTGTGCAATCGATTTTCGGCGTCATCGGCAACCACTTTTAGCAATACTAGGTCCTGAGCCTAGCTGGGGGCGTTGACCTGCTGATCTGGCAAAAACGAGGAGCTGCCTTGAGCAATAATTTTTTCCTGATCGATGCACTTAACCCTTTCCTCGATGTTTTTATGACTTACACCCGATATCCTGTGCCCATTCTCGTAAGTCTGTCCGTAACTGCAACTGCCCCGGCTCAATGCGCTGCATTGTTCCCAAAAGAACAACTTTCAGTGGGCTCTGTGTGTATCACAAGTTCAGCGACGCCATCAGACCCCGGGTTGGTCTCAATATCCCCAGATAACAATAGAATTGTGTTCGTGATAACAGCCTGATAAATGAAAAACAGGCGCATTGAAGCGACACGTTGTAAGAGATAGCGACAGTCATTGGGGCAAGACAGCGCTACAAGGAAGTGATCTGAGCTTCGATCTGAGCCGTTCAAATAACTAACGTGGGTTACAAGCAGCCGTGGGTACATGCTCTGCGCCGTGTCGAGCCCCACTGGCAGGTTCATCGAGTGATCCTTATGTAGTCCCACCGGTGTCTGAAGTCCTCAACCGTGCGTACATTTGGCGGAGCCAATCCGTCGGAGTGCAGGAATTCACGGTCACCCTCGTGGCCAGGGCAGTGCCATTGCTCGCAAGCTGAGGTGTCCTCAATCGTAGCTGAACGTCGAACGTCGTGAATGGGCGGTGCGTCTAGGCAAGAAGGAGCACCTGGGTTACAAGCAGCCGCGAGTACATCCCCAGCGTGGTGTCGAGCCCCTTTGTAATGATTGACTTATGATCCCTGTTGTACACGGCAAGTGGTTGCACTATCACCGGGTTAATGTTCTTCCCGAAGGTTAGGTCGATGCACATCGGTCACGAGTGGTGGGTACGGTGACATCGGTGAAACACTTTAGGCCAAAGCGTTCCAGCTTGAAGGTAAGTATCCACGTCCCGTCAGGTCTGCTCGCATATACATTGAAACCTCCCACGATGACGATGAATGTATCGGCGGTGGGCTTAACCTTCCCGGAGGCTCGCACCATAAAAGTTTCGATAACGAGACGTCCCGCACGCGGTCTCTTGGTCCTCGTCTTCGTAGGAGGTGCACTGCCGCAACGGACCCATGGTCCCTTCAGTCGAAGCAAAGGACGATCTATTAACAGGCCATCTTTCGAAACAGCATAACAGCGCGTAGTTGCGTGTTGTGCGACTCTTCTAGATCGACAACATTTGAGTCCTCATCAGCTTGAAACGGCTGGCAGGCTGATGACTTTGCGGCGAATAAATGACGCTGAACTGCTAGCTGCTTCTAACAGTGTATGCAATCCGCAGTACACTCGTCCTGGATTACGCTGTGGCGTGTCGAAAGGCCAGGCGAGTGGAATAATTGGCTGGTGTTCTGGTTGGCGCATCACGCAACATTATTATACGCAGTAACATGAAAGAACCAGCACGGAGCGTTCGACACGACAGGTAAATTACGCATAATTCTCACGCATTATATATAGAAGCTTCCTTCTCTGGAATATTTGAGGTCCAATTTCGCCCTGCCACATCTTGATCGAGAGACGTAAATGCATAACTATATCGTAATTTAGTGTTATTCTGTTTCGCATTCAATCACTGCGCTCGTTAAAATGTGCTATATATAGCTGCCATAAAAAAGTCTACAGACCTGCTCTGTACACTAAAAGAAATGTTTGCGCGCTTCTTTAGCTTATCCTGTCGCCAGAGCAGAACCGCCATGTACCTTAACTGCATGCTTTTGTTTTCTCCAACGCTCCGTGCCCGGTTTTTTCAGATCACGAACAGCATGCGCGTTATCAGTGTGGCGCAGCATTTTTGAGAGGAAACTAAAAAAAATCATGGGGTTTTACGCGCCAGAACCACTTTCTGATTATGAGGCACGCCGTAGTGGGGAACTCCGGAAGTTTAGACCACCTGGAGTTCTTTAACATGCCGCCAAATCTAAGTAGACGGGTGTTTTCTCATTTCGCCCCCATCGAAATGCGGCCGCCTTGGTCGGGATATGATCCCGCGACCTCGTGCTTACCAGCCCAACAGCATAGCCACTAAGCAATCACGTCGGGTAGTTTTGAGAGGAATGTGGCGAGCATAGAGTTCTGAAGAAAGGAAACGCAATACATTTTTTTTTAATTATGGGGTTTTACGTGCCAAAACCACTTTCTGATTATGAGGCACGCCGTAGTGGGGGACTCCGGAAATTTCGAACACCTGGGGTTCTTTAACGTGCACCTAAATCTAAGTGCACGGGTGTTTTCGCATTTCGCCCCCTTCGAAATGCGTCCGCCGTGGCTGGGATTCGATCCCGCGACCTAGTGCTCAGCAGCCTAACGCAATAGCCTCTGGGCAACCACGGCGGGTGTAACGCAATACAGATGACGGTGATGGTTTGGGGTCCAAATGCGCCACAAAGGGTGCAATATTTCTTAGAGCGCAGATAAAATGCTACATATAAGGATGATTTCCTGCGCTTGCAGACGCTGAGAAAAATTGGCAGCCTTTTCCAGTGCGCATATATAACGGGGCTCGCAGTTGGCCGGGTTAGGGGGTTGTAGGCAGGTGTTTTCGCACGTCATGTTATGGTAATGTCCTGGTACATGGAAATTTTGGTGGGAGGAGGCGCGGGCTCAGTGTCAAGTAAGAAGAAAACGCAGGTAAGACAGATGATTATGGTTTGGCGACAAGATAATCTTCAAATGGGGCAAAAGTTTATTAGAGTGCAGTAATATGGGCACCCAGCCACCTCGAGCATACATGCAATACATTCTTCAAGAAGTTTGCACACTTTCGGGCTTATCTTGAGCTACAACAAAAAGTTGACATTAATAGGCGCCGACTACGGAAGGGCTGGAGAGCACGCCCCCCCCCCCCCCCCTCCCTGAAGTCATCATGTCTTCTTTAGTACGGTTTTGGACAAATCGACTGAAGAACTACAGTTACCTAAATGGTGAAAGGGCCACACGGCTTTAAATTGCCGCGGCTACATCGATTTGTATCGCATCACCAAAGGAGAAGGATGACTACACCGTGAGTTTTAGATCGAATTCACCATCCGAGATTCCGACTGGCAACGGCAATTCTCCGAACGTCTGCTATTCCAAGTCTCTGTGCGGAAACAAATGAACGGCCACTTGATAACTGGAGGTGTTTCTTTCGTACACATTCAATTCTAAGACTTCGAACCCTTCCCGAACACCTAAACCAAATCTTTACTCGATACACACCTTTACTCGAACATACCTTTGAATATAAGGCCTGCAGAGACTACACGTCATCCTTGCGAATATAGATAAAACATTTTCTCACAGTGAAGCTGTTTAGGGCTCGTTTCCCCGGCATCATGTCCGTGTGTAGACACAATATCCCAGAGATAGTGTGATGCCGGGCCGACCCGGGCGGAGGTTCAGTTCGCCATTCCCCGCTGGGGCGTCTGCGCAAGCAGGCGTTTGGTGTGTTGCGACACCACGGACCCGAGCACACGAGGGTTGGACCCTCCCGCGTGTAGCCGTGCGCGGCTTAGCCGTGTCCGGGGAAAAGGGGATCCTGGGGGTTGAGCCGAAGCGGGGTGTTTGGACCTTTACGGCCCCTCGGCGGCGGCAACACACCCCTTTGGCCTCGGCTTCACGTAGACGGCACCCCCGGACTGACCCACCCGGGGGAAATCGGTAGTTGCCTTTTCCTGTCTCTCTCTTCCTCTAATCTTCGTCTTTCTCTCACTTATTATCTTTCCTGTCTTCTCCTAGCTTCCACTTACTTCCAATTTTTCCAGGCAGCAAGGGTTAACCTTGTGTGAATAGCCAACCTAGGTTATTTCGTATTTGGTTATAGTGGTAACGTACTGCTGGCGTTTGCAGGCCGTGTTTTACGGATCCTGCAGCGTCCCCTTGTAGGACTCCACGGTGGGTGGCTGGCGTTACTGCCGAAATTACAATCTCTTATGGCTTCTTCTTTCCCCACATTACCTGATCGCTCCCTCAAGAGGGGGCGCACCGATGATGTCTTTGAATTTTTTGCCCGCCAAAAAGAAACCTTTCCTCGTTTCCATGTAGTGCACTCTGAAACACCAGGCAAACCCGTGCGAACAATCTCTCCATTCCTCGTGTCCAAGTCTCTTACCCAAGTTTTTGGTACAGGTTATAAAGCATCCAGGATGGCAAGCGGCGATCTCCTCTTGGAGCTCCGCAACCAGAAACAATATGAAAATCTACCCAATCTAGTTTCATTTGGTGACGCCAAAGTAACAGTAACTCCTCATCGTACCATGAATACCACGCGTGGCGTAGTCTCCGATGATGATTTATTGGAGCTGACTGAGGCTGAGCTCTTGGAGGGCTTCAGCGAACAGAATGTCATAAATGTCAGAAGAATCAAGATGAGGCGAGACGGAAAAGAAATTGCGACTAAACACCTAATACTCACCTTCAACTCCAGTGTCCTGCCCGAGTCAATCGAGGCCGGGTACATCAAGCTTCGTATAAGGCCGTATGTGCCGAATCCCTTGAGATGTTTCAAATGCCAACGTTTTGGCCACAGCTCGCAGAGCTGCCGAGGCCGCCAAACATGCGCCAAATGCAGTGCCCTTGAACACGCCACTGAAGCATGTAAGAACTCTCTACACTGTGTAAACTGTGACGGGGACCACGCCGCGTACTCGCGGTCGTGCCCCTCCTGGAAGAAGGAAAAAGAAATTGTGACTATAAAAGTAAAAGAGAATATATCGTTCAAAGAGGCACGAAGGCGGGTAGTATACCTGCCAAAGAAAACCTTTGCCGATGTGGCGCGTCAGGGGGCAGCGTCACAACGGCCTCCGGCGGCTGTCCGACCCACAGTCAGTGAGTCGGCAGTCACGCCATCTGCCCCCACGGTGGTTGCAGCTAGCGCTGCTCCGCCAACCGAGCAGGTGGAGCCATCGACCCCGAAGGTGGGCGCAGCCGAGGCTGCCCCAACCTCGGAGGCCCCCTCCAGCGCTGGCAACGGCCAGCGCAGCCAAATCCCTCAGGGAGCCCCATCGACCTCCGGGCTGGTGGGCGCAGGGGTCTTGCCCTCCAAGGCGGGACTCCCCCTGAAAACCGCTCGCTCGCAAGAGCACGTGTCCGGCGCCTCACAAGAGGCAATGGACACTACACCCATCCTCAAGGCGCACCAAGCGCCTAAGGAGCGGCGAGGCTCCCTCGAACGCTCCAGAAAGAACAAAACCCCTATTACAGGGCCTCGAAAGGGCTCTGTAATCTAAGGCATCCCTTCCGTTTCCGTAAACACAGCACTAATTTACATTAAATATGGAGACACAAATCATACAATGGAACGTCAGAGGTCTACTTAGAAACCTCGATGATGTACAAGAACTGATCCACCAACACAATCCAAAAGTGCTGTGTTTACAAGAAACACATTTAAAATCCAAACACACAAACTTTCTCCGACAGCATGTTACTTTTCGCAAAGATCGCGATGATGCCATCGCATCATCGGGAGGTGTTGCAATAGTAATCCAAAAGAGCATAGCATGTCAACATTTACAGCTACGAACGGCCCTTGAAGCAGTGGCGGTTCGAATTGTTTTGCTAAACAAACTTATCACTATTTGTTCGATTTATATACCCCCACAGTACAAACTAAGCGAACATGAATTTCAGTCCTTCATAGATGAATTGCCAGAACCTTACGTTGTACTTGGAGATTTCAATGCGCACAACAGCCTGTGGGGCGACTCTCGTATAGATGCGCGAGGTCGTCTTGTTGAACAATTCCTCTTCTCTTCTGGTGCATGCCTGCTGAATAAGAAGGCACCCACATATTATTCTCTCGCCAACAGAACATTTTCATCAATTGACCTCAGCCTAGTTTCCCCGCGTATACTGCCCGAACTCGAATGGACAGTTACAAACAATCCTTACGGGAGCGACCACTTCCCGGTACTAATAAGAACATCTAAAGAAAACGAATATCCTCCACAAGCTCCTAGGTGGAACATAGACACAGCCGACTGGGAGAAATTTCGAACTCTCACCAGCATCTCATGGGCTGACATCTCTTGTTTAGAAATTGATGCTGCGGTGGAGTATCTTACAACATTTATAATAGATGCCGCGTCAAAATGCATATCCGAAGTAAGTGGTTTGGCATGCAAACCACGTGTACCGTGGTGGAACAGCGAATGTAGGATCGCGCGTAGGAATCAGAACAAGGCGTGGGGGCTGCTACGTGCTTCTCCCACTGCAGAAAATCTTATCAACTTTAAAAAAGTAAAGTCACAAGGCAGGCGAACCCGCCGACAGGCCAGAAGAGAAAGCTGGCACAAGTTTTTATCAAGTATTAACTCGTTTAGGGATGAGGCCAAAGCCTGGAACAGAGTAAATAGGATTAGAGGGCGGCAAACATACTCACTCCCTCTAGTAAACACACAGGGTGATACACTACAAGACCAGGCAGACTCACTTGGGGAGCATTTTGAGAACGTGTCAAGCCCAACAAATTATACACAATCCTTTCTCAAATACAAAGAAACAGAAGAACGTAAGCCATTAACAAGAAAAGGTCGAGAGAATGAGCCTTACAACCGTCCCTTTAGCATTGCCGAGCTAAGAGCTGCCTTGATCACATGCAAGAGCTCTGCACCAGGACCTGACAGAATTATGTACGACATAATTAAGAACGTACACACTGATACACAACTGACTTTACTTGCACTTTTTAACACTATTTGGGCTGCTGGATATCTTCCACTTGCATGGAGAGAAGCGATTGTGATTCCCATTCTGAAGCAAGGTAAAGATCCTTCGTTAGCGTCAAGTTACCGCCCGATAGCCCTCACAAGTTGCATTTGTAAGCTGTTTGAGAAAATGATCAATCGGCGACTCATACATTTCCTGGAATTAAACCAAATGCTTGATCCCTTTCAGTGTGGCTTCAGGGAAGGGCGGTCCACAATTGATCACCTCGTGCGCATTGAGGGAAACATTCGCGACGCCTTTCTACATAAGCAATATTTCCTATCCGTGTTCCTCGATATGGAGAAGGCGTACGACACAACGTGGCGCTACGGAATCTTGAGAGACTTGTCGGGCATGGGCATCCGTGGCAATATGCTCGCCCTAATAGAAAGTTATTTGTCCAACCGCACCTTCCGAGTAAAAGTCGGTAACGCACTGTCACGTCCTTTTACGCAGGAAACCGGTGTACCCCAGGGAGGTGTGCTCAGCTGCACTCTTTTTATTGTTAAGATGAACACACTACGTGCTTCACTGCCACCGGCCATTTTTTATTCCGTATACGTCGACGATTTACAAATAGGCTTTAAATCCTGCAACCTCGCAGTATGCGAGAGACAGGTACAGCAGGGCCTGAACAAGGTTTCCAAGTGGGCTGACGAAAACGGATTTAAGATCAACCCCCACAAAAGCTCTTGTGTTCTTTTTACTAGAAAGAGAGGCCTGGTTCCCGATCCTTGTGTTCAACTGTGTGGACATCAAATACCCATAAACAAAGAACACAAATTTTTAGGTATTATACTAGACTGCAAGCTTACTTTTATACAGCACATTAAATATCTTAAAGAAAAATGTCTAAGGACAATGAACTTACTTAAAATTCTATCCCACTCAACATGGGGTAGCGACAGGAAGTGTCTGATGAATGTTTATAAGAGCCTAATTCGATCACGATTGGACTATGGTGCCGTCGTATACAACTCTGCCGCTCCGAGCGCACTAAAGATCCTAGATCCTATCCACCATCTAGGTATCCGCTTAGCCACTGGTGCTTTCAGAACAAGCCCGATTGAAAGCTTATACGCGGAATCAAATGAATGGTCGCTCCATCTACAGAGAACTTACATCAGCCTTACATATTTCCTAAAGATACACTCCAATCGTCAACATCCATGTTTTAACACTGTTAACGATATGACCTGCTCTACACTATTCCATAATCGTCCTTCTGTAAGAAAGCCTTTCTCACTTCGAGTGAAGGAGCTTAGTGATCAGATACATGTCCCACTCCTCGAGCTTCGCCTAATGCATCCAACCAAGGTGTTACCGCCTTGGGAGTGGCAGGTCGTAGAATGTGACATATCCTTTTTAGAAATAACAAAACACGCACCAGAGATCGAAATACGAACTCATTTCCTAGAACTCCAGCACAAGCACTCCTGCGCAGAGTTCTACACAGACGCTTCGAAGTCTAATGCCGGGGTGTCGTATGCTGCTGTCGGCCCATCCTTCTCAGAATCCGATGTACTACACCCGGAAACAAGTATATTTACTGCCGAGGCTTACGCATTACTGTCTGCCGTGAAACATATAAGAAAATCAAAACTCCAAAAGTCAGCGATATACACAGACTCCCTAAGTGTCGTGAAGGGCCTGATGTCACTTTATACACACAAAAATCCAGTACTTAATGAACTATATTCCGTCTTGTGTAAAGCGTACAGATCTAACCAGCATATCATTATATGCTGGGTGCCTGGCCATAGGAGCATCGAGGGTAACGTTCTGGCGGACGAGATGGCCACGTCAATCGCATCGCAAGCTGTTAACCCTACCGCTGCGGTGCCTGTCACAGATCTGAGACCTTTCTTGCGAAGGAGATTGCGAGACCACTGGCAACGCATGTGGGACGCGGAAACGGATAATAAGCTCCACCTGATAAAACCGCAGTTAGGATTCTGGCCCCCTACTACAAAATCGCGCCGAACAGATGTCCTATTCTGTCGTCTCAGAATAGGACACACGTTTGGCACCCATAATTTTCTACTCACCGGAAGTGAGCCTCCAACCTGTGGTAGATGCGGGCAGAGGCTGACCGTACTCCACGTCCTCCTGGAGTGTCGGGAAGCCGAATCTGAGAGAAAGAGACATTTTTCATTAGCATACCGACAGCACATTCCTCTTCATCCTGCAATGCTCCTTGGTCCAGAACCGCTTTTTAATACAGACACAGTGCTACATTATATTAGAGATGTGGTCTTACATGTTATTAGTCCCATGAATTCGTAGCGCCTCCTCTCTCGAGAGGATGCCACTGCGATAACTGTTTTGAATAGCACATGCCTCCAGGCCCTTGTGCTTCAAGGGCTCTAAGGAGGTAGTAGTGCTCTGGCATTTCTTATAATCTGATATATTTTACCTATCGCATCATTCTTTTTATATGCATCTATATGTTCATAGTACAAGTCATACGTCATCGCCATAATTTTATTACACATATTTTACGCACTTTAGAGCGTATATTTTAAGGCCCCTTTACAGCCACGTCACACCAATTTCATAGCAATCATAGTTACACTGCACACCCACTACCACAGACATGGCGCTCTTTGGCCATACATGGCCCTTGCGCCATAAAACATCAAATATCATCATATCATCAGTTCGCCATTAAGAGATCCACATATACAGCTTCGCTGTTCATTCTTCTTCACAGTGTGGAAGGACACTGAGTCCTTTTTGTTTAGACATACTGCAATCAACTTCCGGTGAATTTAGCAGGGTGCTACGTAATGATATTAAAAAAAATGTCGTATACGTGAGCATATTGTAGGTACAAATGATGCAATATATACGATAGATGCAAGCTATGATGGGAACAAGAAATATGGATACAATAAAAGCAGCAAGGTTTACGTTATGCGGGCTCCGTTTTGGAGTATTTGACACATTTGTTCAGAGGAAACCAATGACAATAAGATATAAGTAGGTACAGTTCACTTATACATAATTCAATTAGTGAGTACATGTTCTAGCTACAAGGAGAACAACGACAACGACGCTTCTGAAACAATTGCCGTAGTTAGCTTTTTCCAGTTAGACTATGGTGTGAGGAAACAATGAATACTTCAAGAAAACATTGCGTGTGGGAAAAGGAGTCCGTATGTAGAGACAAAATTTCCTTTCCTTTTGGCTACCCGGCCTTGCAGGGTAGCTAGAAGGAAAGGAAAAAAAAGATCAGCTTTGGAAATTTTGAAATGGCCATGAATCAATTGATGTAGGAACTTAAGCCTTGAACAACGGTAAATTAAACATAAGAGCGAAAGTTGAGCTGTATTGAAAAGTACCGTAACTGGAAAAACTAAATTGTGGGGTTTTACTTTCCAAAACCATGACCTGATAATGATGCACACCGTAGTGAGTGACTCAGGAAGTACACGGGTGTTTTTGCGTTTCGCCTCCGTAACTGAAGTCCTTGAAGAAGTGTGGTGTATAAAACGCAGCTCTATTGTTTGCGCTTTTTCTACTTTGTTAATATTAGATTTTGTAATAGGGTCCCCTATGATCGCGGCGTAGTCTAAAATTGATAAGACAATTGATTTGTACGCTAAAAGGAGGACGGAAGCAGTTGAAAGCTTGAGAGCAAGCCGAAAAAAAGTTTATAACTTGCATTTGTAGTTATATGTGTTATGTGCTTGTTCCAGCTCAGATCATTCGATATATAAAGTCCTAGGTATATAGAATTACAAACTTCAGTATCAAATACATTTTTACCATTGTACCTAAAATGCAAAGGAATTTTCTTATGAGTAATCTTCATAAGGACAGTCTCATCAAAGTTAACCATTTGCCATTTTTCGCGCCAGGAGGATAATATTTGAAATGCCTGATTCAACAGCAACTGAGCGGATGTAGTATTAACTTCAGAGTATGAAATACAGTGATCTACATAAAGCCTGCTTATACCAGCAATTCTTATCACGATATCATAAATAAACCAAAGAAGCGACAAACGACCAAGTACTGAGCCCTGAGGAACACCAGAATCAACCTTCGCATGTTTGAACAACAGTGATGAATAGAAACAAATTGTTGTCTTTTAAATAGGTATGAAGAATGCTAACCAATAAACATTTTATTGTCAAGTACCTTGTCTCATTTGAAAAGTCGTTTTTGTGCGAATCCTTATCAAAACCATTGGAGAAGTCCATGAATATAGCATCTGTCTGCTGGCAGTGGTAAGTGGATTTCACAAAATCATGTACGGTTTCAACCAGCTATGTGCAGGTTGAAAAAGCTTCTATGAACCTGTGCTTATTCCTACTTAACAATCTGTGTTCATCAAGAAACTCAAACTTATGATTGTGTATTAATTATGTGTTCCATTGTATTGCAAAAGCCCGAAGTTTATGAATTTGTCCGATATTTCACAACTCGGTTTTGGTTTCTTTTTATGTATTGTTTTAATTCTGGCAGTTACGCAGTCGTGTGGCAGCTTACCCAAGCGTAATGATTTTTGAAGTAAAACATACAAATAGTTAAGCACCATTGCACATATCATTAAATAAAATAAAACATTTAGGGTGCCAGCAGGCTCAGGCGAGTTTTTCGTATCAAGCTTTAGTTACATGTTTAATACACAACTCTCTGAGATAAGAACATCTGACATAGTGGGTAAGGAGACACTTAGAGTTGGCAACATTGGGCACATAATAAATGTTCATTAAAAAGGTTCGCAATGGAGTCTGCATCACTAACCACACTACCATTATCATCAAAGATTTCACGTTCGCTGGAGTTTAAGGAAATTGTTCACCAAAATCTCTGGTGAGGAAGTTATGAAATTGTGGAATGACTAACCAAAGTAACGTCGTTTATCTCGAGTGAGCTGCAGTTGAATTTGATATCCTAATTCTGCAAGTTTTTTCTTGATATCTGGAATCAGTAGAATAAGTCCTGCTCTTCTTTCTTAACATCTTTTTCCAGCCTTCTCAATTTCAAAGTCTGCATAGGTAGCCACGGATTCTTAGTTCTACGTTTCTTAAGGATAGTTTACACACAAAGCTGGAGGACGCCTTTGCTTCGCCTTTAAGAATAGAATGTGAGGGCATTCAAGGATCCCTGACTGCGTCCCAAGTTTACCGGCAATTTAATGCTTACTGGGAAACGGTGGCAGTGAACGGTAGGCACAAAAACGAGCTTTCTGGTAGACACGCGGCCTCTTGCGTGGGTCGCAAGGATGGATCGATGGATGTAGGGAACTCTCTGGGATGGATGGATGGATGGATGGATGGATGGATGGATGGATGGATGGATGGATGGATGGATGGATGGATGGACGGACGGACGGACGGACGGACGGACGGACGGACGGACGGACGGATGGATGGATGGACGGACGGACGGACGGACGGACGGACGGACGGACGGACGGACGGACGGACGGATGGACGGATGGATGGATGGATGGATGGATGGATGGATGGATGGATGGATGGATGGATGGATGGACGGACGGACGGACGGACGGACGGACGGACGGACGGACGGACGGACGGACGGATGGATGGATGGATGGATGGATGGATGGATGGATGGATGTTATGAGCGTCCCCTTCTTAAGCGGGAGGTGGGTTGCGCCACCAAGCTCTTGCTATTATATTGCCTAATGTCCAACCTATGTGAAAAAAGAAAAAAAATATCACGTGAAATTTTCATAAGCAAAGCTTCTGATCTCCTATTGCGAACTTTGTTTTTGTACGCCTGCGTTTTTTTGTCGTTTCCCTACTTTTCTTGCACCAATCTTCCAATCGCCTCTTACTAATCTCTATTGAGGACATGTTTACCTTCCCTCTGTTCTGGCTGAACCCTAGGGCTTCAAGGAAGCCAGTGGTGCCTGAATCGACCACTGGGCAGATATCTTCCCGTTCTAATAAAACATACTCCATCGTTTCCCTGGCTTTATCGCAGCAAGCACATGCTTCTTGTTCTTTCTTATATCTCCCTTTATGGGTGCGTGTTCTAAGGCGTCCAGATCACGCTTCGAAAAGTATAGAGCTTCCCTTTGAGTTATAACAAATTGCTCCTTTCTTGATTTCGTTTTTCCTCTAGAGTATCCTTAGTCATGGCAAGTTTTTTTTCCATGGCCGCCACCCATGAGATTATCTCAGCCGCTTTGACTTTCCGCTTGACGTTCTTTGTTGCTGTGTTGCTCACACTACAGGCCGCATACTTACTTGTAAGCTTCCTAGTTTTTTTTCCTCCACTGTGAATCAATGTTTTCCTTTACAAATACCTGAACACTCTCACAGCCCATTTAATTTCTTCCATATTTCTCAGTCGTTCTTCATATTCAATCTGACTGTGAGCTTCCCTCACTTGTAAACTTGTCTAGCCCATATGCCCCTGCACAGCTATGTCATTTGTAGTCTTCCCGTGAGCGCCCAATGCGAGGCATCCTACTGACCTTTGGTTGCCATCGGGTCCTGGTTGTGACCCTGTACAATCGGCTGATGCGAGCACCACCTGGATGTGTTTCAAGGAATCGGGGACGCCGCATTATGCACCTTTAGATTTTCGAGCGCCAATCAGGGATGCCATGGCCACTTCTAGGAATGGTAGAAAAGCTGGAAAAGGGGTTTGCGTGTTTTTCTTTTTTGAGAATTCGCGTAACAGCGTTTTGTCATATATTCAAATTACAATCCCACTCTATCGTGTCTGTAAATTCTGTTTGTGCCGTACTTTAGGATTTTTCTGCATATTTTACCTTGAGAAATTCAATTAGTTCAGTAACTTCCTTGCGTCACATGGAGGGTACGTCTGGTTTTGTATGTTGGAAATTATTTTTTCCAAAACGACGCCAAGCCATGGATGCGGGACGGGGCCCCTAACGCTATTGCGTTTAAACGTGGGATGCTTTCATTTACAATTACATTAAATTTGGTCCACAGAGCTGTCACACTATCAATGCCGCTGGCAAAATCTTTTCATCGTCGGCTTTATATAAGTTATGAAAGGTAGAGACTTTGGGATTCTCATTTTAAAAAATTTGTGATAAGGTGATCGGAAATACCGGCGACGATGTCACAATATAACCTATGTGTAGTATTTCTTGAAACGAAGAAAAGATCTGGGATTGATTTGTAACTGCCCTGGATCTTACAGCGACCTGGGATCACTCGTCCTGAACAGTGATGTCTATAATTGCCTCGGCAGAATCGTAACACTGACTAATGTGTGGCTTCGTTGACGGAATATTATTTGACAAATTATGGTCTCCTGTCAGTATAATCGGACCACGCGGCCTCACATCTGTTGCCACGTAATTCTTTAATTCATCAGTTATATCGACGGATGAACCACGAGGTGTCTACATAGTTCCCAAAGCATATCTAATCTTACCATGGTTGACCTTGCAGAGGATGCATTCAGGGTTAGGCACATCACGCATGTTATTAGGCTTATCGTTTTCCTAAGCAGAATACACTCACCGCCTCCCCTTGAGCTGTGGTCTATTCTAGACGCAGTGAAGCGAGGTGGAACGACTTCACTATCATCGATTGAATCTGCTAACCATGTCTCGTTTAGGACAGCTATATCAAGATTCTTTGATAGTAGAAGTCTCTGCAGTTCAACAGCCTTACTTACAAATCTTTGGCAGTTGATGTTCAGGATCCTCGTCGAGGAATGGAGTGGTTTGTTTCGCCCATCCATGTTTTTGTTGCTAATGAGGCAACGGGATGCACTGATTTATCCCACACGTAGGTGACTCCATCAGTGATTAGTTTGTCAAACGAGAGCTTGACTTCCGCGCCTTTTACCCTTTCCGTAGTTGACGTTTGCCATAATCGCCTTCTAATATTTCGCACTGGTTTTAAAAGTTCTTGTATACAGATAGGTCACTATTCTTTAGTTTATAGGCGGCCTTCAGAACAGATTTTTTTTCACGATCGTCCAAAATTGTACTATAAAAGGTCGCACTTTGTTTTCATCCTTTTGACCCAGTCTATGAACTCTTTTAATAACTTTTGCTAATTAATGAGCAGCAGTAGCAACAGGGCACAGTGGCAGCGGCGGCTGCGGTGCCGCCTGTTTTAATATACCGCTACGTATGTCGCACGGTTTTCACCATTGACTGAAGAGCGCGTAACCGCATGCATCGGGCAAATAGCTGTATGGTTCCATGATGGGAAAACAAACACAGCGATGTCTTCACACCGCCCATTGGAATGCGTCACACACAGGACCAAGTCGACACACTCGCTCTTGCTGTGCACTTAACAGTACGCGTGCAGAGCTTTTGCCCGTTGGTTGTGCTTCATGATGAGCTGCTTGCAGTGCCCGTGCTTCATCGAGTGCAAGCACATGCATAAATATTGCTACGGCACAATATGCGCGATCACGAAAGGCCAGCAGTGTGAAGACGACGACGACGATTAGAAGCTAGCGCGGGCTGTTGCCTCTTGGCCAAGCGCAGCGTATTTTCCTTGTAAATATATTTGTACATAGCTTTTCGTCTGCGTCTTCCTACGTAACATATCTGGTGGAGGTGGACGTTCCCTGTACCTCGTCACGGAGCTTCGCAGTGGACGGTACGTCGAGCCTTCCTTCATGGCTCCCGGCGACGACAACCCGACTCCGCCGGCTCCGACACCTGCTGCCACTTCGACGACCTACATCACTCTCCCCGCTCCCCGTGATCCTGGCGTATTCTCGGGCCAAGATGGGGAAGACGTCGATGACTGGATCAGCCTGTATGAACACGTCAGCCGCAATAACCGGTGGGACCCTACTATTATGCTCGCCAACGTAGTCTTTTACCTCGGTGGCACACCTCGTGTTTGGTATCGCACGCACGAAGATGAGCTCACCAGTTGGGATTCACTTAAGACACAGCTTCGAGACTTGTTCGGCAACCCCTACGGTCAACAACTTGCCGCGCAAAAGGCGCTTTCCGGCCGTGTGCAGACGTCAACAGAGCCCTATGTCACGTACATTCAGGACGTCTTGGCTCTGTGCCGCAAAGTTGACACCCACATGACTGAGTCAGACAAGGTTTCCCACATCCTCAAAGGCATTGCCGATGACGCCTTCAACTTGCTCGTTTGCAACAACGTAGCGACGGTGGATGCTGTTATAAGAGAGTGCCGCCGCCTGGAACTCGCCAAAAGCCGACGTATTGACCAGCAGTTTGCCCGTCTGCCCAACACCCCAGCGACATCTTCCTGTGCCGACGCTCCTCGTCCCAACAACACTGCCGATGTTACCAGGATCGTCCGGCGTGAGATCGAGGCCGCCTATCCGGCTGCCTTCGACTCCAGTCCCACCAACACATCTGCAGTCACGGTCTCACTGATCCAGGCAGTTGTCCGCCAGGAGTTTGAAAACATGGGTCTTCACACCATCTGCTCGGCCCATCGCCCTAATACCCGCCCAGCTTCTTCGATTTCGCCCCGTCCCGCATCTTCTTACCCACCACGTTTCCGCAACCCATCTGAATGGCGCACTGCTGACGACAAGCCTATTTGTTTCCACTGCCATCGAATCGGGCACATTTCTCGGCACTGTCGTAGTCGCTGGAGTTCCCCGAGCCGGCCTACTTATACTGCCTACTCTCGCCCCTCAGGTGGCCCTTCTCGTCCCTATGCCGCACGCTCCGATAATGCCGCCACTGATTCTCCTGCAACGAACCGCCCCTATTCTCGTTCGCCTTCGCCCCAACGACGACAATCTCGCTCTCCCCAGCCCCGTCGCTCCTATTCGCCGACTCCCTTCGGACGCCGCTCCCAGCCGGAAAACTAGACGATGCAGCGCCTCGAGGTGACGCTGCATTGCTCCCTACGCCGCCAAATCCTCTACTGACTTTGCCCACTCATCTGAACCTTCTTGACGTGCAAGTCGACGGTGTTTCTGTGTCTGCTCTCATAGACACTGGGGCGCATTTGTCCGTAATGAGCGCTGACCTTCGTAACCGGCTCAAGAAAATTATCACGCCCGCCACGACGCCTGTTGTCCGTGTCGCCGATGGCGGAACAGCCCCCGTAATTGGTATGTGTACCGCCCGCGTCTCCTTCGCCGATCGCTCAACAATCGTGCTATTCACAGTCATCGCCCACTGTCCCCACGACATCATCCTCGGCTTAGACTTCCTTTCCGCACATTCTGCTCTCATCGATTGTTCCGCCAGTACTCTCCGCCTTGACCTGCCTGTTCTGGATCCTGCTGAACCACACCCCAGTCGCCTCAGTTCCGCCGACTTCGTTCGCTTGCCACCTTCGGCACTGACCTACGTTGACCTAGTGTCATCCCCACCAGTCCCCGACGGTCACTACATCGCGGCTCCTATGCAAGACGTCCTCCTTACACATGGGATCACAGTACCCCATACAGTTTTATCTATTACGGCGAATTGCGTCTGCCTGCCAGTGGTCAACTTTGGCTTGACGACACAAGTGCTGCCACGTGGGATGTCTTTGGCCCAGCTTTGTTCATTCGAGGATCACTCAGTAGCATCCATTGCAGTAGACGACACTTCATCCGATACTCCTCTACCATCGCAGTCGGCAAATTGTACCATCGCTGACTTACGGAAAATGATTGCCCCCGACTTGCCCTCCGAGCACGCTCGTGAACTCTACCGCGTTCTGTTTTCCTACCACGATATTTTTGACTTTAACGATCGTCCTTTAGCCCAAACTACAGCTGTCAAACATCGCATTAATACCGGCGATGCCCCTCCTATTCATCGCCGCCCGTATCGAGTGTCACCAGCTGAGCGTCAAGTTATTCACGCAGAAGTTCGCAAAATGCTTGCCAAGAACATTATTGAACCATCATATAGTCCATGGGCGTCACCTGTAGTACTGGTCAAAAAGAAGGATGGCTCATGGCGCTTTTGCGTGGATTATCGGCACCTTAACAGGGTTACCAAAAAGGACGTGTATCCCCTACCTCGGATTGATGACGCCCTTGACTGCCTCCACGGTGCTCGCTATTTCTCTTCTATTGACCTTCGCTCCGGCTACTGGCAGATTGCCGTGGACGATCTCGACCGCGAGAAGACTGCTTTTGTCACACCCGACGGTCTTTATCAATTCAAAGTGATGCCGTTCGGTCTATGTAACGCCCCTGCCACTTTTGAACGCATGATGGACTCCCTTCTTCACGGTTTCAAATGGTCCACGTGCCTGTGCTACTTGGACGACGTTATCGTATTCTCCCCAACGTTCGCTACGCACCTCGAGCGCCTCTCAGCAGTCCTGGACGTTTTTCGGCGAGCCGGTCTGCAACTCAACGCATCGAAGTGCCAATTCGGCCGTCGCCAGATTACCGTCCTTGGACATCTCGTTGACGCGAACGGAGTGCAACCGGACCCAGGCAAGATCCATGCTGTTACGCACTTCCCTGTTCCGAAGTGTGTCAAGGATGTGCGCAGCTTCATCGGCCTTTGTTCGTACTTCCGCCGTTTCGTGAGAAATTTCGCCGCCATAGCACGACCACTAACCGACCTTTTGAAAAAAGACGCTCCTTTCCAGTGGGGCGATAACGAGGCCTCTGCATTCTCTCATCTAATCGACATTCTCACAACGCCTCCCATTTTGGCCCATTTCGATCCTTCTGCGCCTACCGAAGTCCGTACTGATGCCAGCGGTCACGGAATTGGAGCAGTACTGGCACAACGCCAGCGTGGCCACGACCGTGTTATCGCTTACGCCAGCAGGCTCCTCTCACCCGCGGAGCGCAACTATTCCATCACTGAGCGTGAGTGTCTGGCCCTAGTTTGGGCGGTTGCGAAATTCCGCCCATACTTATATGGCCGATCCTTTTCCGTTGTCACAGACCATCACGCGCTTTGCTGGTTATGCTCACTGAAAGATCCTACAGGAAGACTTGGTCGCTGGGCCTTACGCCTCCAAGAATATTCGTATACTGTCACCTATAAATCTGGCCGACTACACAAGGACGCTGACTGCCTGTCTCGCTACCCGGTCGACGAGCCTGACGACGCCGACAGTAGTAGCGCCAACGGCATTTTCTCTGTCTCTGCCTTCGGTAACATCGCCGATGAGCAGTACCGAGACCTATCGCTGCGAGCACTTATCGAGCGTCTGCGCTCTACACCTACCGACGCATCCGTTCGCCGATATGTCCTCCAGGGTGGCATTCTGTATCGAAGGAACTTCCTCCCTGACGGCTCTGACCTTCTTCTTGTCGTGCCAAAACAGCTACGACAGACTGTGCTCTTTGAGATGCATGACGCACCCACTTCAGGACATCTTGGGGTAACCCGCACGTACGACCGCGTCCGCCGCCGCTTCTATTGGCCTGGTCTCGCTCGCTCCGTTCGACGCTATGTTGCTGCCTGTGATCCCTGCCAGCGTCGGAAGACACCTCAGGTGCTACCTGCCGGTCATCTCCAGCCGATCACCGTCCCTGTGGAACCGTTCTTTCGTGTTGGATTAGACCTGCTCGGTCCCTTTCCCACGTCATCTTCTGGGAACAAATGGGTAGCCGTCGCGACTGATTACGCCACCCGATACGCTATCACTCGGGCTCTCCCTACCAGCTGCGCCACTGACGTCGCGGACTTTCTCTTGCGTGACATTATCTTGCTTCATGGCGCCCCGCGACAGCTGCTTACTGACCGTGGTCGAAACTTCCTCTCGAAAGTTATCGCTGACATTGTGCGTTCCTGCTCCATTCAACACAAACTGACTACTTCATACCATCCTCAAACCAATGGCCTGACAGAGCGGTTAAACCGTACTCTTACCGATATGCTGGCCAAGTACGTTTCCAAGGACCACCACGACTGGGACATTGCCCTTCCTTACGTAACATTTGCGTACAATTCTTCCCGGCACGACACTGCCGGATTTTCTCCCTTTTATCTACTGTACGGTCGCGAACCTACCTTGCCCCTAGACACGGCACTTCCTCCTGCTGCGGTCTCAACAAGCGAGTATGCGCGCGACGCCATCGCCCTCGCTGACCATGCACGCCAGCTTGCCCGTGCTCGACTGACGGCCTCACAGACCACTCAGCAGTGTCAGTACAACGCCCGCCATCGTGACGTACAGTTTTCACCTGGTGCGCTCGTGCTCCTGTGGTCGCCCTCTCGTCACGTCGGACTTTCAGAGAAGCTCCTTTCGCGATACACAGGGCCCTACCGCGTGCTGCGCCAGGTGACGCCTGTGACTTACGAAATTGCTCCTGTGGCCTCAACCTCGTCCTCTCCTGTGGCATCTAGTGATGTCGTACACGTCAGTAGGCTCAAGGCCTACTACACTGCTTCCGAGTCCGATCTTTAGTCGCTCCGGGACGGCGCTTTTGCAGCCGGGGGTAGTGCTACGGCACAATATGCGCGATCACGAAAGGCCAGCAGTGTGAAGACGACGACGACGATTAGAAGCTAGCGCGGGCTGTTGCCTCTTGGCCAAGCGCAGCGTATTTTCCTTGTAAATATATTTGTACATAGCTTTTCGTCTGCGTCTTCCTACGTAACAATATGTTTACCGCCAAATTCGACGCGTGAATTTAATCGAAAGAAAGTTCCTCTCGCTGCGGGTATGACAGGCACACATGTATTCACAGTTGGAGCAAAGTAATGGCTAAGGTGTTCGATTAAGAATCAACGCTGGCACACGTCTAAAATCTTGGTTCCATACTTTGTCGTAACGACCGGCACGTCCCATTTAGTATGTTGCCTTCGGGTCGGTAAATGAAAAAGGTACGTGCTATGCGTAGCTATACAGATGATCAAATACGCGCGCGTCAGAGAACGGTCGGTGAAAAGCTACTATCCGCCGTGTTTGCTTAGTGGCTATGGTGTTGGTTTGCTAAGCTCGAGGTCGCGGGATCCAATTCCGTCTACGGCGGCCGCATTTCGATGAGCGCCGTATGCGAAAATACCCGTGTACTTCGATTTTGATGCACGTTAAAGAAACCCAAGTGGTGCAAATTATTGCAGAGTCCCTCACTACGGCGCGCTTCAATATCACATCGTCGTTTAAAGTAAAACCTCATTATTGAATAAATTAATTAAATGAACAGCTATGCTTCAAGTACACAAGCGGCGAAAAAGTAACTGCATCGAGGCTACAACTGGCGGCAGGTTGCGCGTTTCGCCCGTCATAATTTGTTTTCAAATATGGGGATTTGGTTTCCAAAACCACGATCTGATTATGAGGCACGCCGTTGGGGGGGGGGGGGGGGGGTGTCTTCGATAATTCCGACCTCCTGGGGTTCTTTTACGTGCGGTAAATCTAAGTACACAGGTGCTTTCACATTTCGCCCCCATTGAAATGCGGCCGCCGTGGCCGGGATTCGATCCCGCGACATTGTGCATAGCTGCCCAACCCATCAAATTTTGTTAAAGTGGGGGCCGTTAGAGTGGCTGCTTTCTGCGAAAATATTCATTACACACCTCATTTCTCTGTAGGCCGTCTCTAAGCATGGATTTAGTCCAAAGTGTGCATTTTACATTGTTTTTTTTTTCAAATGAAGGCGAACCTGGAAACGCAAGAACGCATTTGAGTAGTATCGAAACTGTTCGCGTTTGAACTTATGCCGATTGGTAGTACTTCTACCATCATTGGCACACGCTCTATGACGTCAGTCTACGCTCTTTCCTCGTCACAAGTCGGCCTGTTCGTCTCTCCACGTGGCTCGGCGCGGCGGTATCTTTTGTCTCAGCATTGCGCTTTTGGCCCCTTCTTCGAGTCTCCTCAGGACACAAAAAAAGGCATACAGGGTCCGAGAAGAATGGAGCGTGGCGATGTAACAGCTGAGTGCAGTGACGTAGCTAGGAGTTTTTTTCTGGCTGTAGAATGGGGTGGTATATGGGGGAGGGGGGTGCAGGCGGCGTCCCGGTACACATAAATTTCGAAAGAGGGCACATCGAGCGCGTTCCTCGTAGTGCCTTGCCCTCACCCTCTTCCCCCTTCCCTCGGGTTGTATGTACGAACAATACGTACAATCTGCACCTTCAGCGAGTGCCGTGCCCACAATTATCTGGGATTGTTGGATACCGCGCTGTGTGCAAGCTATGACGTAGAAGGTGCCGATCCCGCGCGCCACATCTTTTCCCCTGTAATCTGCTAGTCTCTGTGCATGAAGAAATGACGCGATGAACATGGCTGTAGTACATGTTTTAATGCGAAGCATATTTTGCCTCATACCAGGCTCATTGCGCTATGCATGTATTATGTTGCTTTCTCGCCTCGTTTCGGGCCTCTTTAATAAGAAAAAAAGGTTCAAGCTGTGCTTCGTTATCCCGGCATGGATGAATGGGAAAGCATTGCGAGCCCCTCGCAATGTTTAGACATTATGCCACAACACAAGGTCGTGGGTTCGACTACCACCAAAGGTCGTTCGTGCGAGTGCTTTAACTTTTTTGTTATTTCACCGTGCCGTAATAAACTTCACCCTAATTAACACCAAATGTGGTCGGTTCGAGTGCTTCATTTCATTATGCCTTAATTAACTCTGCCTTAAATGACCTCGCCTTAATTATCAACAGAGGCCGTGGGTTCGAGTGCCTAAATAACTATATCTTATTTACTGAGCATTTATGCTTTTGGCCCTAACACCAAAGGTCGTGGGTTCGACGCTCAACAAAGGTCAAAGGTTTGTAACCTTTTTGGACCATCGTTTGGTGACGCCGACAACGCCGCACTTCTCACTTCAAGAGAAATTTAATGCTTTCGCATTAATAAATGATTAAGGTTCAGTTGACAATTGGAAATCCCGTGGACCAGGTATACTGTTGGTTAACAGAGCTATACGCTATCACCACAGTGCCACGGATGCCTGGAATAGACTGACTGGCCACGTCCGGGCACCAACAGCTTGTCACATAAATGTTTACTCTCCCCAGCCCACGCACTGTGAGAATAGATGTTATGCGAATCATTCTGCAGCCTGCTTATCCAGCATCGTTTGCTGTTCTGCAAAGAGTCAACGTGGTTGTGTAAGGCGTGTGCAAAATGAGCGTGCAGAATGGCGAGACCGACGATGGCAAGACGACTAATGTGTTTGGACACGGGCGAAGAAATCATACCTGTTCTTTTAGAATCTGTCCCGCGATCCCGTAGATAGTTCACAATGTCGCAGGCCATGCAACGCTATCCGATTCGAGCAAAGGGCACAGAGAATTCGGGCTGATCTCGAAGGTTATGCCTTCTAACACGTGAAGACATTCCCTCAATGTGTTCCAAGCCACAAAGGAATGCCGATAGCTCAAGTGGAAAGACGCACCAACACCAAGAAAATTGCAACAACATAATAATCAGAATAGGCAGGAAAAATTTATTTAACGCCCCCTCGAAAATAAAAAAGAAAACATAACTTCTGGGGGCGCCCATACTCCCTCGGGTTTTCAGGGATATGTGGCCACGCGAGCACTGACACACACACACAAACACACACAAAAAAACGCCCGCAAGACTATGTATACATACCTGGAAGAAGGTTCACTTCCCCCCCACCACAGCCCCTCCGACCTCCCCCCCCCCCCCGTGCCAGGGAACATTATGAAGAACTAGTTATACCTTTGGAACGCCGGACAGGTGGTTGAAATTCTTTCAAGTTGTTCTCCAAGCGTTAAGTGTCACGAAGGAAGACATAGGCTGAAACTGATACGTTATTTCTTTTTTAAGCGACTTGTTTTAATGTCGACTACTATACGGTTAAATGGTGAACTACGCGAGCTGGTGTACGTTCAGAGTTGGGAAAAGCGCGAAGGGACAAAGACGACATAACCAAACAGGATGAGCGTTTACTCAAAACTGAAAAAAAAATATTTTATTAGAGAACGACGTAATATACGTTAACAGCAATGTGTGCTCATGCGTGTGAAAATGTCTACATTTTCAGCGGTGCCAACGAAGGTGATATTACACGAACAATTTAACTGCAGATGCTTTAAGCAGGCCTCGGCAGATTTGTAAGCACTTTGCAGCAAAGTCACAGAAACTTGGCTCGATCATTAACGTCTTCATTTTCGTCCTCGCTAGTTGTTCTCACTGGTGTAACTAGTTCGTCAACCCGCGTGTTTGAAGAAAGTATTGGTTTCGCCGCATTTTGGGGAGTAAAGCACAAATTGCAACTTGGCGGGTTTTTCCACTGGTTCATTTGTTGTCTGAGGCGCTCATTCCTCTAGTGATCCGTCTCTCCGATCTATCCTGCGCCACATAAGTCAAGGGAATGTCGTACACAACAGATTTCTTGGCAGGTAGTGAACCTTCTAACATATAAGAGCTGGTCCTGTTTTCTTCGGTCATTTGTTGTCTGAGGCGCTGATTCACGCATTGACCCCTCTGTCCAATATATCCCGCGCCACATATGTCATGGCAATGCCGTACAGAACAGGTTTCCTCGCACGTGGTGAACCTTTTAACATATAAGCCCTCGTACTGTTTCCTTCGGTCGTCTCTGCCCCTTTACGGGCGCTTTTGCCAACTATGGCCTAAATATATGTGGCCTAATGCAAACAAGCACTCCCGCGGGCATGCTCTTGGTATAGGCGACATATGACGCACGCACCAAACGTCTCAACGATCTATAGTTAGCACGAGAGCAGTATGCGTGTCTACGCCGTAAGGGAACATCTTTTCTCTGTACAAATAAGAGTATCGTGCTCTAGCCGACGTCATGCTATCGTCATTGCCTTGCTGCTGTCGTCACCCGTACACAAACGCACTTGCTCGCCTCAAACGAACATCCAAAAGCGCTGCTGCATAGCCAGCTGTACCTTCAAAATGCATAACATAATATCGATTAATATGGAGTGTAAGATCATCTTTTTAGTTTCTTCTTTTCTCTTTCACTCTCTCTCTTTCTTTTTTGTCGATGTCTTTGCATCGTAGTCAGCTGTTTTCTAGGCTATGGTCGTAAAAATAACCCGTGTCCTGACACAGTATTCGATCTCGGGTTCTGGTCATATTGTCCACTCTGTTGTTATCTTCGTCGGGCTGCCTATCAGAGATGTAATTAGTAGGCGCTTGGAAAACAATTTCCTGTGATTTGCTATTCACCGTTCTTCCTTTATTCATCCCTACATCTTTATGTTCTCCCACTCTGAAAATATTCCCAGATGTACCGGTACTTGCGGTTCACGTACGCAGCTTCTCACGGTGCTGCTCCTCTAGCTACCATGAAGTCAGACCATTATATTCATTGTCACGAGCACATATACTGAAGTTTTCCAGTACACTGTACCACTGGTAACTTGCTTTATAATCATAGAAACTCACAATGCTGTTGACGTCGGCGTCAGCACTACAGTAGAACCACTACGCGAGACGCCAATACATGCCCTTTCTCAGCGTGCTGGTCCTCCAACTTTGCGGTATGATTACACCAGGGAGAGGCGCCTTGCGTATGCTGAGCGTTGCATGTGGAACTCTAAGGCCGCGTACGACGAATAAAGAATCCGCGCTGGCAAAAATGTGCGAAGAGCAGCTCGAGAATCAAGACCCCTACCGTACCACTGAGCAGCCCCGCATAGAACGCGAAGAAGCTGCGCAATTCGAACAGTGGCATCACCGTGCCAGAAACATTCTCCTTGCGGGAAGAACGCTTGCAAATCCACCCAGATTTGCACAAGGGTGAAGACAGCAAGTCACCCTCTCGCACTTTTTGCAGAAAGGCCCTGTAGGCGTCCCTCAGAGGGAAGCTTTTACGAAGTGGCATGCTGTCCAGACTCGTCACGAAGCTCTCGTCGAAAGCGATGACGCGGCCAGACGCGCTCTTCAGGAGCGAGGGGCCACGCTGTATGTAGCACACGCGATCGCTCCTCGTGGCGCAGGCCATGCACTCCGTTATATTAGCGGTTAGTAGCTGATCCCCGTATTGCAAGAGTGACGCGCGCAGCTTCTTTCCCAGTGTCGTCAGTTGGTGCGGGTTCATGAGGCTGTTCAGGCAAGCTGATGCCTTTGTAACACACGGGGCCACGGCGCCGGCGTCCAGGGCGGTTTCAAGTTCCTCCAGTGTATCCAGGCTGCTGGCTGGACGTCCGACTGCCACCTGCGACGTAAGCACGCAGCGAAAGTATTGGGCGAGCGGGACCATTGCTAGCGCCCAGAACATGTAAACAAGTTTCTTGGTTCTCGCCCGCCCGTTCGGGTTCGGAAGCGGCGTTGACGTCGCCAGAAGCATTGCCAAGAGGAACAATGTCTCAGATTGCACTTGTTCCCGTGCAGGAGCGCCGCCTATCAGAACGAGGAGACCGGCGCAAATTGTAAGTAACCCGGCGGCCACAGCAACGGTGAACATGGACTGGACTATAGTTTGGAAAACAGACAGGGCTTGGGTCTTGCTCTCTAGGGCGTAGAAAGTTTCGGAAATCTGCATAATATCACTGTACGTCGCCGCTGCAAGTAATGTTTCATCGAGAGGAATGACGAAGGCTGCCAGGTCGATGTTTTCGCACATGAGGTCGGCGAACGTCGTCGACAAACTTGAGTAAAACTGGTACACCAGTGAAACGTTCATCGCTTCGAGCATGTCAAACAGGTAGGGAAAAATTGAGCAAATATTGATTTCTTCTGAGTCCTCAGACCGCGCGCATCCAACCTTCATCACCTTTCCGCGCAAGCTCGTCTTCTTCGTCGCACGTCTGAAGGCGCCTAGCTCTTCGTGTGGCCGATGGTCGTACCGCAACGGACTCCCGCCAAGGTTGGAATCCGGAACGTCACGACTAAGGTACTTCCTTTGCGAAGTTCCCACAAAGCAAGCAGGCAGCACCGACACTGGATCCTCGCTGTTCGAAAACGTCAGATTTTCGTGAGGTACAATCCAACGCACGAATCCGTACTTCAATACCATTCGTGTTGTCTGTGCTATATCACGCCACTCAACACGGATGCTCGGAACGATCGCGACTGTCGACCTGTCGGCAGCGTTGTTTTCCAATATATAGCTTAGAAGACCGCCTTTCCCGAAAATCCAAGTGGTTCTCGGCCAGGCTAGGCGGCGCGTCAACAAGTTGTCGACGTTCTTCCAGTAGTTATTAAAGGAGACGACCGCGACGTTCACTTTTGCCGGCGTAGGTGTTTCCAGGAAGTCCTGCAGACAGTCGCGAGAGCCCTCTGATGAAGTAGTCGCGCCTTTTCTCACTAGGCCGACGATAACAACCATGAGCGCAGATGAGACCTGTCTCCTGGTGGGCATCATTCTTCTGGTGTTGACCTACGTTACTCCATCCTCACTATAGTCGTAATGCCAATTTATACCTCGTGGAGGAACTATTGCGGCTCCGAAAGTGGCCACTCACCGCTTAGGAACCCTTTGTCGATCGGTCGCGTAGCGAGAGAAAACGTGAAAGGCAGCGTAGAAAGGGAGCAAAATTAAAGATAAGAGAAAGAGAGAGATAGAGAGAGAGGTAATAAAAGCTAAATAAAAGGTAGCGCTGTACGCTCGCTTAGTATATAATTGCTTGAAATCGATGTCACGTCTGCCACGTACGTTTTTGAAGACGGCAGCAGTGGCACATTTAGTTTCCTGTTCGTTTCCCTTTCCAGCGCATCCCCACCTTCTGTCAACGTAATTGGGTGTGGCACTGTGAAGATTAAAATGCCACTCAAGAGTTTGGAACCCTTATTTGTGAGCCAGTCGATTCGTAAAAGAGGCGTCAAGATGGGGAGATAGATGCAAGGACGGAGGCAAAGTGAAAGAAAATTGCTACACCGTAAACGGGGTCCTTGAGGAGTAAGCACGGAAGACATGCAGTTGTCCCGTTATCATTACCTTCAGGAAACAGAAGCGTTCTAATTGGTGTTTTAAGCCGGCACGCTAGAATAACGGCATTCAAAAGAAATTCAAAGGCGTTCCACACTGTGAACACAGATGTCTAGTGAAGCTGGAGCTATGGTCGATTTTGCTATGTTACTGTTTTCCTTTGTTGGGGATTTGCTATGTTGAACTTGAATATTATGAGTTTAGTATTGGGCGAATAAATAAACATTTACTCAAATATGCCGGTTATCATCATTTATTTCGCGACCATCATAATAATTTTCTTGTGATCATTGTTGTACACGGCAAGTGGTTGCACTTTCACCTGCACATCGGTGACGGGTGGTGGGTATGGTGACATTGGTGAAACACTTGAGGCCAAAGCCCTCCAACATGAAGCTAAATATCCACGCCCCTTCGGGTCTGCTCACATAGACATTGAAATCATCACCATGACGATGGGTGTATTGGCGGCGGGCTTAATCTTCCCGAAGACACGCACCATAAACGTTTCGATCACGACACGCCCCACACGCGGTCTCTTGGTTCACGTCTTCGGAGTAGGCGCACTGCCACAACGCACCTGTGGCTTCTGGCTACGCACTTCTGGCTACCCTGCCTAGCAGGGTAGCCAGAAGGAAAGGAAAGAAATATCGGCCATGGTAATTTTTTAATGGACGTGAATCAATTGATGTAGGAACTTAAGCCTTGAAGAACGGTATATTAAAGATAACGGCAAAAGCTGAGCTGTGTTGAAAAGGTCCCTGACTGGAAAAATTAAATTATGGGGTTTTAGTTGCCAAAACAACGATCTGATTATGAGGCACGCCGTATTGAGGGGCTCAGGAAATGTGGATGACCTGGAGTTCTTTAACGTATGCCTCACTCTAAGTGCACGGGTGTTTTCGCATTTCGCCTCCCTAACTGAAATCCTTTACAAAGGGTGGTGTATAAAACGCGCCGTTTTTGTTTGCGTTTTTTATAGTTTGTTAATATTTGGTTTTGTAAAAGGACCCCTATGATTGTGGCGTAGTCTAAGATTGATAAGGCATTTGATTTGTACGCTTAAAGGCGGACGAAACGAGTTGAAAGCTTGAGAGCAAGCCGAAGAAAAAAAAAATTTATAATTTGCATTTGTTGTTATATGTGTTACGTGCTTGTTCCAGGTCAGATAATTCGATATATAAAGCCCAAAGTAATTAGAATAACAAACTTCAGTATGAAATATATTTTTACCGTTGTACCTAAAAGGCGAAGGAATTTTCTTATGACTAATCTTCTTAAAGACAGTTTTATCAAAGTTAATAAGCATTTTCCATTCTTGGCGTCAGGAGGATGCCTTATGAAATGACTGATTGAACAGCAACTGCGCGATGTGCTATCAACTCGAGGATATGAAATTCAATCATCAGCATAAACCCCGATCTTAACAGCGATTCATGTCAGGATATCATCAATAAAGAAAAGTAGTGACAAAGGACCAATTACTGAGCCCTCAGGTACACTAGAATAAACCTTCACATGTTTTGAACAAGTGCGAAAGGAAACAGATTGTTGCCTTTTAGTTAGCTATGAAGAAAGCCAACCCATAAATATTTTATTGTTAATTACCTTGTCCCATTTGAAAAGTAATTTTTGTGCGAAACCTTATCAAATGCTTTGGAGAAATCCCTAAATATAGCATCTGTTTGTCGACGGTGCTTAACGGATTTCGTGAAATGATGTACGGTTTCAACGAGCTGTGTGCAGGTTGAAAAACCGTTTCTGAATCCGTGATGATCCCTATTTAAAAAGTTGTGTTCATCAAGAAATTCAAATGTATGCTTCTGTATTAATTATTTGTGCCATCATTTTGCAAGAGGTGGAAGTTAATGAACTTGTTGGATATTACACAACGTGGATTTTGGTTTCTTTTTATGTATTGGCTTAATTCTGGCAGTTACACAGTCGTGTGGCAGTTCACCCTCGCGTAATGATTTACGAAGCAAAACATACAAAAACTTAAGTACCATTCTGCATATCATTAAAATAGACATTTAGGGTGCCATTTTCGTATCATGATTTAGTAACATGTTTAATATACATCTCTCCGTGATAAGAACGTCTTATATAGGGGATAACGAGACACTGAGAGTTGGCTATGTACCATCGTCTGTTACGTAAACAGATTTAAAGTGTTCATTAAAAAAGTTCGCGATGGACTCCCTATCACTAATCTCTCTACCATTATAATCAAAGATTTCACGTTCACTGGATTTTGGGGAAATCATTCTCCAACACTTCTTTGTTGAGGTAGTTATGAAATTGCCAAATGACTCACTAAAGTAACGTCGTTTGTCCGAAGTCACGCGCGGTTCAATTTGATACGCTAATTCTGCCATTTTTTTCTTGATATCTGCAATCAGTAGGTCAAGTCCTGCTTTTCTTTTTTAACCTTTTTGCCAGCCTTCTCTATTTCAAGGTCTGCCTAGATATCCGCGGGTTCTTAGTTCTACATGTCTTAAATATATGTGGTACAAAAAGTTGGAGGGCGCCTAAGCATCGCCTTTAAGAATAGAATGCGATAGCATTCAAGGATCCCTGACGGCGTCTCAAGCATCCCGGCAGCTGCAGCTTATGTAACTTTAAAGCTTACTGGGAAGCGGTGGCGGTGAACGCTAGGCACAATGGCGAGGTTTCTGGTAGAAAAGCGGCCTTTTGTGTGGACCGAAAGGATGGATCGATGGTAGGAGGGAACGCTATGGGAGTGATGGATGGATGGGTGCCTCTTTGGAACGGGGCGGTAGGTTGCGCCACCAAGCTCATGCTATATTATTGCCTAATGTCCTACCATGTCAAGCTTACCACTAATGTCCTACTACTATGTTAAAAAAGAAAAAAAGACACGTTTAATTCTCATAACCAAAATTTCTGAACCCCTATTGTTATATCATAAGAAGCCAACAAACACTGACACCAAGGACAACATATTGAAGATTACTTGTGCTTAATAAATATATGACTTATAAAAGTCGGGCCCCTCGGTTGACCCCCTTCGTTCTCGTTTATTACATAACGAGAGTCTCGAATCCGGCAACATTGATGCCTTCAGGTAGCATGCGTTGGTTTATTGACCGGTTACCTTCACCCAAAAAGATCACGTTCTCGTGACGCCGGCAGCAGAAAGGATGTTCCACATCCACTGCCAAGGTCTTTGAGTGGTGGCGCTAGCTAACACTCCCAGGGTTCTGCTAGGAAACATAAAATTTATTAAGCAAAAGTAATTCCCTCTATGTTGTCCTTGGGGTCAGTGTTTGTTGGCTTCTTGTGATACAACTAATAAAAATCGAGCCCCTCGGTTAACCCCCTTTGTTCTCGTTTTGAACTCCCATTGTGTACTTTGTTTTTCAACGCTTCCATTGTTTGTCGTTTCCCTACTTTTCTTCCATCAGTTTTCCATTCGGCTCTTACTAATCTCCATTGTAGACATGTTGACTTTCCCCTTGCCCTCGCTGAACCCAAGGGCTTCAAGGAGGCCAGTGGTGCCTGCATCAACCGCTGGGCAGATATCTTCACATTCTAATGAGACATGCTGCATCGTTTCCCTAGCTTTACCGCAGCAAGGACATGCTTTTTTTCCTTCTTATATCTCCCTTTAGAGGTGCGTGTGCTAAGGTGCCCAGATCTCGCTTCGAAAAGCAATGAGCTTCCCTTTGAGTCATCATAAATTGTTTCTTTGCCGATTTCGTTTTTTCCTTTGAAGTAATTATACATGGCAGGTTTCTTTTCTATTGCCACCACCCATGAGATTATTTTAGCCTCTCTGAATTTCCGCTTGACGTATTGTGTTGCTGTGTTGCTCACCCTACAGGCCGCATACTTACAGGTAAGGTTCCTAGTTCTTTTCCTTCACTGTGAATCGATGTTTTTCCTGTACAAATATCTGAACACTCTCCAGGCTCATTTAATTTCTTCCATATTCCTCATTCGTTCTTCATAATAAAGTTTGCTGTGAGCTTCTCTCATTTCAAAACTTGTCCAGCCCATATCACCCTGCACAGCTTCATTTGTAGTCCTTTGCTGCCTTTCTCTCATTTGAGTCTCTCTCTCTCTTCCCGTGAGCACCCATTGCGAGGTATCTCCCTGACATTTGGTTGCCATCGGGTCCTGATTGTGCCCCTCTACAATCGACGGAGGGGAGCGCCACCTGGATGTGTTGGAAGGAACCGGGAGCGCCGCTTTATGGCCTTTTAGATTTGCGCGCGCAAATCTGGGAGGCCATGGCTGCTCTAGGTATGCTAAAAACTCTGGAAAAGAGGCTTGTGTGTGTTTTATTTTTGGAGTTTTCCCGTAACAGTGTTTTGTCATATATTCAAATTACAATCCGACTCTATCATGTCTATAAATTGGGTTCAAGCCGTACTTGACGATTTTTCTGCATATTTTCGTTTGAGAAATTCACTTAGTTCAGTAACTCCCCTGCGCCACATGGAGGGCCTGTGTGGTTGGGTATGCGTGGTTCGGAATTCTTTTTGCCAGAACGACGCAACACGATGGAAGCAGGACGGGGCCCTTAACGCTATTGCGTTAAAACGTGAAAGAGGAAGTACAGAAAAAGGAGAAGAATGCAACAAGAGTTTTTTTTTCATCGAATAAGTAACACTTCAAAATAGTAGGTAATCGCTTCAGCACGCAGTTCTTGGCCAATCCCCCTGTGTGGGTACGATTCATAACATGAGGCCATCATCATCATCATCATCATCATCATCGAGTTTCTACTGACGTCCCTGTGTGTTTCACGTCGGGAACGCCCACCTCTCGCGCCATGGTGCCTACAGCGTCGTGGACTTCCTCGAAGGCCAACGTCTTCCATGTTGTTGTCCCTACGGGGAATGGTCCCGAGACCGTTGTCGGCTGGACGGCCTCAATAGTTGGCCTCCATGAATTCTATTGCGTTTAGCACATGGGAGGTCTCAACTTCCAAGTCACCGTCAAGAGCATGGCTTCCATGACTCTAATCGTCGATGCTGGCGGCCTTGTAATTAGTGGCGAGTGTTGTCCTGACGTTCCCGTCGGCCCGCAGGTCACCAACGTAACCTGCCTCTTTCTGCCGTCCTTCGTTCCGAACGAATTCCTTGTCCAGGCACTATCGCCATGCGGCAAGGTTGTGTCTGCCAACGCTGGCATTATGAGCGGACGACGTGGCGTGCTCACGGGCACCCGCTTCGTTCGTATTTAAATGAGTACCACAACCCCGGTCCTTAATTACCTGCTACTCTAGGGTCCTCGTGTGACGTTGGACTACCGCGGCTTGCAACGCGTGTGTCGTAGGGGCGGCTCCAGTGACCACTACCGTGCGCAGTGCGCCGTAGCGTTCTGCGGCTGCTGTGGTATTCATGTCCACGAAAGCGACGGACGTGACCGTCCTTGTCGGCGTTGCGGGGATGGTTACCCTGCGGTCGCGTACCCTGTGCGGCGTTCATACCCGAACGCTGCTGCTTGAGCATTTCCCCCTTACCGCCGGCGTCATCCGCAGTTGCAACTGCGAGTTACGCCGTAACCAAAGAAATTGCCCTGACACAGCATGAACCAGCGTCGACAAATGAAAAAAAATTGCAGTGGCTTAGCTCGGCTATGCCAGGGTATACGTAGCATGAGCTAATGTTCTGCTGATTTTGTTAGCTTTCCTGGTTGTCTAGGATTAGCTTGATTATCATGCTTACTGCTGCTTCAATGACACACACACCATATACGCATTATGTGACACATGTATATTTCTTTTTGCTCAACGTCTGGTTGCTTCTCTATAGCCACAAAGACGGCTCGGTGGTCAGTGTAGTTACACGCTGCTGCATCTATGGTCCCAACGCAGTATTTGGGATTGTGTGTCTGACACACAAGATCAATGGTATACACAAGATCCTCACTGGGTCGTATGTACAGTTGGAACACTGGCTAAGTCCAGGTTAAACGTGTCCTTCAAAGTAACACCAAGAGAGTCTGGAGCACGATTGAAGTCATCAGCCACCATACACAGTTCACTTGCCGCACGACTAGGTATAGACGTAGCTACTACGTCTATAGTGTCTTTAACTGAATTGTTCGGCGACACGTACACGGCTTCGATGACCACACCACTTTCTTTAAGCTCAATAGCACAGGCTTCACCCTTGGGCACCGCTACATTTAGCAGTTCATTGGCAGCAATCCCATTCCTCACATAGATACAGACTCCCGAGCTTCTGGTAGCGTCAACATGACTGGCATAAGCAACCGTGCTAAACTCGGGGATTTTGACAGCTTGTGATGCCGTGGTAACACCAACTTCTGTAAAGAGAACATCAGCACTGGTCATGAGATGGTCACCACAAACGTCCGCCATATGGCAAATCGACGATCGGACATTGAGCAGGGCGATTGTGTAGACCATGGCGGGGTTTCTCACCAGCGCTCTACAGCGAGCTTATGCTGTGTCCAGGCCGTGCTTGTTTAGGCACTCAAACTCTGATACCAAAGCCTTATCTGGATTACAAAGATGGTGGTAGAATCTGTGGTCTTGCTTCACGTTGGTCAGATACAAGCCATGCAGGGTAGTGACACGGCTAAGGGCAACGTAGACCAGCTTTCAGTGTGAGTCTTAGCATAGTCGTATACCACAGTGTCGAAGGTACCACCCTGCGACTTGTGTATCGTCATGGCGCTTGCTGGTACGAGAGGAAACGGGTTCTGCGCACCGATACATGCCTCAAAGCTTTTCCTTTCATGGCAGACGACATGGTGATGGGCTCGATCGGAACCCATTGTGCATACCACCTCACGCCCGAACGGTAGCTCACTTTGGCCTTAGTTAACGTTCCCACACCACTGGGACATTGCAGCCGAAATCTCTTTGGCGTACCATGAACGTTAAGCTCAAGCTCCATTAGCTCCCATTAACCATGCCGTTGACTAAGCCATCCGGGACGTCAATGTTCTTCAGCAGCATATACGGCCGTTTCGTACAGAACGTCACCACAGATGGCAGGTTGCCGCTCTCTACACGACTGAGGTCTTCGATTCTCGCGAGGGCCTCACGTTCCTCTTGTCTGCTACGAAGGTCAGTCGCCACGTGTATGGCGACACTGTCATGCTTGTATTCACAAGACTCAGCAACCATCCTATTACAGGTGTCGACTTCCTTGTTACTAAAGAAGAGACAGACTGCCATGGGGCACTGTATAGCAGCCTGTTCAAGAGTGACGAAACGATCGGTAAGCACGCGAATCTCGTCGCCGTTCAGCTCCTTTCCGTCGCCTACCTCGGCGAGGAAACGCGAGCAACTTGCATCACTCTAACCACTTCGGTTAAAGGGAAGTATGAGAGATGATGTCGCGGTAGCACGGACGTATTGTAGACGCTTCCGCCGCTCCGATGTCTCTTGTATAGCTCCCTTCTAGCCTGAGGTGCCCGCAGAAGATTACGTCGAACCCTCCGAACAGCTCCGTCATCTTCGAAGCCCTGATTTCTCTCAAGTGCATGTCCACTTGTCTGAGAAGGTCCGACGGCAGCATGCGCACTTCATCCACAATGATGCACTTCACGTCGCGAAACAGCATCCGAAACATATTCAAACCACTCGATGAAAGTCCCCGTTCCTCTCTCCTGTTCTCGTATATAGATACGAGTTCTCGTATACAGATATGCTACGGGCGTGGTGTATAAAATTCCCCTTGAGTTTGGTAAGTCCTCCACAGGACAGACTGGAGGCCGCATAAATGAACCAGCCGGGAAACACGAACTAAATGTAATGAAAGATGGCGCGGCACATTTGCCAGTGCACTGCAATGCCTGCATGTGCAAACCACGTTTTTCTGAGATCAGGATTCTTGGCAGAAGTAGAAATCAAACAGCACGTGAGCTAATGGAAGCTTACTATATAAAAAAGAAAGGTTCAAATTGCATTAGCGATAGATCTATCGTACTCTACAAATCGGAAACAAGATTGTTTGACCGCTGGGTAACGTGTAGATTTGTGAACAGTCTGCGCATGCGTGTATAAATTTATATATTTATGGGTCACAGCCCAAATTATTCTAGTTGGAAGTGCCGCCCGCGTTGTCTTTATGTGTCTTCCTTTTGTGTTTTGTTTTACCTTGCAGGAAAAAAACTGGTCTTTTAGCAAGCACCCACTAGGCCAAGAAGCAGTTCTGTTGCACCATTCTTCAGTTTATAGGCAGCGTTCAGAACAGATGGTTTTTCGTGATGGTCCAAAAATTGCACTATGAAAGGTCGCACTTTAGTTTTAGTCTTTTGACCCGGTCTACGAACTATTTAAATACTTTTTGCTGGGGCGCCCAGTTTTTGTTGGAGTAGCAGAAGCTTGATGTGGGCGAGTTGGTTTTGCATACTTGAAGAAAAGAGCGCCAAGAAGACGCTGACTAAAAGAAGAACATGTACGACGGACAAGGCGCCTTGTCCGTCGTACATGTTCTTCACGTTCTGTTCTTCACGTTCTGTTCTTCACGTACATGTTCTTCAGCTCTGCCTCACGAGTTAAACCTTATATATTTAAGTTACTCCTAAATCCTCTGTTTTCAAGATCATCCATTTTTTCTTCAAGGGATTTAAGCTGTTCTGTCAACTTTGCTTTAATTGTGTTGATTTATGTTACTCTGCTTGTCAGCGCAGTCGTTGTTCATAGTTGTCTTTCGATACCATCAATTCGATCTGTTACAGTAGGTATTTTTCGCTGAGTGCCTGTTTGGGAGACCGTGATCACGTCAATAGCAGACAGTATTCTACTTTGGCCTGCTAGCAAGTCGCACCATATTTCATTTTGCGTAGCGCCTGGATATGACTACGTTCCCGCAAATTAGAAGATTTTTTCTTCAAATCACTCATGAAACCAAGTAAGCACTTGACACACAGTGGGCAGCAGTAGCAGCAGCAGCGGCAGCGGCGGCGGCGGCGGTGGCGCCGGCGGTGGCGGCGGCGGCTGTAGCAAGCAGCAGCCTGTTTTAATATATTGGTATGTATGTCGCATGGTTTATACCATTGGCTGAAGAGCGCGTAACCGCGTAATTCGATGTCCCGCAATAAATTTCACCTTAATTAACACCAAATGACGTGGGTTAGAGTTCCTTGATTGATTATATCTTAATTAACTGCGCCGTAAATGACCTCGCCTGAATTAGCACCAGAAGTCGTGGGTTCGAGTGCCAAAATAACTATATCTTATTTACTGAGCATTTACTCACTTCGCCCTAAAACCAAATGTCGTCGGTTCGACTCACACCAAAGGTCCAAGGTTCGCAACGTTTTTAGACCATCGCGTGGTCACGCCGACAACATCGGATTTTCTGCCTCACGAGCCATTTAATGTTTTCCAATTAATAAATGATGAAGGCCCAGCTGACAAGTGGAAATCCCGCGGACCAGCTATACGGTTAGTTAACAGGGCTATAGGCAATGGCACGAATGCCTGGAATAGATCGACCGACCACATCGAGGCACCCAACAGATTCTCAAATAAAAGTTTACTCGCCACAGTGCATGCACAGTGAGAATCGTTGTCATGCGAATCATTCTGCAGCCTGCTTATCCAGCATTGTTTGCGGTTCTGCAAGGAGTCAACGTGTTTGTGTATAGCGTGTGTGAAGTGAGCGTGTGCGTGACGTCAGCAGAAAGGCGAGGCCGACGATGGCAAGACGACTAATTTGTTTGGACACGGGCGCAAAAACCTTACCTGTTCTTTCAGAACCTGTCCCGGTCCCGTAGATAGTGCATATTGTCGCAGACCATGCAACGCTACCCGATTCGAGCAAAGGGCACAGAGAATTTGGGCCGATTTCGAAGGTTATGCCTTCTTCCCTCAATGTGTTCCAAGCCACAAAGGGATGCCGATAGCTCAAGTGGAAAGACACACCAACACCAAGATAATTGCAACGGTATAATAATCCCAATAAGCAGCAATAATTAATTCAAAGCCCCCTCAAAAATAATAACTTGATGAGGGCACCAATGCCTCCTCGCCTGGTTATCACCGATATATGGGCACGCGAGCACAGACGCACACAAACGCCCGCCTGCAAAACCATGTATACGTGCCTGAAAGAAGGCACGTATACATGCCTCACAACAGCCCCTCCCCCATCTTTCGAGCAGCGGTGCGTGTTTTAAGCACTGATTATAATATCAAGACCAGTAATAACTTTGGAACCACGGACCGGGCACTGAAATTCATCAAGCTATTCACAAAGCGTTAAACTCCAACGAAGGAAGCCTTAGGAGAAACTGGTACACTCTGTCTTCTTTAGCTGACTTGTTTTAAGGTCGACCACCTTTCCTCTAAATGGTGAGCTATGCGAGTTGGAGTACATTCATAGTTCGGAAAAGCGCGAAGTGACAAAGGCGACAGAAGCAAACTTGGCGAGCGCTTACTCACAAGTGGAAAACATTTTATTAGAGGCGCACGTAATATGCGTGAACAGCAATGTGTGCCCGTGCGTGCGAAAAAGACTAGATTGTCAGTGGTGCTAACGAAGCTGATATTACAACAACAATTTAAGTGCAGATGCTTTTACCAGGCCTTGGCAGATTTGTCCGCACTTTGCTGCAAAGTCACAGAAACTTGGCTAGATCACGAACTTGTTCTTTCTCGTGCTCGCTAGTTGTTCTCGCCGACTTCACTAGTTCGTCGATCCGCGTGTTTGAAGAAAGTATTGGTTTCGCCGAATCTTGGGGAGCAAGACATCAGCTGCAAGTTGGCGTTTCTTTCAACGAATTCCTTTGTTGTCCTAGACGCTCATTCGAGCCTTGACCCGTCTGTCCAATGTATGCTGCGCCACATATGTCATGGGAATTTCGTAGACAACAAATTTCTTGGCAGGTAATGAAACTTCTAACACATAAGAGCTGGTCCTGTCTTTGGTCCTTTTGTTGTCTGAGGCGCTCATTCACGCCTTGACCCGTCTGTCCTATATGCTGCGCCACGTATGTCATGAGAATGCCGTACACAGCAGGTTTCCTTGCACGTAGTGAACCTTGTAACGTATAAGACCTCGTCCTGTTTTCTTCGGTCGTCTCTGTCACTTTACAGGCGCTTTTCCCAACTATATGTGGCCTAACTTTATGTGGCCTCATGTAAACTGCCGTGGTTGTGCACGCGCATGCTTTCGGTATAGGCGACATAAGACGCACGCACCAAACGTCTAAACGAGTTCGTTACCACGAGAGATGTATGCGTGTCCAGGTCGTAAGGGAATCTGTTTTCACACAATTCCGACCATCATGCCATAGCCGATGTCATACTATCGTCGTTGCCTTGCTGCTGTCGTTACCTGCACACACACGCGTACACTTGCTCGCCTCAAACGAACACGTTGGTCCATTTGCATGGTAATGCTTTGCCGATCCAAACACGCTGTTGCATAGCCAGCTGTGCTATCCTGACGCAGTATTCGATTCGCCTACGGGTCCAAGCTGGTTATATCGGCCGCTCTGTCGTTTTCACCGAGCTACCTATCACTGTTGTAATTGGTAGGCACTTCGAAATCAATTTCCCATGAGTGGAACTTCTCATTTCTTCTTTCTCTTTATTCTTCATGCGTACATCTATCTGTACGTTTTCCAACTCTTGAAATATATCCAGAGGTACTCGTGCGTGAGGTTCACGTATGCAGCTTCTCACCGTGCGGCACTTCCAATATGACGGCTAGGATGGTGTCAGCGTATCATATTCCGAGAAGGAAGCGGCGCTAAGCGACAAGATAACGAGAAGGACACAAACCAGAGCGCTGACTAACAGCCAACTGTTATTGTTCTTTCAGTCAGCAAGTATATACTCTACCAATATGGCGAAGAACAGAACAAAAACAAAAAAGAACGACAGAAATTCAGCATGCGCAGGGGCAATAATTTTTAATCAGTGAGATAGGAAAGCTATCTCCTTCGGAAGGAGGGAAATCAAGTGGAGGCTTGCACATGTGTCGCCGCTATTGTGAATCTGAATTCGATGGGGGCGAAATGCGAAAACACCCGTGTACTTATATTTAGGTGCACGTTAAAGAAACCCGGGTGGTCGAAATTTCCGGAGTCCTCCACTACGGCGTGCCTCATAATCAGAAAGTGGTTTTGGCACGTAAAACCCCTTAGTTTATTGTGAATCTGAAAAACTTCCGAAATAAGACGTGCGCCATCATCGGGGTATTTTGATAAGGACACACCTTTAAAAGACGGCTTGCAGCTGCACTCATCGCAATGCAGTGACAACTGACTATCTCTATTCTTTTTAAACCTTGTTTGAGTCTTCGCGCATGCGGTCATTGACGCACTGCCCGTTTGACCGATATAGAAATACTTCCATGAAAGAGGAATCTTGTAAGCTACATTGTCACAATAGCCAACAACAAACCGCAGCCTATGTGCTGCTTTCTACAAATTTTCTTGCTCGCGGTCACCCGATTGACTTGTTGGCACAGGCTACCTAATTTTTTTCGGGCAATGAAACACAACGTAACATCTTCCCTACTGACAAGCTTTATGAGATTATGCGCGGCCTGGTGCACATGTGTGGTGCAACTGCAAAAATTTGCTCCGAGTAATTATCATATTGAGCCGAAGCCGAGTGCTTGCTTTGAAAGCGTGCTGCTAGGCTTTTCGTTTTGTTCTTCGCGATAGTAGTAGAGTATATATATGCTGTATTAAAGTGGAAAGTTGGGTGAGTTGGTAAACATTCATGGCTGAAGGAAATACCAGGAAGAAGAACGTGGTACTTGTACCCTATGCACATCGCTTATCTCATGGCCTGAAGAACGTTGCAGGTCGTGATGGGGTGCAGGTTGTCTTTTCGGCTCCTGGAAAATTAAGTGCTTGTCCGGTGGTCAAAAGGGGAGAAAGTGGAGCAGAACGTAATAATAACCTAAGGTGCAAAGTGAAACATGTTAACAAGTATGCAGGCTGCATTACCAATGTGGTGTGCTCTTTTTCCGCTCAAGTGTGGGCGAGTGTACATAGGACAAACCGGCCGGTGCATAAATATAAGACTTAGAGAGCGTGAATTGTCCTTGGACAAGAATGATTATGCGCATGTATCTGCCCATTGCCGGCAATGTAAGTGTACGCATCTGCTCATGGAGACCAAAATTTTGTTTAAACATACTGATGCATCCCCAGATAAGTCGTGGCAGCAGTCCATATTGAGTGAAAGGGCACGTGGTGCATTAGCCAGCCTTCGATCACGCTTTCTCAGTAGGAATTAACGTACATAGATAGCTCGATACGGTAACAGAGGCCCTGTATACAGGTGGTGCGGTTGTGTGTTCCTCGATTGACCAGGTGGTCGCCTGTGTCGCTTATATACCTGATGTGTGTTCCAGTAAACGTAGTTGTGAGTCAGCGCTCGTCGTGTGTCCGTTCACTCCGTCGTCGTCTTGTTCGCGCTGTTTCCATTACGAATATATTTATATGCTGACTGAGAGAGCAAAACCATTGGCTGTTAGTCAGCGCTGTGGTATCTGTCCTTCTCTCTTCTCTTCCTCTTGTTAACTAACATTGTTTCCTGCTCGTAATCATGAACCAACCATATTCACTACCATGGGTAACCTGGTTCAATGTCATGGAAACTCGCAATGCTGCCAGTGTCCGCGCCAGAACTACAGCAGAACCACTGCGCGAGACGGCAACACACGCGATTTCTCACCGTGCGTGTTCTCCAACACGGCCGTAGGATAACTTCATTGCGAGAAGTCATGCGTAAACTGAGCTTTACATGCCCTAACGTCATGGCCGCCTGAGGCGAAGAAAGAAAGCGCGTTTGGAAAAATGTGCGAAGAGCAGCTCCACTACCAAGACTCCTGCCGTACCACAAAGCAGCGTCGCATAGAACGCGAAGAAGCTGCGCAATTCGAACAGTGGCTTCACCGCGCCAGAAACATTCTCCTTGCGGGAAGAACGCTTCCAAATCAAGTAAGCCTTGCGCAAGGGTGAAGCGAGCAGGTCACCCTCTCCCACCCTTTGCAGGAAGGCCCTGTAGGCGTCCCTCAGAGGGAAGCTTTTACGAAGTGGCATGCTTCCTAGACGCGTCACGAAGTTCTCGTCGAAAGCGACGACGCGGGCAGACACGCTGTTTTCGAGGGATGGCATGCGGTGTGTGTAGCACACGCGATCGCTCCTCGTGGCGCAGGCCATGCACTCGTTTATATTAGCGGTTAGTAGCTGATCTCCGTATTTAAAAAGCGAGGCGTTGAGCTTCTTTCCCAGTGTCGTCGGTTGGTGCGGGTTTATGAGGCTGCCGAGGGGCGCTGATTCCTTTGGAACACACAGCCCGAC
This sequence comes from Dermacentor andersoni, assembly GCF_023375885.2. Taxonomy (NCBI): domain Eukaryota; kingdom Metazoa; phylum Arthropoda; class Arachnida; order Ixodida; family Ixodidae; genus Dermacentor; species Dermacentor andersoni. Next base: position 47,976,090 of record NC_092822.1, read on the forward strand.
GACACCGGCGTCCAGAGCGGCTTCCAGTTCCTCCAGTGTGTCCAGGCTGCTTGCTGGACGTCCGACTGCCACCTGCGACGTCAGCACGCATCGAAAGTACTGGGTGAGCGGGACCATTGCTAGCACCCAGAACGAGTAAACAACTTTCTTGGTTCTGCCCCGGCCGTTCGGGTTCGGAAGCGGCGTGGACGTCCCCAGAAGGATAGCCAATAGGAACAACGTCTCGGATTGTGCTCGTTCCTGTACAGGAACGCCGCCTATGAGAACGAGGAGACCGGCGCAAATTGTCAGTGACGCTGCGGTGATGGCAACGGTCAACACGGACTGGACTGTAGTTTCGAAAACAGACAGGACTTGGGTCTTGCTCTCCAGGGCGTAGAAAGTTTCGGAAATCTGCGTAATCTCACTGTACGTCGCAGCTGCAAGCGTATATTTGTTGAGAGGCACGAGCAAGGCTACCAGGTCGGTGTTTTCGCAGAAGAGAGCGTTGAGCGTCATCGTCCAATGTGAGTAAAACTGGTACGCCAGCGAAACGTTCATCGCTTCGAGCATGTCAAACAGGAAGGGAGAATTTATGCATATATTCGAGTCCCCTGACTGCTCTGACCACGCGCACCCAATATTCATTACCTTTCCTCGCAATGTCGTCTTCTTCGTCGCACGTTTGAAGGCGCCTAGCTCCTCATGTGGCCGATGGTCATACAGCAACGGACTCCCGTCAATGCTGGAATGGGGAACGTCACGACTAACGTACTTCCTCAGCGAAGTTCCCGCAGAGCAACCAGGCAGCACTGACACTGGGTGCCAGATGTTGGAAAACGTCAGATTATCGGGAGTTACGATCCAACGCACGAATCCGTTCGCCAATGCCCATCGTACTTTGTCTGCCCTATACCGCCAATCAACGCGGGGGCTCGGAACTATCGCGACAGTCAACCTGTCGGCAGCGTTGTTTTCCAAGATATAGCTTTGAAGACCGCCTTTCCGGAAAATCCAAGTCGTTCTCGGCCACGGTAGGCGGCGCGTCAACGAGTTGTCGACGTCCTTCCAGTACTTATGAAAAGAGACGACAGCGACGTTCACTTTCGCCGGCGTAGGTGCTTCCACGAAGTCCTGCAGGCTTTTGCGAGCCCCCTCCAGTAATGCACTGGCGTCTTTTCTCAGTAGGCTGAGGACAACAACCATGAGCACTGGCGAGGCCTGTCTCCTAGTGCGCATCATTCTTCTGCTGACTGCGTTATGGTATTTCATCTTCACTATAATGGCAATGCCAATATATATCTCCTCGAGGACCTATAGCTGGTGCGAGAGTGACCAATCGCCGCTTAGCAACCCTTTGTCGATTGGCCACATAGCGAGCGAGAAACTGCAGAATACCCTAGAAAGGGAGAAAAATGAAAGCTAAAAATGAGAGAGATAAAGAGAGAGACGTTAATAAAAGCGAAATAAAAGGTAGTGCTGTATACTTGCAGAGTATATAATTGTTGCAAATCGATGTCACATCTACCACGTACGTTTTTGATGACTGTAGCAGGGACACATTTAGTTTCCTGTTCGTTTCCCTCTCCAGCGCATCCCCGCCTTCTGTCAACGTCATCGGTTGGGGCACCGTGAAGGATAAAAAGCGATTCAACAGTTTGGACCCTTTATTTACCAGCCAGTCGATTCGTAAAAGAGGCGTCAAGATGGCGAGATAGATGCAAGGACGGAGCCTAAGTGAAAGAAAATGACTACACCGTAAACGGGGTCCTTCAGAAATTAGCACGAAAACATGCAATTGCCCTGTCATCATTACTTGCAAGAAACAGAAGCGTTCTAATTTGTGCTGGAAGCCGGTACGCTAGGACAACACCATTAAAAAATGCTCAGAGCTCTTCCACCCTGTGAAGAGCGAAGTCCAGCGAAGCTCGGGCGATGGTTGGTTATGCTATATTAGTGTTTTCCTATGTTCGAGATTTTATATGTTGAACTTGATTGTTATTAGTTTAGTATTGGGCGAATAAATAGACATTTATTCAAATATTCCAGATGTCACCACTTATTTCGCGGCCATTTATTTATTTCTTTTTTAAAGTACTTACATTCGCCATGAGGCATTGTTGCAGGGGGGTGTTACACAAAAAGTTACAAGCACGGTATAAAAAAAAGTATTTGGCGTGATTGCACGATTTTCTTATGAGTAATCTTCAAAAGGACAGTTTTATCAAAGTTAATAACTATTTTCCATTCTTCGCGCAAGCAGGATAGCTTATGAAATGTCTGATTCAACAGCAACTGAGCGGATGTACTATCAACTTCAGCGTACGAAATACAACCATCTTCATAAAGCCTGACCTTAACAGCAATTCGTGTCAAGGTATCATTAATAAACAGTAGAAGCGACAAACGGCCAATTACTGAACCCTGAGGAACACCAGAATCATCCTTCACATGTTTTGAACAGGAATGGCTAATGGAAACAGATTGTTGTCTTTTAGTTAGGTGTGAAGAAAGCTAACCCATAAACATTTTATTGTAAAGTACCTTGTCTAATTTGTAAAGTAACTTTTGTGCGAAACTTGATCGAAAGCTTTGAATAAATCCGTAAATATATATCATCTGTTTCTTGGTAGCGGGTAATGGATTTCGCAAAATCATGTATGGTTTCACCGAGCTGTGCGCAGGTTGAGAAACCTTTTCTGAACCCGTGCTGATTCCTAGTTGAGAAGCTGTGTTCATCAAGAAATTCAAAGATATGATTGTGCATTAATTATGTGTTCCATCATTTTGCAAGAGGTCGAAGTTAATGAATTTGTGCGATATTTCACAACGTGGTTTTTGTTGTCTTTTTATGTATTGGTTTAATTCTGGCAGTTACGCTGTTCACCTTCGCGTAATGATTTACGAAGTAAAACATACAAATACTTAAGCGTCATTCCGCATATCGTTAAATACAAAAAACATTTGCGGTGCCATCAGACTCAGGCTAGTTTTTCATATCAGGTTTTAGTCACATGTTGAATGTACAACTCTCGGAGAGAACATCTGACATAGTGGGTAAGGAGACACTGAGAGTTGGCAACATTGTGAACATAATATGTGTTCATTAAAAAGGCTCGCAATGGACTCTGGATAACTAACTTCTCTACCATTATGAGCAAAGATTTCAAGTTCACTAGACTTTAAGGAAATTGTTCACCAAAACCTCTCTGGTGAGGTAGTTATGAAATGGTGCAATGACTCACGAAAGTAACATCGTTTATCTGAAGTCAGCTGCTGTTCAATTTGATATATTAATTTTGCAATTTTTTTCTTGATATCTGGAATCAGTAGAACAAGTCCTGCTCTTCTTTTCTAACCTTTTTACCACACTTTTCGATTTCAGAGTCTGCCTAGATATCCACGGCTTCTTAGTTCTACATGTCTTAAATATATGTGGTACCAAAAGTTGGAGGACGCCTAAGCTTCGCCTTTAATAAAATGCGGTAGCATTCAAGGATCCCTCATGCGTCTTAAGCTTGGCGGCAACTGCAGCTTATGTAACCCTAACGCTTACTGGGAAGCGGTGGCGGTGAACGCTAGGCACAAATACGAGCTTTCTGGTAGAAACGCAGCCTCTTGCGTGGGCTGCAAGGATGGATGGATGGATGGAGGATACTTTATGGGATGGATGGATGGCTGGTAGGATGGATGTTATGAGCGTCTTTTTTGTGACGGGGCGGTGGTTTGGGCCACCAAGCTCTTGCTATAATATTGCCTAATGCCCTTCCTATGTTAAAAAAGAAAAAAAAAACTGTAAATTCCCATAACCAAGCTTCTGAACCCCGTTGTTTCTGGTTTCCCTACTTTTCTTCCACCGATCTTCCATACTCCTCTTACTGATCTCTACTGCGGAAGGGTTTACTTTCCCATGCTCTCGCTGAACTCAAAGGCTTCAAGGAGGCCAGTGGTGCCTGAATCAGCCGTGGGCCGATATCTTCACATTCTAATAAAACATGCTCCATCGTTTCCCTAACTTTACCGCATGAAGAACATGCTTCGTCTTCTTTTTTATATCTCCCTTTATAGGTGCGTGTTTTAAGGCGTCCAGATCTCGCTTTGCCAAGTAATGAGCTTCCCTGTGGGTTATTACAAATTGTTTCTTTCTTGTTTTCGTTGTTTTCCTCTTTAGTATAGTTACTCATGGCAGGTTTCTTTTTCATTGCCACCACCCATGAGGTTATCTCAGTCTCTCTGACTTTCCGCTTCACGTTCTTTATTGCTGTGTTGCTCGCCACGTAGGCCGCATACTTGCTGGTAAGCTTCCTAGTTCTTTTCCACCACTGGGAACCAATGCTTTCTTCCTGTAGAAATACCTGAACACTGTCCCAGCCATGTATTTCTTCCATATTCCTCAGTCGTTCTTCATATTCAATTTTACTGTGAACTTCCCTCATTTCAAAACTTGTCCAGCCGATATCACCCTGCACATCTTCATTTGCAGTCCTTCCCTGCCTTTCTCCCTTTGGATATCTCTCTTTTCCCGTGAGCTCCCAATGCGAGGCATACCACTGACCTTTAGTTGCCATCGGGTCCTGGTTGTGACACTGTACAATCGGCTGATGCTAGCGCCACCTGGATGTGTTGCAAGGAACCGGGAGCACCGCTTTATGGCCTTTTAGACTTGCGCGCGCAAATCTGGGAGGCCATAGCCGCTCTAGGACTGGTAGAAACGCTGCAAAAGCGGCTTTTGTGTGTTTTTCTTTTTTGAGTTTTTTCGCGTAACAGCGTTTTGTCATGTATTCAAATTACAATCCGACTCTATCATGCCTGTAAATTGTGTTTAAGCAGTTCATCACGACTGTCCTGGATATTTTACCTTGAGAAATTCAATTAGTTCAGTAACTTCCTTGCGCCACATGGAGGGCCTGCCTGGTTGGGTATGCGTGGTTGGAAATCCTTTTTGCCAAAACGACGCCCAACGATGGATGCGGGACGACGCCTTTAACGCTATTGCGTTAAAACGTGCGATGCTTTCATTCACAATGCCATTAAACTTGGCCCACAGCGCGGTCACACTATCAATGCCATTAGCAAAATCTTGCAAATGAAAAGAAAGCATATGAATTATTGATTCATCATCAGCTTTAGAAAAGTTACGAAAGGTAGACACTTTGGGATTTTCGTTTGAAAAAACTTTTGATAAGGTGATCGGAAATACCGGCGACGATGTCACAATAAAATTTATGTGTAATATTTCCTGAAATAAAGAAAAGATGTGGGATTGATTTGAAACTGCGCCGTATCATTGTATAGCTTACAACCACGTGTGATAACTCATCCATAAAAGTGATGTCTATAATTGCCTCAACAGAATCGTCACACTGTCTGATGTGTGACACCGTTCACCAATTATCATTTCACAAATTATAGTCTCCTGTCCGTATAATTCGATCACGCGACCTCGCATCTGTTGCCATAGAATATTTCTATTTCGTCACTTATATCGACGGATGAACCGCGAGGTCTGTACATAGTTCCCAAAGCATAACTTATATCGACGGATGAACCGCGAGGTCTGTACATAGTTCCCAAAGCATATCTAATGTTACCCGGGTTGACCTTGCAAAAGATGCATTCAGGGTTAGGCACGTTAGGCAGTTTATTAGGCTTATCGTTTACTTAAGCAGGATAAATGCACCGCCTCCCCTTATGCTGTGCTCTGTTCTAGACGCACTGAAGCGAAGTGGAACGACTTCACTATCGTAGATTAAATCTGGTAACTATGTCTCTGTTATGACAGCTATATCAGGATTCTGTGAAAATAGAAGTCCCTGCAGTTCAACAGCCTTAATTACGACGCTTCGGTGGTTGATGTTGAGGATCTTCGTCAAGGAATGGATTGGCTTGTTTCGTCGATCCCTGTTGTTGCTCCTAATGTTGCAACGGGACACATTGGTCACATCCCACAGGTACGTGACTCCATCAGTGATTAGATTGTCAAAGGAGAGCTTGACTTACGGGCCTTTTTCCCTTTCCGTAGTTGACGTTTGCCACAATTGTCTTCTAATATTTCGGACTCGGTTTTAAAAGTTACCGTATACAGATAGGTCACTATTCTTCAGTTTATAGGCGGCCTTCAGTATAGATACTTTTTCGCGATAGTCAAAAAATTGTACTATAGAAGGCCGCACTTCATTTTCAGTCTTGTGACCAAGTCTATGAATTCTTTTAATACTTGTAGCTGATACTCCCAGTTTTTGTTGGAATACTTTATCGCTTGATATTCTTGCGAGCATTTCTGTAGTCTTCGTGAGTATCTCAGTTATACCGCATATTATTAAGTTACTCCTAAGTCCTCTGTTTTCAAGGTCGTCCATTTTTCCTTCAAGTCGTGTATATGCGGTTTTGTCCACTTTGCATTAATTGTCTTCATTTCTTTTACTGTGCTTGTCAGCGCGGTCGTTGTTCATGGTTGTTTTTCAATACCATCAATTCGATATGTTGGCGTAGGTATTTTTCATTAAGTGTCTGTTTGGGAGACCGTGATCACGTCAATAGCAGACTGCATTCTACAGACGGCATCTGTGACGATGAGTTTGGGCGTGCAGATGTTACTGTGAGCCTCAGAGGTGTGTCTACGACCGTGGCAAGCATATACAACAATCCTACACGTACTCCCGATACCTAGTTGAGTGCTTAGTGTCTCGGTATGGTGCATTGTTTGTGTTACGTGGAGATTTTAATGCCCCCCATCCATGATGGTGTAGCCGTCCTCAAGACAATCGTGGGGCAGAGATTAACGAGATCATTATCAAGAACGATCTGTAAATACTAAATGACGGTTCACCTACATTTATAGGTAGAGGAAAGGAGCATTCCACTATATACATTGCGATATCCACGAGAGATGTGTGCTTAGTCTGGTCATGTGAACCTGACCCGTGGGGCTCAGATCATCTACACATTTGGTTAACACCAACGCATACTGCGGGTCGCCAGGATGTCGTTTATACAGTGACTAAGCGGGACAAGTTCCGTCAACTGATTTCAGAGGCATCATCTCAAGACAGCCTGTTTAAACTTATGAGTGAGTGTTTACGAGAAGCTACAGTACAACGACGACGGAGTATGGGCAAACCGAACCCTGATCTAAAGCTTTTGCGGCTCCGCGCATGTCGATGGCGCGCTTATAGACGGGCACAGCGCTCTAAACGACGCACCGACTGGACTATATATAATCGCATTGATGCAGCCATACTGGCGGCATAAAAAAACAGCTTCGTCGCAAGAGCTGGGAAGCTTCGTGTAGTTCATTGCACACTGGAAGTGGTTTGGGTAGTGTATGGCGCATACTGAAGGCTTTCCGCACTCTGAAATATGCAAGAATATTACGGCTGCATTGAGCATAGCGACTGACCTGCATCTCCTGCATCCAGTGACACCACAAATAGCGACCTTCCTTCTTTGACAAGTCGCAGCACCATAACCGCTTCCTACGGTCCAGCCTGCCCGATGGACCAGGCAGATTTCACTCTTGAGGAGCTTCGACACGCGCTGAACCTCTCCAAACGCTGCACTGCTCCAGGCGAAGATCGTGTGACGTATCAAGCATTGCGAAACGTTGATAAGAGTTTTCATGACCATATATTGGACGAGTATAATGAAGTATGGAGAACCGGTGTAATCCCTGCTGAATGGAAATCGTCCGCGGTGATACCAATTTTAAAGCCCGGACGTCCTGCAAGGCACCTCAAGTCCTACCGGCCAATATCTCTAACTTCAAATGTCATCAAGTTAATGGAGCGAATGGTCTTGTTTCGCTTAGATGTCAGGCTAGAAGAGCTGAATTTTTTTCCTGATGTCGTGAGTGGCTTTCGTCGCCGCCGTTCAGCTCTGGACAGCATATCAGGCCTCGTCTCAGCACTCGAATTTGCTAAAGGAAAGAAGCATTCCGCCTACATGCTCTTCCTAGACATACAGCAAGCTTTCGATTCAGTTCCGCATAAGGCGACTATTTTCGCTCTTGCAACCGCGGGAATTTCGGGTCGTCTGCTCCACTTTGTGCATAATTTTCTGTCGGAGCGCCGAATGAAAGTGCATGTTGGAGGAGTAACTAGTGAATACCGAAATGTGAAGTGCGGTGTCCCACAGGACAGCGTATTATCGCCGCTTTTGTTTAACACCGTACTCGCCGCGCTTCCAAGTCGTTTGCCTCGGGACACTGACTTCCCTTTTGGCATAGCTGTCTACGCAGATGACATTGCTCTGTGGATAAGCGGCCCTTCGCACCTTGATCCGCGGTTTCGTGCAAGCTTGCAAAGAGCTATAAGCGCTACTTCGGAGTACTTGCGTGAAGGTGGCCAGCTCATATCACCTGCTAAGTCGGCTGCAATAGCATATCACCCTAAACAACGCGCTCGTCGAACAATGAGCCGACTGTATCTTGACGAAGCGCCTATAAACTTGTTGCGACAAGACCGTTATTTGGGGTTAGTTGGGGATGATCGCATCTCTTGGCGTCCTGCCGTTAAATCTGTACGATGCAAATCGCACTCCCTCCTTAGGTATGTGGCCGCCTTGACTGCTAGAGGTGCTGGCTGCGACCAAACAACGGCTCTCCAGGTGTACCAGTCATCTGTACTCTCAGGCATGATGTACGCATTACGAGTCCTGAACATACCGCCTACTTTGATGGCTCAACTGGAGCGAGATCATCGCGTTGCCCTTCGACTAATGCTTGGATTACCTCGTAAGGCGCAACTTATTGCACTGCTCACTGAAGCGCATCAGTTACCCTTAGGCTGCAAGGAGACCAGAGAGCTCTATATCATATTGAGCGTCTGCATCACGCATCGAATGGTCAATCGCTCCTTGATCGTCTCATTCACCGCCCGTTATCTCGCATGAGAAAAACGACGGTATTATTTATGAATATCACTAAAATTTCTGAACATGCTGCTTCAGATACTCCTCCGCCTCCAAAGGGTATCACGAAACACGTATTTCCCATTTACCTCACCATCCCTGACATGCACAAAAAAGCCTGATATGCCTGTTTCGGCAATATTCCAATTGGCTCAGTCTCACATATTCGAAAAGTTTCCAGAATATCTTCAAGTATTCACAGATGTATCTGTACACAGCGACGGTCAAGGCGCCTCTGCAGCTTTTTTCTGCCATTCAACTCAAGTACGGCGCATCTTTCAAATACCTCATCCAACTTCGTCAACAACTGCGGAGCTAGCAGCGATTAATGTTGCACTGAAATACGTGCAAGAGGAGTTAACTACCTCGGACGTTGCCATCTTTACGGACTCCCGTGATGCCATTAGCAGGTTACAACGCAGTGAGATTGATTGTCCACTTGTGCGCAGCATTACTGACTCTCCGAGCAAAATTTAATCACGTGGGGTATCCCTCCTTGCTCAATGGATACCTTCACACGCAGGAATCGCCGGGAATGAAGAAGAGGCTGATTGGCTCGCTTCAACTTGCGCTCATAACAACTGTGACTGCCCAGAAATTTTGTGCAAGCTTGATGACGCTCGTCTGCTGATTCGTCGCCACGTACTCAAGCAGCATCCAGACCAGCGCGTTGCAAGTGGAACGTTCCCGCCCCGTGTTCGCCGTCGAGGCTTGCCTCGTCGCTCTAGAGCACAACTACTCAAGTTGAGGGTTGGCTGCGTGAACGTACACGAACGTTTATACAGACAAGGACGTGTGGCAAGTCCATTGTGTACGTCTTGTGGCAGCTTCGAGACACTTCAGCACCTTATATTTTAGTGTCCCACTTACAGTGCGCAGCGCATGTCGCTAGTGAGAAACTATCATCTCATTGGTCTGCGGTGCACGACACTCGAAGAATGTTTATATCCCAGCGGTTGTGTGTATAAACGTAATCAGGCTCATCGCGCCCTACTTATTTTTCTAGAGTTAACTAACTTAGGTTCACGTTTGTAGCGTCGAATCTATTCTATTCAAGGTTCTGTAGTAGCGTGACTTTTAGTGACCGGCCCTACTGTGTGTAATACGCACTGTGTTCTACATTAGTCTTTAGATTTGTCCTGTTGCTCTTCCTTTCCTCTTTCCTCCCCTCCTTCCTATCTTCCATTTCGGTTGGCGTTGTCTTCCATCTTCCATTTCTGTTGACGTTATGTGTTGGGCGCATATTCCTGGGTAGCGGTGTGACAATTATGTCGTTTGCGAATTCTTGATGAAGTTTAGTGTACTGTGCTGGATCCGCAATGGGGTTGGTCATGGTCTTGTCCATGATTGATCTTTCCGTGCTGGTTGTAGATAGTCTCGCTATTTGTGAGACTTGTGATTTCTGATTTCTTGAGCCTCCTAACTCGTGAAGACATTCCCGCAATGTGTTCCAAGCCACATAGGGAGGCCCACACCTCAAGTGGAAAGACACACCAACAGAAACATAATTGCTACAACATAATAATCAAATGGACAATAAATTTCATGCCCCCTCAAAAAAAATTACTTCCTGAGGGCGCCCATATCCCCTCGCCAGGTTATCAGGGATATATGGCCACGCGAGCACACACGCACAGACATGCCTGCCTGCACGACCATGTGTACATGCATGTAAGAAGGCCCCCTTCCCACCACAGCCCCTCCCCCGCCCCCCTTGGAGCAAAGGTGTGTACTTTAAGCACTGATTACAATATCAAGACCTACTTATACCTTTGGAACCCCAGTCAGGGGGTTAAAATTCATCAAGCTGTTCTCAAAGCGTTAAACTCCCACGAAGGAAGGCATGGAAAAAAACTGGTACGCTCTCTCTTGTTTAGGTGACTTGTTTTAAGGTCGAATACTATTCGGCTAAATGGTGAACTATGCGAGTTGGTGTACATTCATAGTTAGGAAAAGCGCAAAGGGACAAAGACGACAGAAGCAAACTGGACGAGCGCTTACTCACAACTGGCAGATTTTATTAGAGACGCACGCAGTATGCGCGAACAGCAATGTGTGCCTATACGTGCGAAAAAGACTAGCTTGTCAGCGATGATAACGAAGGTGACATTACACAAAAAATTGAACTGCAGATGCTTTTACCAGGCATTGGCAGATTTGTACGCACTTTGCTGCAAAGTCACAGAAACTTGGCTTGATCACGAACGTGTTTTCTTTCGTCCTCGCTAGTTGTTCTCGCCGATTTCACTAGTTCGTCGATCCGCGCGTTTGAAGAAAGTATCGGTTTCGCGGAATATTGGAAAGCAAAGCTCAAATTGCAAGCTGCCGTTTCTTTCAACTAATTCCTTTGTTGTCTGAGGCGCTCATTCGTGTATTGACCCGCTTGTCCGATATATCCTGCGTGCCATATGTCATGGGAATGTCGTACACAACACATTTCTTGGTAGGTAGTGAGCCTTCTTACATATAAGAGCTGGCCCTGTTTTGTTCGGTCCTTTGTTGTCTGAGGCGCTCATTCACGCATTGACTCGTCTGTCCGATATATCCTGCGCCATATATGTCATGGGAATGCCGTACATAACAAGGTTCCAGGCACGTAGTGAACCTTCTAACGTATAAGACCTCGTCCTGTTTTCTTTTGTCGTCTCTGTCCCTTCACTAGCGCTTTTCCCAACTAAATGTGGCCGAACTATATGTGGCCTAATGTACACTGACGTGCTAGCGTGCGCGCGCACATGCTCTCGCTATAGGCGACATATGACACGCGCACCAAACTTCTCAAGAGCTAGTTTGCACGAGAGAAGTATGCGTGTCCACGTCGTAAGGGAACATCTTCGCACAAATAAGAGCGTCGTGCCCTAGTCGACGTCATACTAACGTCGTTACCTTGCAGCTGTCGTTACCCGCACACAAACACACTGGCTATCCTCAAGCGAACACGTTGGTCCGTTTGCATGGCAATACTTTGCCGATCCAAGTATGATCCAAAGCTGCATGACTAACCTTCCGCAGTGTTTTCGACGTCCGGCAACAGAAATGGACTTGACAATTTCAAACAAACCCATACGGGTGCAGTGCGGTGGCGCAGATGTGAAAATGCGGAACACATTAGAACTCTCACCGTGAACAATATCATGACGTCAAGGTTATCCCAATATATAACAAGGAGAGGTATCGGCGCTAGAAACAGCTGTGTTATCGATGGGGCCGACACGTATAGTTCGTACACCCGAAGAACAACATGCGTACGACGAGCGCCGGAGGGAACAACAACGCGAATGTAAACGGCGCCGGCGCGAAACGACCACCGACGAAGAACGTTCCCGCGATGATGAACGAAAACGACAATCGCCAGTGCGGGCACCAACGAGCGAGCATCGACGACCATTCCACTCTGTGACAACCATTCCACTCTGTGAAGATGAAATGGCAGCGAAAGCACGCTGCTTTTCGTTTGATTGCTTCGACTGTCGTCAGCGTTCGCTGCCATTCCTTCTTCACAGAGTGGAATGATTGTCTTCTTCTTTTTTTTGCTGCGATATCTTGGCATCCAATGCAGCAGTTTTCTAGGTGGTCGTCGTAAAAATAAGCTGTGTCCTGACACAGTGTTCTATTACGGGTCCTGGTCATATCGACCGCTCTTTCGTTATCTCCATCGGGCTACCTATCACTGTTGTAATCGGTAGGCAGTTAGAAATCAATTTACCAGCAGTTGCGATTTACATTTCTTCATTTCCTTTATTCTTCATGCGTGCACTTATCTCTACGTTTTCCAACCCTCAAAATATATCCAGAAGTACAAGTAGGGGAGGTTCACGTACGCAACTTCTCACAGTGCTGCATTTCAATATGGCAGGCAGCCAGGGCTAAGACAGTGTATCATATTCTGAACATAAAATAGCGTTAAACGACATGACGAACAGAGGGACACGAACCAGAGGACTGACTAACAACCAACGGTTTTTTTTTCTTTCAGTCAGCATATATATACTCTACCAATATGGCAAGAAACAGAACAAAATCAAAGAAGGGACAGCAATTCAGCATGCGCCGAGGCAATAAATTGTAATCAGTGAGATAGGAAAGCTATCTGCTCCGGAAGGAGTGAAATTGAGGGGAGGCTTGCATATGCTTCAAGTAGTAAAGGCAAGGCGCAGAAGACCAGGACTCCAGAAGAACACAAACGACAGGACCGGCGCCGTTTTACTTGAGCATATTTCTTCTACATTGGGCCCTTTCTTTCTTTCTTTCTTTCAAGGCGCCGGTCCTGTCGTTTGTGTTCTTCTTCTCGAGTCCTGGTCTTCTGCGCCTTGCCTTTACTACTTCAAGCATGAACCAACTACCCCAAGCAAGAGTTCTGCTTGCATATGCGTCGCCGCTGTTGTAGATGCGAAAGGTTTCAGAAATATGACGCACACCATCATCGTGGTATTTTATTAAGGTCACACCTTTAAAAAACGACTTGCAGCCGCAGTCATCGCAATGCAGTGACAATTGACTATCTCTAGCTTGTTTTTAAACATTGTTAGAGTGTTCGCTCACGCGATTATTTACGCACCGCCCCGTTTCACCGATATAGAAATGCTTGCATGAAAGACTAATCTTGTAAACTACACTGTCACAACCCTCAACAGCAAACCGCTGCCTATGTGCTGCTTTTTACAAATTTAATTTCTTGCTCTCGGCCACCCGAATGACTTGTTGGCGCAGGCTACCTAACTTATTTCGGGCAGTGAACAACAACCCAACGCCTGCCCGGCTGACAATCTATTTGAGATTATGCGTGACCTGGGGCAGATATGCGGCGTCCGCAACAATTTGCTGCGAGTAATTCTCAGATTGGGCGGAAGTCGAGTGCTTGCTTTGAAGGCCTGTAGCTAGGCTTTTCGTTCTGTTCTTCGTTATAGTTGTAGAGTATAGATATGCTGACTGAAAGAGCAAGAACACTTGGTTGTGTCCTGTTCTCCTTGTCAACTGGCGTTGTTTCCTGCTCATAATCGTGAACCACCCAGCCCAAATGAGTACCCTTCTGCACTGTCATATTCATTGCCACAGGTAACCTGGTTCAATGTCATAAAGAAAATCACAATGCTGCCACCGCCCGTGCCAGAACTACAGCGGAACCACTCCGCGAGACGGCAACAGACGCCGTTTCTCACCGTGATGGTTCTCCAGCATGGTGGTAGGATAACGCCAGTGCAAGACGTCATGTGTAAACTGAGTTTTACATGCCCTAACCTCAAGGCCGCGTGTGACGAAGAAAGAAAGCGCGCTTGGAAAAACGTGCGACGAGCAGCTCGACAACCAAGACTCCTGCCGTACCACAAAGCAGCGTCGCATAGAACACGAAGAAACTGCGCAATTCGTACAGTGGCCGCACCGTGCCAGAAACACTCTCCTTGCGCGAAGAACGCTTGCAAATCCAGTAGGGCTCGCACAAGGGCGAAGCGAACAGGTCACCCTCTCGCATCCTTTGCAGGAAGGCCCTGTAGGCGTCCCTCAGAGGAAAGCTTTTACGAAGTGGCATGCTGGCTAGACGCGTGACAAAGTTCTCGTCGAAAGCTACGACGCGGGCAGACACGCTGTTTTCGAGCAACGGGATGCGGTGCGCGTAACACACACGATCGCGCCTCGTGGCACAGGCCATGCACTCGTTTATATTAGCGGTTAGTAACTGATCCCCGTATTTCAAAAGCGACGAGCGCAGCTTCTTTCCCAGTGTCGTCGGGTGGGGCGAGTTATTGAGGCTGTAAATGTGGGCTGATTTCTTTGTAACACACGGCGCCACGGCATCGGCGTCCAGAGCGGCTTCCAGTTCCTCCAGTGTGTCCAGGCTGCTGGCTGGGCGTCCGACTGTCACCTGCGACGTGAGCACGCAGCGAAAGTACTGGGTGAGCGGGACCATTGCTAGCGCCCAGAAGAAGTGAACAACTTTCTGGGTCCTCGCCCGCCCGTTCGGTTCCGGAAGCGGCGCTGACGTCCCCAGAAGGATAGCCAAGAGGAACAGCGTCTCGGATTGTGCTCGTTCCTGTACAGGAGCGCGGTCTGTGAGGACGAGGAGACCGGTGCAAATTGTCAGTGACGCGACTGTCACGGCAACGGTCAACATGGACTGGACTGTAGTTTCGAAAACATACAGGGCATCGGTCTGGCTCTCCAGGGCGTAGAAAGTTTCTGAAATGTGTATAATCTCGCTGTACGTCGTCGCTGCAAGTAATCTTTCGTGAAGAGGCGTGTGGAAGGCTGCCAGGTCGATGTTTTCGCACACGAGGTCGTCGAACGTCGTCAGCCAACTTGAGTAAAAGTGGTACACCAGCGAAACGTTCTTCGCTTCGAGCAAGTCAAACACGTAGGAAAATATTGAGCAAGTGTAGTCCTGCGAATGCTCCGACCACGGGCACCCAATCTTCATCGCCTTGCCCGGCAGTGTCGCCTTCTTTGTCGCACGTTTGCAGGCTCCTAGCTCTTCGTGTGGCCGATGGTCGTACAACAAAGGACTCCCATCACGTTTGGAATTGGTAACATCACGACTAAGATACTTGCTTTCCGAAGTTCCCACTAAGCAAGCGCGCAGCACCGACACTTGATCCTCGCTGTTCGAAAACGTCAGATTGGCGTGAGTTACGATCCAACGCACGAATCCGTTCACCAATGCCCATCGTACATCGACTGCCATATCCCACCAATCATCGTGGAGGCTCGTAACTATCGCGACAGTCGACCTGTCGGCAGCGTTGTTTTCTAAGATATAGCTTTGAAGACCACCTTTCCGGAAAATCCAAGTTGTTCTCGGCCACGGTAGGCTGCGCGTCAACAAGTTGTCGACGTCCTTCCAGTACTTCTTAAAAGAGACGACCGCGACGTTCACTTTCGCCGGCGTAGGTGCTTCTACGAAGTCTTGCAGTCTTTTGCAGGCGCTCTCCGGTAATGCACTCGCGTCTTTTCTCAGCAGGCCGAGGATAACAACCATGAGCACGGACGAGGCTTGTCTCCTGGTGCCCATCATTCTTCTGGTGACTGAGCTATTTAGTCGCAATGCCAATATATACCTCCTTAATATATACCCCAGCGTAGGGTAGCAAACCGGATCTACCCATCTGGTTAAGCTTCATGCCAGTCCCCTTTCTTTGTCTCTCTTTCTCTCTCTCTATAGCGGATGCGAAATTGGCCAATCACCGCTTAGCAACCCTTTGTCGATTGGTCCCTTAGCAAGCGAGAAACTGCAGAATTCCCTAGTTAGGGAGAAAAATCAAAGCTAAAGAATACAGACAGAAAGAGAGAAATGTTAATAACAGCGAAATAAAAGGTAGCGCTGTTTACTTGCAGAGTTTGTAATTGCTTCAAATCGATGTCACATATGCCACGTACGTTTTTAAAGACTGCAGCAGCGGAATATTGTTTTCTGTTCGTTTCCATCGATCCGGCTCCTCCCCACCTTCAGTCACTATCATCGCTTGTAGCACCGTGAAGATAAAAGGCCACTCAACAGTTTGGACCCCTTATTTGTCAGCCAGACGATTCGTAAAAGAGGCGTCAAAATGGCGAGATGCATGCACGAAAGGAAGCAAAGTGAAATAAAATGACTACACTGTAGACGGGACCCGTGAGGAATAAGCAAGGAAGACTTGCATTTGCCCTGTGATCATGATTTGTAGGAAACAGAAGCGTTCGAATTGATGTTGGAAGTCGACACGCTAGAATAACAACATTCAAAAAAGGACAGCACTCTTGTGAACAGCTGTATGTATGGTCTTAATTTATGTATACTCAACAAGCGCAGCATAACCAGAGCTTGCGTTAAAGGTAAAGGACTCCCTAATAAGAGCTTTCGTAACTCGTTCGTGGAAACTATAACAGCGGACGAAAAAATAAATGCTAAATAAATAAACACGCATACAGTCGAAGCGACGTACGGTCGATTAACAGCACATCTTTTGAAACACCACAACAGCGCGTAGTTTCGTGTTGTGCGACTCTTCTGACCACATTTTATTTCTCCTTAACTTGAACCGCTGACAGGCAGAGGACATTGGGGCTAATGAGTAATGGTTAACTGCTAGCGGCCTGTAACAGTGTTTAGCCAGCAATACACTCGTCCAGGATCTCGGCATGGCGTGTAGAGAGACCTCACGCGTGGAATAATTGCCTGATGTGCTGGTTGGCGCATCACGCAATATTCTTATATGCAGTACCACGACAGAAACAAAACGCAACGGTTTTCACGACACGACACGGCATAGTTCTCAAACCGTATCTACGCACAAGCTTCGTCCTCTGGAACGTTCTAGGGCCAATTTTTCCGTGCCACATCTTGATCGAGAGACGTAAATGCCTAATTACATGGTAATTTAGTCCCGTTTTGTTTCGCATTCAAACACTGCGTGCGTTAAAATGTGCTATAAAAACTACCATAAAGAAGTCTATAGATCTGCACTGTACAGTAAAAGTTTGCACACTTTTTTAGCTTATCTTGTCCCTAGAACATAACCGCCATCTACTTTAACTGCACGCATTTGCTTTCTTCAACGCTGTGCTCCCGGTACTTGCATGTCACGAAGAGCAGCCGCGTTATCAGCGTGACGCAGCATTTTTGAGGGGAAGGGGGCGAGCAAAGAGTTTTGAAGAAAGGAAACGCAAGACAGGTGACAGTTATTGTTTGGAGACAAGATGCGCCACAATGGGTGCAAGCTTTCTTATAGCGCAGATAAAATTCCACATTTAAGGATGATTTCCGGCGCTTGCACACACTGACAAATATTTGCAGCCTTTCCCAGTGGCGTATGTACAAGGGGGCTCGCACTTGAACGAGGTGCGGGAACGGCATAAGCGGGTGTTGTAGCATGTCATTTTATGTGGGATGTCCTTGTATAGGGAAATTTCGGGGGGGGGGGGGGGGGGTAGGCACGTGGTCCATGTCAAGTAAGGAGGAAACGCAGGTAAGAGAGATTATTATTGTTTGGGGGCAAGATAAGCCCCAAATGGGGCAAAACTTCTTTGGAGTGTAATAATATGGCACCGAGCCGCGTCGAGCATATAGGACATACACTCTTAAAGAAGTTTGCACACTTTCGGACTTATCTTGTGCCACACACAAAAAAAGTTGGCAGTGATAGCCGCCGACTACCGGTCGCCTGGAGAGCTCAAGCCCCCTTCCATATTTTTCCCAAAGGGCTGTGCAACCACTACTCCCCCCCCCCCCCCCCCCCGGACGTTAGCGATGGGGCCTGTGGGCATCATGTGTCTTGTATGGTTTTGGACAAATCGACTGCAGAAGTACAGTTGCCTAAAAGTTGAAAGAACAGCAGAGCCTTAAAATGCCGTTGCTACATAGATTTGTCTTGCACTAACCAAGGAGAAGTATCACAACACCAAGAGCTTTCGATCCAGTTCATCATCAAGAATTCCGACTGGGAGCGGAAGCTCTCTAAACTTCTACTGTTCCAAGTCTCTGTACGGAAACAAACAAACGGCCACTTGATAAGTGCAGGTGTTTCCTTCGTACACATTTTCTTTCGAACCCTTCCCGAACCCCTAAATGAACTCTTTACTCGATACATCAATTGTGAACACACCTTTAAATACATTTATAAGGCCGCTCCCATATGTCATGGGAATGTCGTACAGCAGATTTCTTGGCGGGCAGTGTACCTCTTAACGTATAAGAGCTCGTCATTATCTTCGGTCCTTTTTTGCCTGAGGCGCTCATTCACGTATTGACCCGTCTGCGCGACATATCCTGCGCCACATAGATCATGGGAATGTCGTACCCAGCAGGTTTCTTGGCAGGCAGTGAACCTTCTAACGCATAAGAACTCGTCCTGTTTTCTTCGGTCCTCTGCTGTCTGAGGCGCTCATTCACGTATTGACTCATTTGCCCGATATATCCTGCGCCACATAGATCATGGGAATGTCGTACACAGCAGATTTCTTGGCAGGCAGTGGACCTTCTAACGTATAAGAGCTTGTCCTGTTTACTTCGGTCCTCTGTTGTCTGAGGCTCTCATTCACGTATTGACCCGTCTGCCCGATATATCCTGCGTCATATAGGTCATGGGAATGCCGTACACAGCAGATTTCTTGGCGGGCAGTGAACCTCCTAACGTATAAGAGCTCGTCATTATTCTTCTGTCCTTTGTTGTCTGAGGCACTCATTCACGTATTGACCCGTCTGCCCGATATATCCTGCAGCCACATAGGTCATGGGAATGTCGTACACAGCAGATTTTTTGGCAGGCAGTGAACCTTCTAACGTATAAGAGCTCGTCCTGTTTTCTTCGTTCCTCTGTTGTCTGAGGCTCTCATTCACGTATTGACCCGTCTGCCCGATATATCCTGCGCCACATAGGTCATGGGAATGTCGTACACAGCAGATTTCTTGGCGGGCAGTGAACCTCCTAACGTATAAGAGCTCGTCATTATTCTTCTGTCCTATGTTGTCTGAGGCACTCATTCACGTATTGACCCGTTTGCCCCATATATCCTGCAGCCACATAGGTCATGGAAATGTACACAGCAGATTTTTTGGCAGGCAGTGAACCTCCTAACGTATAAGAGCTCGTCATTATTCTTCGGTCCTTTGTTGTCTGAGGCACTCATTCACGTATTGACCCGTTTGCCCCATATATCCTGCAGCCACATAGGTCATGGGAATCTCGTACACAGAAGATTTCTTGGCAGGCAGTGAACCTTCTAACGTATAAGAGCTCGTCCTGTTTTCTTCGGTCCTTTGTTGTCTGAGGCGCTTATTCACGTATTGATCTGTCCGCCCGATATATCCTGCGCCATATGGATCATGGGAATATCGTACACAGCAGATTTCTTGGCAGGCAGTGAACCTCCTAACGCATAAGAGCTCGTCCTGTTTTCTTCGGTCCTCTGTTGTCTGAGGTGCTCATTCACGCATTGACCCGTGTGCCCTACATATCCTGCGCCACACAGGTCATGGGAATGTCGAAAGTCGTTCTCCGCCACGGTAGGCGGCGCGTCAACAAGTGTTCAACGTTCTTCCAGTACTTATTAAAAGAGACGACCGCGACATTCACTTTTGCGGGGGAAGTTGTTTCCACGAAGTGCTGCACGCTTTCGCGGGCGCACTCTGGTAAAGCACTCGCGTCTTTTCTTGGTAGGCCGAGCATAACAACCATGAGCACATAGGAGACCTGTTTCCTGGTGTGCACCATTCTTGTGGTGATTTACCTATGTTACTTCATCCTCACTAGAGTTTTGTAATGCCAATATATCTCTACTTTGTTATCACTTTACCTCCCCCTCCGCTCTCTCCCCAGCGTAGGGTAGCAAACCGGATCTTCCCCTCTGGTTAACCTCCCTGCCTTTCCCTTTTCCTCTGTCTCTCTCTCTCTTCTCCCTGTTATCTTTGTTTTTCCCCTTTCCCATTCCCCCGTTGTAGGGTAGCCAACCGGACGTTATTTTGGGTAACCTCCCTGCCTTCTACTTATCTCTTTCCCTCCCTCCTCGAGGACATATAATGGGTCTGAAACTGGTCAATCACCGCTTAGGAGCCCCTTGTTGATCGGTCACGTAGCAAGAGAGAAACGGCAGGGTACCCGAGAAAGGAAGAAAAATGAAAGATAAAAATAGAAAGAGAAACAACAATAAATGCGAAATTAAATGTTGCGCTGTATACTTGCAGAATATATAATTGCTTGAAATTATAGTCACATTTGCCGTTTGCGTTTCGAAGACTGCAGCAGCAGCACGTTTAATTTCCTGTTCGTTTCCCTCGATCCGGCGCCTCCCGACCTTCTGTCAATATCATCGGTTGTAGCACTGCGAAGATTAAAAAGCCACTCAACGCTTTGGACCCCTTATTTGTCAGCCAGTCGATTCCTTATAGAGGCGTCAAGATGGCGAGAGGGATCCAAGGAAGGAGGCAAAGTGAAAGAAAATGACTACACCGTAAGCGGGGCCCTTGAGGAATAAGGACGGAAAACATGCAGTTGCCCTGTCGTCATTGCTTGCAGGAAAGTGAAGGGTTCTAATCGATGTTGGAAGCCAACACGCTAGAATAACAGCCTTCAAAAAAGGGCAGCAGTCTGGTGCATAACTGTATGCATGGGCTTAATTTATGTATACTCACCGTGCGAAGGATAGGGAGAGATGGTATTAGAGGTAAATAATTCCCCAATCAGAGCTTTCGCAACTCGTTCCTGGAAACTTTATTATCAGACGTAAAAATAAATACTAAATAAATAAATACATATACATTCGAAGCGATGGACAATCGATTAGCAAAAGATCTTTTGAAACAGCACAGCAGCACGTAGTTGCATGCTGTGCGACTCTTCTATATCGACCACATTTTGTTCTGCCTAAATTTGAATGGCTGGCAGGCAGAAAACAATGAGGCTAATGAGTGATGCTTAACTGCTAGCTGCTTCCGGTAGTGTATGGCCCGCAGTACAGTCGTCCAGCGTTTTGCCGTGGCGTGTAGAAAGACCATATACGTGGAATAATTGGTTGGCGTGCTGGTTAGTGCATCACGCAATATTCTTATATGCAGTACCACGTAAGAAACAGCACGCAGTGTTTGACACGACACGTCCTCGACGCATACTTCTCAAACCGTATATACGTGAAAGCTTCATGCTCCGTAACGTTGTAGGGCCAATTTTGCCGTGTCACATCTTGATCGAGAGACGTAAATGCCTAAATATATCTTAAGTTAGTCCTATTTTGTTTGGCATTCAAACACTGCTTTCCGTGAAAGGCTTTATATGAAACTGCCCTAAAGGAGTCTTTACATCCGTACTCTACAGTAAAACAAAGGTTTGCACACTTTTAAGCTTGTGTTTTTCCCAAAACGTAACGTCATCTACATTAATTGTGTGCCTTTGTTTTATTTACCGCTGCTCGCCCCGTACTTTCAGGTCACGAACGTCATGCGCGTTATTAGCGTGACGCAGCATTTTTGACAGGAAAGTGGCGAGCGCAGATTCTGAAGAAACACTCTTTAAGAAGTTTGCACCCTTGGCGATTGTCCTGTCCCAAAACAAAAATCGTCATGTGCCTTGCTTGCGTTTCCTTTCTTGAAAACTCGGCCCTCGCTACTGTCGTGTCCAGATTGCTGTGTTATAGGCTGGTAACGTGCAAACCGTTCATGACTTGGAAATACCGAACTCGCAGCGTTGAAGAAAGAAAATTCTGAAAAACACCACATCAAAATGTCATGCATCCATTGTACTCTTTCATACACATACAATGCGCAACACTGCACAAAAACTTCATAACTGACCATGTTACAAAAAGAAATTTATTATAATTTATTTATAATTTAAAAAAGAATTTTATTTATGTTGAAAAACATAATTTTTTAAGACCAATCATAATAGTTGACACTGACAGTTTCACAGATTGCAATAAGCACTAATGCAAAACGCCATAAAGAAAACACGCTGGTAAAATATGTAGCACAGGTAGCTGTAATTTGTTGCGACAAAGATAGTGCATGAATGATGAAGACAACTAAGCTATGCCCAGCTACGCACACGCAGCTATAACACTACGCATGGTGCATAAAGAGCCAAAAGACACAAAGAGTAGGTAAAGACGTGAGGAAGGCTTCTTTTGCTAATCACAAGTCATCCCGTAAGAGAAGATTGTGTACCGGCTGTAATCTACCCTCAGTAAATACGCGAATAAGTTACATTAAGTGCCACATTTACACCTCACTCATATAAAATTCTTGTGATTTTTCTTGTTCTGATCTTTAGCTTAAGAGCATGACTGACATACATAAAGCCTCCCCATATGGCTTGGCACATATACAGAAAGAAGTGTTTTAACACTGGAGGTCATGTACACTCTAAGAAAAAAGAGAGCAAAAAGTGAGTCACGGCAACTTGACTCTCTTTTTTCTTACGAAGACCCATTTTCGCGCGGGTAGAGTCACAAAACAAGAGTCAACGTGATCGGCCCATCATCATCATCAGACTATTTTATGCCCACTACAGGACGAAGGCCGCTCCCTGTGATCTCCAATTATGCCTATCCTGCGCCAACTAATTCCAGCTAGCACGTGCAAATTTCTTAATTTCATCACCCCATATCTAGTCTTCTGCCGTCCTCGACTGCGCTTCCCTTCTGTTGGCACCCAATTTGTAACTCTATGGTCCACCGGCTATCTAACCTACCTATTACATGACCTGCCCAGCTCCATTTCTTTCTCTTAATGTCAATTATAATATCGGCTATCGCTGTTTGCTCTCTCATCCACACCGCTCTCTTCCTGTCTCTTAACGCTATGCCTAACATTCTCCGTTCCATCGCTCTTTGCGCGGTCCTTAACTTGTTTTCGAGCTTCTTGGTCAGTCTCCAAGTTTTTGTCCCATATGTCAGCACCAGGAGAATGCATTGATTGTACACCTTTCTTTTTAATGATGATGGTAAGCTTCCAGTCAGGATCTGACAATGTCTGCCGAATGCGCTCCAACCCATTTTTATTCTGCTGTAAATTTCCTTCTCATGATCAGGGTCCCCTGTGAGTAATTGACCTAGGTAAACGTACTCCTTCACAGACTCTAGAGGCTGACTGGCGATCCTGAACAATTGTTCCCTTGACCGGCTATTGATCATTACCTTTGTATTCTGCATATTGATCTTCAATCCCACTCTTATACTCTCTCGGCCCACTTACATGATTTTTTCTGTTGTCGGACGCCGAAAAAACTACGGAAGGTTAGTCATATGCAGCTTTCGCAGTGAAAAATCTTAATAAATAAATGAAATTAGATCAAATTTGGTTTATTTAATGCTGCATGTTTGAGGACTGGTCGATATTTTACTGAAAAACGTTATGTCTATATTGAACGAAGCTAGACGTGGTTCACATAGCTTGAATGAACTCGAGGCTAGTTCGTTGGCATTTGCAAGCGAAGAAATGCTCAGCGACTGAGAAATTCGTCACTAAAATATGAACAAAGTCCGACTCAGGACATTGGCAAAATGTCCAGCGCAAATGACCTAGGGACGTCCGCAGAATTATACGAGGTGGATGGTAAAATTAGTCCGTTAATGATATCCCTTGGATGTCCCCAGGACGACTGCTCTTGAAATTGGACGTCTTGATTTCGATGAGGCAAAACGCAGAAGTGCCTTTGTCCCCTGCATGGGAGGCACGTTACAGATCCCCCGGTGGTCAAAATTAATCTCGAGTCCTCCACCGTGCCTCATATTCAAATAGTGATTTTGGCAGGTAAAACCTAGAATTAATTCCTATGCGTGTGTCCGTACGTTTTCAAAGAAATTACAGTTTATTCAACATCTCTGCTGAACAGCAATATGAGAAAATGTCAGATGTGACACTTTCTAATGTCGGTTCCCGACATACCTTCCGCGTAGACAGAGTTCGATAGTATCAGCGAACACTGGTGGCTAGCCGCCTTTTAGCGATATTGAGTAGGTTACCTTATCGAATACTGATGCAAGTGTAATGAAGCAGACGCGCCTCGTGGTTCCGATAGCAGCTCGGACACGATGACGACGACCCGTGCTGTGATTACTAAGGATTTGCAAGAGAGCTCGGGCTGTTTGTTGCTCCTAGGCTGCTGTTTATCTGCTGCTGCTCACCTTTAAGTAAACATCATTACATTTGATGAAGATTGCTGGAATCCCTCGAGTCACCCTGGAGCTCATCATTGCATAAGAAATTGTAGTTCGCCTTTTGTACCGAAACAGCACACCAGCTTTTTAACAACGAAGGCTATTAAAACTTAAAGCCGACTGGGTCTAAGTTTGGCCCGTGCACTGAAAAGGGTGTGACGTGGTTTTTCAAAGTGACCGCTCGCTCGAAGGCATCATTCTCATATTTACTTCATCAATCTTAAAATTCCGTGCAATATTGCAAAGATTTTCTCTTTCCCTTTCGTCCAAATGTGTGACCGAAAATTCCCCGAAAAGAGGGAAATTCCCTGCATGGAATATCATTCCACAGTGGTAGCCCAACACGTGACCTCTTGAGTCGAGATTTGCTGAGATGCTTGGTTCTCAGTAGCTATGCGAGTAGTTTTTACTCGGTGCGCGCTTGTTCAGCTGCCCCGCCGTGGCTCTGCCTGCAGAGCGGGAACATTAAACCAACCACGCACTTTGACGGTGCGACCACGTGTTGGGCCACCAGGTTCGGCTTCAACTGCGTTGCGGTATGCTCCCTCTCATCTTTTGGACTCGTGGGCAGCCGAACAAAGTCGCATCGAATAGAAACTACTGGCATAGATGAGCTGGCATATCTAGTGGGATCCAAACGTCTCAGCAAATATCGATTCTTGCTCCGTGATCTAGACGCAAGAGGTCACGTGTTCGGCCACCACTGTGGCTTCACGGAGCGTTCGCTTGCGAAGGTACCACCTTCGTGGTACCTGGCCGCGTCGACGTACGTGGCACGTACTAGGGTCCGACTCCATTTGCTTACAGAGCCGCTCTACCGTGGCGATTCGTCTTTGTCTGTGCCTTTCTGGATGCATGTTTCTCGGTAGTGGAGTCACCGAAACGCGTTTCCTCGTTTCTCTCGGCAAATCCATCAGCACCGCACGAGGTCGCGGGATCGAATCCCGGCCACGGCGGCCGCATTCCGATAGGGGCGAAATGCGAAAACACCCGTGTACTTAGATTTAGGTGCACGTTAAAGAACCCCAGGTGGTCGAAATTTCCGGAGTCCTCCACTACGGCGTGCCTCATAATCGGAAAGCGGTTTTGGCACGTAAAACCCCATAATTAAAAAATGGCTGTGCCTTAGCTAAGGTTAAGCCCAGCATGCGAAGCATACTAGAGTAGAAGTACTCCGAGATACACTCGCAACTTCATCCTTTACCTCGGACTCTGTGGAGGAACGCTGCTGTTTAGCCGCGTATTGTGCACGTCGCTTGGCAAGCCGAACTTCTCGTTCTTCGGCCGTTTCTGTGGCTCTTTGTAACTTGCGCTTTGCGGTCTGACGAGCGGCCCTTTCCTTTCCCGCCATCGCGCTATACAACTGGCCTCGACGAGAGCGCGCCGCTCTTTTATACAGCTGTTATGACGCCAGTGCCCTAGCGGGAGGAACGGGAGTTAGGCCGCAGCACCGGCTGTGCGACCGCAGGCGAGCGCAAGAGTTGAGCCCGGCTTGCAGCTGTTGTGACGTCAGTGCCCTAGCGGGAGGAGCGGGAATTAGGCCGCAGTACCATCTGTGCGACCGCAGGCGAGCGCACGAGCTGAGACCCGGCTATGTAGCTACGCGGCCGCAAGCGAGCGCACGAGTTGAGCCTCCGCTTTTGCAGCTGTTATGACGTCATATGGTAGCTACGCGGCCGCGCGCGGCGCAGCAAGGAAGAGCGTGGTTGTGCGGCTAGTATGCTTCGCATAAAAAGAAATCCATCAGCACCTAGTCTATGCTGCGGATGTGGCGGGGTGCCCACCCTGCTTGAGAATGCTCTACCCGCAGAGGTGCCGTTCAATCGGTCCCTATGCGAGATCAATGCCACAACCTTTAGCTCGGTGTACGTGGTGTGCAAGCCGAGGACTAGCAGTCTGTGTGTGTCTGTGTGTAATGCGGCGGCTCTAGTGCCGCCCTGTACGTTTTTCTGAGAGCATCCACCGGTCTCTCATCAGTCTTGGTGAGCGTGTGATAGGATAAGGTGTACGTTACCACGCTCATATGACCAAGGCCTGGACGAGTCTGACGGTGTCTCCCTCCTCCATTCCTTTCATATGGCACGTAAATTCCCCTAATCCTTTCGGGCAATATGTCCGGATGTCGTGTTTATTGAAATTGAAAATGATTTATTCATTATAGTATCACGTGGTAGTGACTGTGAAGAAAGCAGCCAAACTGAGAAAGACGAAACTAGCGTTTTATTGGGCGAGAGAGTATAAGAGAGAGTTTTTAGTGGGCCGAGAGAGTATAAGAGTGGGATTGAAGATCAATATGCAGAAGACAAAGGTAATGATCAATAGCCGGTCAAGGGAACAAGAGTTCAGGATCGCCAGTCAGCCTCTAGAGTCTGTGAAGGAGTACGTTTACCTAGGTCAATTACTCACAGGGGACCCTGATCATGAGAAGGAAATTTACAGCAGAATAAAAATGGGTTGGAGCGCATTCGGCAGACATTGTCAGATCCTGACTGGAAGCTTACCATTATCATTAAAAAGAAAGGTGTACAATCAATGCATTCTCCTGGTGCTGACATATGGGACAAAAACTTGGAGACTGACCAAGAAGCTCGAAAACAAGTTAAGGACCGCGCAAAGAGCGATGGAACGGAGAATGTTAGGCATAACGTTAAGAGACAGGAAGAGAGCGGTGTGGATGAGAGAGCAAACAGCGATAGCCGGTATTATAATTGACATTAAGAGAAAGAAATGGAGCTGGGCAGGTCATGTAATGGGTAGGTTAGATAGCCGGTGGCAGGCACGTACCCAGGGGGGGGGGCCCGGGGGGCCCGGGCCCCCCCCCCCCGAAATCAAGTGGCATACCCCTCCCCCTCCCTCCCCAACCACGCCACCACTCCTCACACATTCCTAAAGCGCCGCCAGATCAATGTTGAGACTTGGCAGCTGTTCATCGGTCAGCATTATGCTGCCTTTTTCACTCCTTTTAGATGGCGGTAGTTATCGGCATCTCTTGTAATGTGAAGGACAGTTTTCTCATAGATTCCGCACCCGCGCGATTAACTCGAGATGCGTTCAGTTGTCACCATCTATTCAACCGTCACGCGCATAGCTGTTGCTTTTGTTAGTTCAATCTTCTTTGTTTAGGCTGATCCTGGGACTAGGAGAGGGATGCGGCTGTTACTCAGCTGGTCTGTACTCTCATAGAAAGAGTTGCGGCCGGAGAAAACGCCAATTGCGTTTAACTTTTCCCTTTGCTTCATTATTTCCTTGAGTTACGGCTCGCCGCGACGCTGGAAGATGCCCGGAACCATATACACGTGATATAGGTTAGATAAGGTGGGAAATAAAATAATGTGAAAGAGCGTCCATCATGAAACCCTGAAATAACCCTTAAACCCATAAGCAAGATGACTGTCGTCCGTTACCTCGTCTGTTTTTCCCTAATTGTATAGCACTTTTCGTGCAAAATTGGCAACTGGAAAAAAAATCGCGAGGAGTTGAGAAATTAAGCGATCTACTAAGGGAGAGAGCCACGGCAACAACCAAACTGCAAACAAAAGCGAATAATAAAAAAGTTAACCGTTGTTTATGAGAATATTTATGGATCAACATCTTTTTATTTAAAAAGGAAGTAGAGAAAACGCCGCCGGAAGTGGAGAACAATTACTTGTTTTGAATGACGCTTCTACAGTTATCGGTCGAACCGCCTCACGTAGCCACTTCTGTGCTGTGCTTATGTGGGTGTTTTTCTAACCTTTCGTGGTGAGCGCAGTACGTCTAGAATCGCAGAGTCCTGCGCTCTACGCGGTTGTATGGGACTGGCGGCCGCACAGCGTTACGCAATTCGCGGAAGTGTCAAAACTGATCAACAAGGCGAAAATAACTGATATTCAAAACTATAACATGAGAAAGACTGAAGAAGCCGTAAAAAATGAACGCAGCCTGAAATCAGTAAAAAAGAAACCTGGCATAGGACAAACCATGATGTATGCACTAAAAGATAAGAAGGATAATATCATCAGAAATCTCGAAGATATAGTAAAAGCAGCGGAAAAATTCTAAGCTGACCTGTATACAGTACCCAGAAGAGTCACGATACCTCACTTAGAAACAGTAATGAACAGGATACAGAAACTCTCCTATAACTAGCCATGAGGTCAGAAGGGCCCTGCAAGACATGAAACGATGAAGAGCAGGAGGAGAAGGTGGAATAACAGTCGATTTAATCAAAGATGGAGGAGTCATAATGCTTGGAAAACTGGCGGCTCTTTATACGAAGTGTCTATCGACTGCAAGGGTCCCAGAAAACTGGAAGAATGCAGACATTATACTAATCCACAAAAAAGGAGACGTTAAAGAATTGAAAAATTATAGGACCATTAGCTTGCTCCCAGTATTATATAAAATATTTACCAAAATAATATCCAATATAATAAGGGCAACACTGGATTTTGTCAACCAAGGGAACAGGCTGGCTTCAGGAAGAGATACTTTACAATGGATCACATCCATGTCATCAATCACGTTATCGCGAAATCTGCAGAGTACAATAAGCCCCTCTATGTGGCTTATATAGATTACGAAAATGCATTTGATTCAGTAGAGATACCAGCAGTCATAGAGGCACTACGTAATCAAGGAGTACAGAACGCTTACGTAAAAAGCTTGGAAAGTATTGCTACATGCGTCTGGTATTCGTTTGTTTGACCGATGCGCGTGGGCGCCATCACTCCAGAAAAGAGGAGGAAGAACGAACTGGGCTCGCGCTGTGAATCTAATCAGCAAGTGATATTCAGTCACTGTACGAATGCTTACAGGAATACTTATGCGAGCTAGAAGCATGGCTGGACAATATTCGCTTGTCCCTTAATGTGAATAAGAGTGCCGTTCTTGTCTTTCCCCTACAAGACCCAGTTACTATATCCCTTTCATACCGTCACTCCACTATCCCACAAGTGGAAAAGGTCAAGTACCTTGGAATTATTTATGATGGTAATCTTGATTGGCGTCAGCATATTGAACATATAACTTCAAAAGCTTCTCGTGCAATGGGGATATTACGAAGGATAAGTAATTATCGATGGGGCATGCGCAGAGACACACTCATAATGATTTACCGCATGTATATTCGACCTATACTAGAGTTCGGTAGTGTGTTATTCTCCGGCGCCGCGGCTTACAAGCTACGCCCACTAGTTTTGCTAGAACGGGAAGCGCTTCGCTTATGTCTGGGGCTACCAAAGTTTGTAGCCAACGCTGTGCTCTACAAGGAAGCACGATTACCTTCCCTTGAAATGAGATTTAAGATACTTACCGTTCAAACATTTATAAGGCTCTATGAATCCCCACTAAGAAGATCCCAGTCCATCTTCATCAAACAACGAGTCCAATTTTTTGGAGTCAGATGGCCACGGTTTCACACGCCACAAGTCATTGTATCGCAATCGTTATTGAATCCGTTAGACGTAAATATAAATGATATAATCACGGAAAACAGCATCTCAAATTCACTAGTTATTACTTATGATGACCTATACCCAAATAATGCAAAGCAGCTTCCCTCGCATATTCTTAACGGCTTACTCCAGGATCACTTGAATCAACTCCACACTAACGTAATTATAGCAACGGATGCTTCGCAGAGTGAAGAAAAGGCAGGAGTTGGAATCTTCTCATCATCATTGGACTGGTCTTTTTCTATTCGGCTTCCCGACTTCACTCCAATATACCTAGCGGAATTCCTAGCTGTTGTCCTAGCTTTACGAAAGCTACAATCTTTCAGGTCAACGGCGGTAATAATCACAGATTCTTTGTCGCTGTGCACCTCACTTACTGCTCCCGGCGATACCCACATATTGAAAACTTTGTACTCCCTGGCTCCAAGTCATTTGAGAAGTTTACGATTGATATGGGTACCTGGGCACAAAGGCATATTTATGAATGAGGTGGCAGACAGCTTGGCCAAGGCTTCTATCAGCGGCCCAGTGCTTCCCCTTCTTCCAACGATGGGCTTCATCACGTCCGCCAGGTTCAGAAGATACATCCTTTTAACATCTCAATCGAACCTCAAATCATCCTTGGAACTACGCCACTTACAATTCCCTTGGAGCAGGAAGTTTTGCAAAACAAGACAAACTGAAGTTACATTAACGAGACTACGTTGTCGAGTCCCATCTCTAAATTTTTACATGCACCGATCTGGTCTGGCAATATCCCCATTGTGCCATTTTTGCAATGCATTAGAGACGATTGAGCACTACCTACTGGAATGCCGGCGTTTCTCCTCCATGAGAAAAATGACATTAGAAATTACAGTGCGACAGCTTGGCCTGCCATTGAACACTCCGGTACTACTGTCTTTCGGAGCGTCTGTGCTTGGGCACTCACACAGGAATGTGTGCTTCGCCTTAGAAAAATTTATTATTGAATCAAACCGATTTCATTGATGACCGTATTATTCTATTCATTCCTCCTCTATTGCCTCATTGATATATTATAGATAATTATTTTTTTTCCTCTACGTAGCATGACAATCTACTGAACCGTTTCGACTTTCCCTCGCCTAAATTCATGTAACAAAATTTTAGATCCTTACCCCCCTTTTCTGAACACATAAGCAACGTCTGCCCGACTCTTGGCCAATCCCCGCGAGTGGGTAAGCGCCAATCTCATCAAGGACATCATCATCATCATCATCATCATCTAACCGGTCAGCGCTGCAGCCGTTGTTGTAAATATAATCTGTAAATAGTTTCTCGTCTTACTGACTCGTCCTTCGCGTAAGAATATCTACAGAGGTTCTACAGCTACCTTAATTCTACACAAGAAAAGCAGGGAGATACCTATAGAGAAAGGGGTCAGACAGGGAGACACAATTTCTCCAAAGCTATTCACTGCGTGCTTAGAAGAATTCAAGCTATTAAACTGGGAAGGTATAGGAGTAAAGATCGACGGTAAATATCTCAGCAACCTTCGGTTTGCCGATGACATTGTTCTATTCAACAACAAAGCAGACGAGTTACAACAAATGATTGGAGACCTTAACAGAGAGAGTGTAAGAGTGGGGTTGAAATGGGTTGAAGATTGTATTGTATTGTATTGTATTAATATGCAGAAGATGAAGATAATGATAAATAGCCGGGAAAAGGAACAAGAGATCAGGATCGCCAGTCGGCCACTAGAGACTGTGAAGGAGTACGTTTACCTAGGTCAATTAATCAAAGGGAACCCTGATCATGAGAAGGAAATTCACAGAAGAATAAAAATAGGTTGGATCGCATACGGCAGACATTGCCAGCTCCTGACTGGAAGCTTACCATTATTATTCAAAAGTAAGGTGTGCAATCAGTGCATTTTGCCAGTGCTGACATATGAGGCAGAGACTTGAGAGCAAGTTAAGGACAGCGCAAAGAGCGATCGAACGAAGATTGCTAGGCACAACGTTAAGAGAGAGAAAGATAGCGGTTTGGATCAGAGAGCTAACGGGTATAGACGTTATTCTAATTGACATCAAGAGGAAAAAATGTAGCTGGGCAGGTCATGTAATGCGCCTGTTAGGTAACCGTTGGACCATTAGGGTTACAGAATGGGTACCAAGAGAAGGAAAACGCAATCGAGGACGACAAAACACTAGGTGGAGCGATAAAATTAGGAAATTCGCGGGCGCTAGTTGGAATCGGTTGGCGCAGCACAGGGGTGTTTGGAGATCGCAGGGAGAGGCCTTCGTCCTGCAGTGCACATAAAACAGGTTGATGATGATGATGATGATGATGGTGGTGGTGGTGGAGGTGGTGGGCCCCCCCCCCCCCGAAAAAAAAATCCTGGGTACGTGCCTGGCCGGTGGACCATAGAGATACAGAATGGGTGCCAACAGAAGGGAAGCGCAGTCGAGGACGGCAGAAGACTAGATATGGGGTGATGAAATTAGGAAATTTGCAGGTGCTAGCTGGAATTAGTTGGCGCAGGACAGGCCTAATTGGAGATCACAGGGAGCGGTCTTCGTCCTGTAGTGGACATAAAATAGTCTGATGATGATGATGATGATGGGCCGATCATGGTGATAGTGCAGAAATGGCCGAAGCTCAATGACAGAGAGAGAGAGAGAAAAAAAACATTTATTCGAACCATCGAGGTGGTTGAGTTTGAGGTCGAGTGGGCGGTGTCCTCATTCCAGGACTCCACTGGCCATGGCTGCTCGACGTACTTGCTGGACGAGAGCTTCTTGTCCCACCAGGGTATCGCCGGTCAGCTGTACCTCCCACCGCTCAAATGACGTGCTAGGCGTCTTTAAGTGTTGAGGTTTGCCCCCGCACCCCCACGAGATGTGAAAGAGTGTAGGGCGTGTGTCGCCGCACCAGGGGCAGATGCCGCGATATGTATGTGGGAACATTTTACTGTATCTGTGTAGGTTTGGAAATGTGTTTGTCTGAATAAGTCGGAGAGCTACGGCATCTTCAGTGCTGAGCTTTCTGTGAGGCGGAGGATAAATCCTGCGGTTGAGTCGCTGGATCTCGAGTCGGTCGCAGTAATTGTAGAGGCAGGGGCATGAAGGTAAAGGGTGGGGATTGATGAGACGATTCGTCTTGCCCCGCTCGGTTGATTAGCGCTCGAGCTAGGGCGTTCGCCCTTTCGTTCCCCTCCAAACCCGCGTGGCCCGGCGTCCACGTGATTTGATGGTATTCTTGCAGCCTCGGGCCTAGAATCTGAGCCGCCAGCAGCGGTGTTCGTCCTTTGGTAAAGTTACGGCAGGCCTGTTGCGAGTCGGTAACGACATGGACTTCCCTGCCTACCCTGTCTTCTTGCTTTATTACCAGCGCCGCGGCTATGGTCTCAGCCGCAGCTGGGGTCTCTGCCCTTACGGAGGCCGCGAGGGTCAAGGAGTTGTCTCTCCCGTTCACGGCGGCTACCGCGAAGAGGCCCCCTACAGGGTACGCCGCCACGTCCACGCACGTTACGTACGGGTCACCCTCGAATTGTCGGCGCTGTCTGTCGACGCGAGCCTTGCGTCGTCCTTCATGGAGTTCATGGCTCATGTGCTTCGGTATCGGGTTCGCCTTGATCTTGCCTCTGACCTCAGGCGGGAGTGATCGTTGCCCATCGAGGGCACGGAGCTCCGTTGTCGTTCCGGTCCGGTGGAGGATGGCTCTGCCCGCCGCCGTCTTCTGTAGTCTGGTCTTTTGCGAAGCCATAACCACGTCCGACAGCTCAGCGAAGGTGTTGTGGATCCCAAGGGCCGCTAAATTCTCGTTTGAGGTGGTGACAGGGAGACCCAGGGCCGTTTTGTACGCGCCTCTGATGTTGGCATCGACTTGTTCTTGGTCGCGTTTGTTTAGCGAGTGGTAGTGATACGGCATGCTATACGTTATTCTGCTGGTCACCAGAGCCTGGACGAGGCGAAGCGTGTCCTCTTCTCGCAAGCCCTTGCGGCTTCTTGTAATTCGTTTTATAATCCGCGAGATCTGGTTAGTGGCAGACCTTAGTGTTTGGATGGTGTGGGAGGCTTTCAGGTTGCTCTGGATCCAAAAACCCAGAATCCTAGTCTTATTGCATTCCGTGATCTTCTGGCCCTCAAGATAGAGGTCGATAAGGCTGGGGGACTTGTAGATTCCTCCTCCGTGCACCCGGATCACCTCAGACTTTTCGGGCGCACAACGCATCCCGCTCGCTGCCGCAAATCTCTCCACGGCCGTCGCGGCCTCTTGAAGGGTCGCCTCTTTTCGCGCTAGGGAGCCCTTGGTGGCCCAGAGCGTGATGTCGTCTGCGTACAGGGCGTAACCTAGGTCGGGGATCTGCCGCAGTTCTTTGGTCAGCGCTAGCATAGCGACGTTGAATAGAATCGGGAGATTATCGCCCCTTGCGGTGTTCCTTTGTTCGGCACGTCGATCGTATCCGATCGAGTCTGGCCTATTCCGATGGTTGCCGTCCGGCCCGTCAAGAACGATTTAACGTAATTAAAGATGCGCTCCCCGCAGCTGATGTCGTTCAGTCCCTTGAGA
This sequence comes from Dermacentor andersoni, assembly GCF_023375885.2. Taxonomy (NCBI): domain Eukaryota; kingdom Metazoa; phylum Arthropoda; class Arachnida; order Ixodida; family Ixodidae; genus Dermacentor; species Dermacentor andersoni. The sequence continues at coordinate 48,010,568 of NC_092822.1, forward strand.
ATGGCCTCGTGAGAGATGTTATCGAAGGCCCCTTTTAGGTCGAGTGCGAGCAGGAGGTGTTCTCCCTTCGGGATACCCTTGAGAACTTCTTCCCTTAAGATTAGGAACGCATCTTGCGCAGAAAGTACCGGCCTGAAGCCAAGCATGGTGTGCGGTAAGAGGTCACCGTCCTCTATGTAATGTTGGAGGCGGGTTTCGATGACCCTCTCGTACAGCTTGCCGAGGCACGAAGTCAGCGAGATGGGACGCAGGGCGTCGATTGCGGGCTTCTTGCCGGGTTTGGGAATGGTCACCTCTGTACCTCTGTGGAATGGTACCTCTGTGGGCTCGGAAACGTGTCACGCTGCCTTGAACTATTCTTGTCACACGTGGTCGGGACGGAAAGAGGTCCCAGGCACACGGGTAAGAACATGTATTTTGAAAAAAAAAAATCGTGCAAATTTTTCAAAAAGGACTTCAAAATTCTCGGCGCTAACCGCGCAAACATGTACGCTAATTCCAATGCTCGCGCGTTCGTCGTCTTCTTCCACAGCTGGCTCTGTTGTGCAAAAATCTTTCATCATCAGCAATGGCGCGAGCGTCGTCGTCTTCCACAGCTGGCTCCGTTGCCGCTCATCATTCCAGCGTAGAATTCACTTCTCTTCCGTCGACGTAATTGGGAGGCCTCGTCTGGGGGCATAAGCCATTGATTAAGGGGGTGTGAGCCATTCAACAGATGCGTAATTCATCTCTATGCAGATGACATCACGATCTGGGTGACGAAGGGCAGTCTGGGGCAGATGGAAGAGGCGCTCCAAGAGGCTGCTTCGACAGTTCAAAAGTATGCCGAGGAGTGCGGACTGCGCTGCTCTCCGGAAAAATCGGCACGCACTTCTAATCATGCGCAGACGAGAAGATGAAGCCCCGGTCAAAATTAGGGCGCACGACGCTGCGATCCCTGAAGTGGAGACAGTGCGTATCCTGGGATTACTGGTTAACAACAAGGGTGTCAATGCAGCAATGATTACTCAACTCCGTACATCCTGCGAACAAGTAATGCGAATGATCACACGTATCACCAATAAAACGAGAGGGATGATGGAGAACGACACTCTTCGGTTGGTCAAGGCCTTTATACTCAGCAGAATTGTGTACGTAGCTCCGTACCTTCGGATGAGGAGGTGCGATTTAAAACATTTCGATGTCATGATCAGAACAGCATATAAGAAGGCACTAGGACTGTCGGTCAAAACATCTACAGAACGCTTATTGCAGTTGGGGGTGCACAATACAACAGATGAGATGATTGAGGCCCACCTATTAAGTCAATATGCCAGATTGGCAGGAACGAAAACGGCACGCAAGGTACTAGAGGACCTAAATATCAGCTGTCCTTACTACACGGCAACAAGACAAGACATTCCGAAAGAATGGAGGGGCAGATTCGCGACACTGCCTCTTCCTAAAAACATGCACCCAGAATATCATCAAGCAAGGAGGAGGGCAAGAGCCAAGAAGATGGACCAGATCTATTCTAAATTAGAGGGAGCCTTCTTTGTGGATGCTGCAGGTCCGGTGGGAGGAGTCTCCACAATATCGGTGGTGCATCAAGGGCAGACGGTCAATGGACTTTCTGTTCGGCACGGGGAAATTGCAGAATTGGAAGAGGCGGCGATCGCCATGGCGGCTTCGCATCCTAGTTCAGAATACATCATTACAGACTCGCAAACTGCATACAGAAATTACACGCGGGGCCGAATTGCACCGCTAGCTTGCAGGATCCTCAAACAATCTGGGGTCTTCGCTTCGCGCAATGAGCTGATTTGGGTGCCAGGTCACGAGGGTATAGAGGGAAATGAGCGTGCACACGCTGCCGCCCGAGCTTTTCTCCCCCGGGGTCCCTCCTCCTCCCTCCCCGAAGACACGGACTTCCCAGTGCCATTGATAACTTATGCAGACGTATTACAACACTTGCGCTTATCGCGACGAAAATACCCGGGCCCAACTAAGGGATTAAACAAATCAGAAGAATGTCATTTACGAAGGTTACAAACCCTATCATTTAATAACCCAGTCAAGCTACATGCTATTGAGCCACAATCTTTTTCGGCCGAGTGTAAATTCTGCGGGCAGAAAGCAGATTTGTACCATATGGTATGGGCCTGCCAGGCTAATAGTGCCTTAGAAGCTATAAAACAGCCAACGTGGGAAGGATGGGAGGCAGCCCTGTCCAGCTGAACCCTCAAGGAACAGCGAGCCCTCGTGGAAAGAGCTAGGGCGGCGGCCTTAGCCAACGGAATTACGGAATAAGAATCCGACCACCCTTCTCCTAACTCCCCTCTCCTTTTCTTTCTTTAAATAAAACGTTTTCATCATCATCATGGGGCGGATACGTACAGTTCGTACACCCGAAGAACAACATGCGTACGAGCAGCGCCGGAGGGAATAGCAACGAGAATGTAAACGGCGTCGGAGCGGAACGACCACCGACGAAGAATGTTCACGCGATGCTGAACTAGAACGACAATCATGAGCCCGGGCACTTCCGAACGAGCAACGACGCCAGACTCGCAACGCAATACGACAGCAGAGGTAGCGGATTGGCCGAGCTAACGACTTCGAAGGTGCGGGCATAGAATAAAGAAACAAATGTGCGGATGCCATGTTCCGATGACACTTTCTGGAACGAGCACATCATAATTGGGTTTCTCCGCTCTTTCTGCGCATGGGCGAGGAGCAGTGGTCGCGCGAGAGAAATGAGGGGACTTTCGGTCCTTGAGATTTCTTTTCGCCTAGGTACTACGGAGAAGAAAGTTGTTAGCTCCGTTCGTCCCTAGCCGAGCTGGCAACACAATCGACAGAATGCGTGGCCGGCAGGGCGAAGAAGCCGTGTCCAGGGTGAGTTTGTTGCTATTTTAACGCGACAGCGTTAAGGAGCTCGTGTCGCAGAAAAGCCGGCGTCGTCGGCGGCGTTGGCCGTGAGCGATAAATCCCAGCAGGCACTTCATGAATAAAAAACAACTTGCAAGATGCGCTGGGTGGGCATCGAACCAGGGTCTCCGGAGTGTGAGACGGAGACGCTACCACTGAGCCACGAGTTCTTTTTTTTTCTTTATTTCCAGACAATCAACAAATACATCAATACATACTGCTCCCACCATCTGACAATATTCCCTTTCCCACCGCTGCGCTTGAAGCTTGCGGTTACCTGAGCCACGAGTTCGATGCTTCAAAGCGGTACAACAGTGCCTCTAGTGAATGCGGTCTTGCCTTAGAAACGAGCTGTTTTTAAGGCTTAGGCATGCGTCGCTTGCTCAGGCGCACATTTCGTTCCAGCGCCGAACGCTGCGTTGCTCGACGCTCACCGCGTCCGATGCGGGGCGCGTAGTCGCTGCGCCGTAGCCCATTACACACCTTGGCGGGTCGACGGGAACGCTGTCGCGTTCCACTCTTGAAGGCGAAGCTTAAGCGTCCTTCAATTTTTGTTGCGACGGTAGCTTATCAAATTTTTATAGTCGCAGGGGGATACGTTTGGAAGTGAGGTGTCTTTTCGGATGACTTTAGTGGCAAAGCATTACATCGTGCCTATGCATTGTTCATTAGTGTCGTTGAGCCCTAAGGTCAGCATACCACACACTTAGGTGGTTCCCGGGAACGGAAACATTTTATGAATTCGACTGCCGTGCCGTTGCAAGTTTGTTGCTGTTTTGTGTTTTTTCGTGGCGGTTTCATATTAAATTCTGATAGTCGCAGGGGGATACGTTTGGACGTGAGGCGTTTTCTCGGATGACTTCAATGGCAAAGCATTACGTCGCGCCGATACATGGTTCATTAGTGTCGTTGAGCATACCACACACTTCGGGGGAATCGCGGGAACGGAAACAGTTTATGAATCCAACTGCCGTGCCGATGCATTAGTTCTTAATTTAACTGAGCATACAACACACTTGGAGATTCGTGAGAATGGAACTTTTTGTACTCTGTACGTGAAATTACTAAAACTTGCGTCGCCATGCAATCTGAGCCGTAGATCGTTGTGAGAGCAGTACAGCCACACTGGCAAAACACTATGCCCTGCGGATGAATGCGGAACAAATGTATGCTAAAGAAAAATGGTCGTCATGCAATTTCATAGCAGTAGATCCTTGTGAAATCTGTACAGTAACACTGATATTGGCTACGTGGTTTGTGCAATCAGCCAGCTCTTCCAGATTCAGAAAAGACTTAAGACCGGAGGAAAATTTCTAAACTACAAGACGGCAACCTGATTTGATAAATCATAATTTGGATGTTTCCAGTAGAAGCACCTGCACCAACGGAAACTAAGTTGTAGTGAAAGTTGGGCTTCCGTAAGTGCGCGTCAACATTACATCAACAATAAACGCAATTCCACTACATGGATGACTTGCCTTGTATAAAAACATTGTTTTCACCTTTTGCTCTCCTGTTCGCCACATAAGCATTGCGGATTAAGACGAAGTCTCACTGTTTAGTGCAATGCGTTTGTCTCTGGCTGACCACAAATGAATCGCTATCAATGTCGTATAATGAGCATTAAAAATTTGTCTTCAGCTTCTACATTGCGACTGATGAGCCGGCTGTGCTTACATAGGTGCGGATCCACCTCCAGAGGGTCATCAATGAATTGCATTTTTTCTTTTTACAGTAGCGTGGACACCTGCATAAATAGTGTTTTTTGACTGACTGCACATGTTACCAGGCTTTTTATCAATCTTTTAAATCACCCACACAGGCGTACGTTATCCTCTTCATTTAGTAAAGAAGGCTAAACACCGACAAAATAATGCAGCTCAAATAGCTTGAACGTGCATGCGTTTTCTATCCGCAGTGACGGACAAGATGGCTCGAGCGTTGCACAGTGCGGTTTGCCTAAAGTCAGCTTCGCCGTATGGCACCATTGTCGCGCAATCAAGCATGCGCAGTGTATTGCGGCGAAGTATACCAAGAGTGGAATTCGCCACTGTCAGAGGATATAGTGTGATATACGTGCGCACCTGCTGTCACGTCTCCTGTCGCAGTACAAGCACGGAGACGCCGAACAAACAAGTGTACTGGCAGGCCTTCAGAGCTATTTCGCACGCGGTTATGGCGATCTGAGCCCTTGTTTCGCCCACATAGAGCTTCCCGTATATAGTTAGACATCGTAACAGCCGGGACTAGTAATACGCGCTTCTTCATTAATTACCCTTGCGCACAAGCACCTCAGAATCGCTACGAATCTGCACCACGTAACCAATATCAGTGTTACTGTACAGCTTTCACAAGGGTCTACTACTATGAAATTGCATGACGACCATTTTTCTTTAGCATACATTTGTTCCGTATTCATCCGCAGGGCGTAGAGTTTTGCCAGTGTGGCTGTACAGCTTTCACAACGATTTACGGCTCAGATTGCATGGCGACGCAAGTTTTAGTACTTTCACGAACAGAGTACAAAATGTTCCATTCCTACGAATCTCCAAGTGTGTTGTATGCTCAGTTACATTAAGAACTAATTCATCGGCACAGCAGTTCAATTCACAAACTGTTTCCGTTCCCGCGAAGTGTGTGGTATGCTCAACGACACTAATGAACAATGCATCAGCACGACGTAATGCTTTTCCATTAAAGTCATCCGAGAAAACGTCTCACATCCAAACGTGTCCCCCTGCGACTATCAGAATTTAATATGAAACCGCAGCAAAAAAAAAAAAAAAAAAAACCAAGGAAAGCAACAAACTCGCATCGGCACGGCAGTCGAATTCATAAACTGTTTCCGTTCCCGCGAATCTCCAGAAGTGCGCTCTATGCTGACCTTGCTCAACGGCACTAATGAACAATGCATCGGCACGATGTAATGCTTTGCCACTAAAGTCATCCGAGAAGACACCTCATTTCCAAACGTATCCCCCTGCGACTATAAAAATTTAATATGCTACCGTCGCAACAAAATAGCAACAAACTCACCTTGGACACGGCTTCTTCGCCTTGCCGGCCACGCATTCTGTCGATTGTGTTGCCAGATCGGCTAGGGACGAACGGAGCTAACAACTTATTTCTTCCCCGTAGTACCTAGGCGAAGAGAAATCTCAAGGACCAAAAGTCCCCATATTTCTCTCTCGCAACCACTGCTCTCAAGGACCGAAAGTCCCCACATTTCTCTTTCGCGACCACTGCTCCTGGCCCATGCGCAGAAAGAGCGGAGAAAACCAATTATGATGTGCTCGTCCAGGCTCAGCGTTCAAGAAATGAATGCGGGCAAGAGAGATGACGATTAATTGTTGTGGGACCAGATACGACCCAAAGGGTGTAAACTATTTGTAAGAATGTAAGGTGGCACCCTTTGTAATTTAAATGTGGATCTCAAAGCCCATGCGTTAGCTCGTTGAATGCGACGAAAACAATTTCGGGAGCTGAAGACACACCATAGAAGTCGGCATAATTATGTCGGTAGTAGCGAAAGGCTTTGATCTCGCCGCCGTGCTACGCGATTGGACGATAACTTTAGCGCGCCTCCTGGTGTGGTCCAAGAGCAGCTCGCACACTACGCGCGCATCGTACCCCGTTCTCAAACGGAGCGCACGCATAGGTTTCACTTGATTTGCCCGTGTACTTTACCGCGTCCCCGTCATTGCGAAATTCCGTTTCTGGCTGCTCGGCCAGCTCGTCGGCGTGGCGAGTGAGGGAAATGGAATAGAACCAGGCTCTTTGCTGCTAGTTCAACCAAAGGGAAAGAGAAAGCAGTGAAAGGCTATGATGCGGCCGCATAATACTACAACACGCCGCGTCGGGCGCGCACATTTTTATATTTTTCACTTGGACCAAACCAGGGGCCTCTGCAGGCAGTTGGCGCTACTTTGAGAAAATCCAGGGCATATCCAGCGGTTTTATGCTATGGTTTTATGTCGGTATGGTTTTGAACGCCACCTATTTGTTCCTTTCAAAATATGTTGTTCTTTTCTTTCCTTTTTAAATATAAATGGTGTCCAGAACTTGACGTCTATGGCGTATTTATGGCTCCCGCAGTCGCGTCCGGCGCATTCAACCAGAAAAAGCATAGCCTTTAAGATCCGCAACTTAAATTTAGAGGGCTAGCCGGCGGCATGTTTCAAGCTAATACAATGGTTATTCATAGACTGCTTTCCCACCTCAAGAAGCAGTTATGCATGTCAACAGGTACTAAACCTTGCGCTTTACACTAGCACTTAAGCTACTGTTTCATTTTCTGCGGGCAGCGGTTTGAAAGGATGAATGTTATGAGCATCCCCTTTGAAACAGGGCGGTGGGTTGCGCTATCAAGCTCTTGCTATTATACTGTCTAATGTCCTACCTAGGTTAAACAACAAAAAAGAAAAATACACTATGAACTACCTCATCCAAATTTTCTAATCCCCCATTTCGAACTGCGCTTTTGTACGTCTCTGTCTCCGTTTGAGACACTAGTAATGCGACCTCTTACGTTCGTTTCTGAAACCTGCTAAAACATGTCGGCGTACACAAGCGTCCCACGTGTGTAGTTCGGTCCACGGGTAAGTCGGTCTTATATGTTCTCTGTTTCGTTTACAGTAAGTGCACTGTAGTTCGATCGCGCATGATAAATCGCGCCGTCTTGAGCTCTGTGTAGTATGTTTCCCTCGTTTATCCCTTCTGCGACGTAGAAAGGTGTGTTTCGTAGTTTCGATCTAGCTTTCGCTGATGGTGGTAGCGTCAGTAGCGTTGTGCAATTTTTGTGCCTTCCTGGGTGGGATAAATGCTGAAATGTGACTAGGCGATGCATACAGACCTCTGTAATTATTTGCGAAAGGCAACCGAGGCCCTGCTTTGGTCGAAATTAAAGACTACAGTACGACTGTTTTATTAGCTGTCACGTTATAGTTACCACGGTGGTTTGATCTTTGATCACATACCCAGCAGTTTACACCGTAAAATCGCATTAAAATTTGCTGATGGCTCCGGGCAACACGAAAAGCTATAGTGTGTAAAACGCAATGTCGCCGTGCTTTTGTATCGTCGGGATTTTTGTATGCAAGCATGTGCGGGATCAATTAATGCATGTTCTAAATTCTTTCGCTATCCGTAATGCGTTTATAGTTCGTGATTGTTTGAGAATTTCTGCCTAGACGTTGAGCGGGAAGAGCTGCCCTTCACGTCGAAGCATGTTTTGCCAGCTGTCGATGTTAGTGAATGTGGAAATGCGATAAAGTGTGTTGTCAAGTTTAATTATTTTCGTCTCACTGCGATCGCATCGTGCTGCTTCAGAAACCGTTTCTCTTGCCGGAGTTGTTCGAGTGACTGTTCGCGTTCATACCCCCTTGTGTCGGTCTCATGTTGCTACTTTATACGCCTTCGAATTACAGTGAAATAAACCTATGAGAAACAATGCTTCTGTTCTGGTGTGATGCTATTGTTGCCAGTGACACATCATACGTAGCCCACTTTACGACGCGTCTGTTTGCCTTTCCTCGTCTGATGGTGCAGGCAACCCACGAGTAAGGACCCGTCATGGCGCAGACGTCGCTTATACGGCAGCTGCAGAAGCTAGCGGCACCACAAACGTCGCTGCTCAAGGAGACGAAAACTCGCGTCTCCTTCCTCTTCGACCCGCGAGAGGCGGCTGCCCTTGACGTCGACACTGCGTATGCCATAGGTAACCTTAATTGTCCCTTGTTCTCATATTTACATTGCTAGAACTAAGTCTCAACAACTGTAGCAGCAGCAGCAGCAGCAGCAGCAGCAGCAGCAGCAGCAGTAGTAGTAGTAGTAGTAGTAGTAGTAGTAGTAGTAGTAGTAGTAGTAGTAGTAGTGGTGGTGGTGGTGGTGGTGGTGGTGGTGGTGGTAGACAGTTTGAAATGTTGGCTTTGAGGCATGAGGTGGTCTTGATAAACGCCATCAGTGGATCTGGGCCAAATTCCATGATGTGTGTAATAAAGGTGTCGCACGGGACACTTTCGATTAAGATCTAATTTCTCAATCATGATTGCCTTTGACACAGGCAATCTTGATTGGCACAGGCTGAGGAAAGGAACCAACGGCAATTGGAAAATTTGATCCAGATTGGCCTCGATTACGATACAGAGTGTCCGGTGTGACTGGGGTGTGAGAGAGAGGGAGCAAATTTATTGACAAAATCAGAAACGTGGTCCAGGTGGGCTGGCGGCCTGGCACATGTTCATGGTCGTACGGCTGTGCTTTCGCAGATTGTGAGCATTGCCAGGGAAGCTTTCATGTGTTGGGCTTTTGGGGCATTCCCGTTTCCCGTGAATGCTGCGTCTGAAGTGTGGAGCCAGTAGCAAGTGCGTCATAACTGTGTCACAAAGATAGTGTCTTGCAGTGTCGTGCTAACAATAGGTGGTGGGTGAAACATGGCATTTTGTCAGAGTTCTCCTAGTGTTTCTTGACAGTGTATCTGAGAAAAAGTGCGAGTGTTGTCAGGGCTCATTGAGAAGTGAGTTATAGAGCTTGCTTTTCACCCTTGCCTGGTTGCTATGTGGTTTTGCATGGTAGGATGTACTATCACAGGAATTGGGGAGAAAATTAAGTAAAAAGTACCTACAACACTTTGAGAATGTTCCGGAAATAAAAGAGAAGGTGCGTGGCCCTTCTTGAAACAACTTATGGAAAAGCAGTTGGTACTTCTCTTTTCCCCACAAACGATATCTTACTGAATCACATTGCATCGTGACACACTTATTAACTGGCAGGCTATGAGGAAACCCATAGCGGGGGGAACTCCAGAATAATTTCAACTGCTTGGGGTTATTTTAACGTATTCTATTTGCATCACAATGCGGCTGCTGCAATCGGGCATCGAACCTGCAACTTTGTGCTCCAGCAGCTGAGAGCCTTGGCCAATGAGCCGCCACTGCGGTGGGTTCCACATGTCGGCTGATGGGGACGGCCACCTCTTTTGCCTGCACTGAATCTGATGACCGCTCTGTTCATCTTCACTGCATCACGCTCTGCATCTTCTCTGTACAGCGCTAAAAGCCTCTCGTAGGAGTTCTGTGCAGCAAGCTGTACGTGTTGTTCATGCGGTCACGCAAACAGCTTGGATGTACCAGAGCTGTCTAATGTCAACCTGCACTGCTGGGTTCTTCCAGGCACGACAGGGTTAGAGGAGTTGTCAACGCTCAATGAGGCCTTCTCGAGCTTCGAGGAGAACCTTTTCTCGGAGAACGCCAAGTTCTTCGAGCGGGCTGTCAAGAGCCGCGAGGAGAACGCCATCCTCGATGGCCAGATTGAGGACTTCCTGCTCCATCTGTCACCTCACTTCCTGCTGCGGCCAGCTCACAAAGCCCTTGAGTGGCTGGTGTACAGGTGAGACAGTGGCATACCTGCCAACTCTCCTGGGTATTTTTGTATCATTACTGAATTTGTGCTTGTTCTATCATATTATGAATTTTGCATCAGGTTCTTGAAAAATAAATTATGTTTGCAAAAAGGGTTCAGTCATCATTTTTGGAACCTTTTGTGGAAGGCAGTATGATGGTGAAAGTACGAGGTAGGTGTGACTGCTTTCAGCAAGTTTAAGAAGACAAGTTCCTGAACAGGCCAAATTGGTAACAGCAATGTGACTGTGACCTGAAAACAATGTGTTACTTCTCAGTATTCGTTGTTAAAAGTTTTCTGCTGCTTGTGTGCTCCCTCTAAAAACGAGTCATTGTTAATAAAGTGTAAGGTATCAAAAAAAAATTTGTGGGTGTGGAGGGCAAGCTTTAAAATGGAATGTGCAATAAACCCCTTGTCACCTCTGTAGGATCTTCAAGAATTTTGCAGTGCACAAGCTGGCAAGTATGCAATAGTTTTGATGTGTTGACTCTGCCTCGGATGGCTGGGTCACCGAGTCAGTGACAGAATGGCACATCTTGTTCTCATTGCATCTGGATTTGAAATTCTTTAACAAAGCTGCAAAGGGAAAGCAGCATTTTGTATTGTTCACTTCAGAGCTGCCTGTGTCACATAGCTTTCTGTGCTGGTTCTTTCTTAGCCTAAATTTGAATTTTTCTTTCTCTGTGCACATATCTTCAGTTGCCCATATCCTACCCTCTCTCTTTTTTTTTTTTTGCATGTCTGCGAGTAGTGCGCTACGCACCAGTTGCAAATTATGGGCTTGTTTCTTTCTGTGCCATTTTACTTTTTTCTTGCTTGTATTTGGTTACGGCCCTACCCCTCTCTAATGTATTGTATGCCCATAGGGACAATAATTAATTAAATATTTAATCACTCTTGGATTATCCGACTGAGCAGGCAAGCTCAGTAGTAGTCCAGCTTAAATATCTGAACTGCTTTCAGCATAAAACTTGGGCAGAACGTGCGCAATTCAGAGTTCATTATGCTGCATGCACTGTGCAAACTTCTCTATCAGCTTTTTGATCTCAACTAGTTGATAGAAATTCCGCCGTGGTTGCTCAATGGCTAAGGTGTTGGGCTGCTGAGCACGTGGTCACGGGATCGAATCCCGGCCACGGTGGCCGCATTTCGATGGGGGCGAAATGCGAAAACTCCCGTGTACTTAGATTTAGGTGCACGTTAAAGAACCCCAGGTGGTCGAAATTTGTGGAGTCCTCCACTACGGCGTGCCTCATGTGCAGAAAGTGGTTTTGGCATGTAAAACCCCATAGTTCAGTTCAGTTGATAGAAAAAAAAAAAAGAACATTACTCCTTCGGGGGCCCCTCTTCAACTCGCAGGTTCCACGTGCACGAATACAACGTGGACGCACTGCTGCGTTGCATTCTGCCGTTCCACGAAACGCGCGTCTTTGCCCGTGCCCTGCAGCTGCTTGACCTGTCAAGCAATACCTCCAAGTGGCACTGGCTCCACTTCCTTCAGGTGTGTCACGCTCTGTGGCTAGGGATAAATGGAACTTGTACCAAGCGTTGTCAGGGCCGTGTTTGATTAGTTTTTCAGTTCATTTTGTACATGTGTCTGTGTGTAAATCGCTCTTCCCCTTGTTTAATTTTGTACACGGTAACCTAATGCAAAAGGAATTACATGGTGAACTGTCGATCTTTTACATCCCAAAGGTCGTCAAAGCGGAGCTGTAGGTGAACCATAGCTGGATATTACGAACATTTCCCGGCGCTCTGCGTGCCTTTTTTTCCTTTTCTGAATGCTGCTAAACCTTTTCCTTAAAATGTAATGTGGGTGGGGAAGAGCACCAATGGGAAGAAAATTCATTTAGTTAGTTTCGACCCTCTGGGTTCTTGAGTTTGTGTAAATCAGGAGTACATGTGCGTTGTTATTAAAAAAATTTTTTTTTCGCTACTGTGTGCCTAAACAGCGTTACCTTCAGACATTAAGCCCAGATCAATCACTCAGTCAATTAATGAATCAATCAATTCTTACGATAGGCTAGTTAGTAGAATTCTACTGAATGCAACTGTTTGCCTCTAGAAACCCGGCCTGTCCTTAACGAAGACGGCCCTGGTGACACAGTGCACTCGAGACCCAGGCACACTCAAGTTTGTGTGCGAAGTTCTTGTTGCCATGGGAAAGGTGAGAGGAGTCTACAAAAAAGTTGAATGACAGAGTGTAGATTGTTATAATGTTTCGTCATTATATGTCGGCTGATTTTATTAACCTTCAATATTTAATGCAGTAGTACTTCATGAAAGCCTTTACATTGATGGTTATCATTATTCTTGAATTGTTACTATCAGTGGATTACAGTGCATCTTAAAAGCAAATGGTTATAGATATGTTTGTAGAGCATGGCAGGCGGTAGTATAAGTGTGAGGACGAATTGTTTGGCAGCTCAACATGCTTGAAGATTGAAACTTAATGTGTTTTATAGCAATGCTGAAAATGCAGAACTCAAACAATGCCTTGATAGAAAGTAACAGCTGAAAGCATTGGAAGTTTGAAAGCAAGCGGAGTTTTGCAGGAAACCAGAGTGCATAGATCACATGCTGTCTTGATGGCAAGTTATTGATCTGGTCATAGGCAACCATACCTTGTCAAAAAAACAACTTGAACTTGATATATTAAAGGGCCCCTTACCAGGTTTGGGCATGTTTAATAAATGAACAGTGTATACATGGCGCATTAACAATCATATCTGCAAAGTATGATGGTGCTGCATGCTGGGAAAACAGCTGAAATTTCAAAGCAAATGACTCGCTCCTTCACTCTCGAGGCAACACGCTCCCTCCCAGCCAGAGAGCCACGGTCATTTGCACTCATTCCTATCTGCCATGTGTGTTTCCTCGTGACTAATCATCCAATGCGAAATGCGCATCGCTGCACGAAAGCAGGCTGGGCTTGTATTGCAGTATATCCCTCAGCTCCGTTATAGCACAACAGAGAAGGAACACCACTTGGGAGCACTACTAGAAGGAGACGGAGAGCATGTCCTCATTGACAGTGATGCTCGCCTCCTGGCGGCATGATAGCAGCACAATTCCATCTGTCTCCTCCAATGACGAGGCGATTTGAAAAATTTGTTTGGCAAAACGTTTCCTAGATGGTGCTTTAGAGCTTCTAGTATATAGCCAAAATTTGCAGTGGGGCCTGGTGAAGGGCCCATTAAGGTACAGCTGCTACTTTTTGCTGTTGGCAACTTTTATCATATAATCCCTATGGTCAAGTTCATGAACATTGTCCCTATGAACATCCCTATGAACTTCATGAACATTGTCACCCATTGGATAGCTAGAGGGGAATCTGTGATCAGATGGCAGATGCGTTGAGAATAGTGTTGTGGTCCAAAATCTGCACCAGCAGTTGCTCTGGGATGTGCAGTAGCGTGTAAATTACGGACAGACTTGACTTGCAAGTTTAGCTTTGACAACCGATCCTTGCCTCTGTTGTCATCGTTCGAGTGTTGCATTCATTTACGGGCAAAAGCTTGCCCAATCAAGAGCTAGATTCTTTATTTGCTCTCTCTGGTAGCGATTCTGCTTCTTGAAAGAAAAAAAGAAAACATCATTCACCTTGATTACGGCACGAGGCTACAAAGGAGACTCACCCCAGTTTCCTTTGTAGCGGCGTGCTGCAGTCCAAGGGAACAATGTCTTTTCCTTTCTCCATCTTTTTGAGCTTCCGCAAAACTGATTTGCCCGATTCTGCTTCTTAACTGTCGTTACGTTGGGACAATGCGCCTTTCACAGGTGCACTCGGAGAACGCCGTGGCACTACGTCCTGCCATTGGCCTGTACGCATCCACAGTTCTGGGCACGCTGGAGGCGATGAAGAAAATCACGGACCAGACCGTGGCAATGATGCTTCCCTACATTCTCAAGGGCCTGGCATCATCAGTCACTCCCGACCACCGCGCCGCCACCTACCTCGTGGTCGGCCAGCTGGCCCGGCGCTCGGTTCTGAACCGAGAATTTGCACAGGAGCTGCTCGTCCGCGTTGCCAAGGTGAGCAGATGGCCTCACCTGGCTTTAGCTTCTCTACAGGCAAATTGGACTGTACAGAGGAAGGAAGCCAGAGAAAGCTGAAACTGTTTCACTATTATTTTCACAGTTTTCAATGGCAGGGGTTTGGATATTGCTAAAAAGAAAATAAAGAGAAGGGCAACGTTCTAAGTGATCAGAGGCATAAGCCCATGTCACCGCTTGCTTGTGCTTGAAAGATTCTTGGAACCTATAACTTCAAGGGTGCTTAAGCTCGACCTTTAAGAGTGGAATGCGAGATTTCAACGGTCCCTGACTGCTTGCCACGCTTCCCGGCAACTGCAGCTTTCTTGGGGATGCGCGGAGGCGAGCGTGGTGGGGTTGCTTCAAGTAACTGAGCGGGCCGCGCCGCTCACAAAAAGGGTTTGTGTCTGAGTTTCTGCATAACAGAATTATGTTTTCTCATATATTCAAATTAAACTCTGATGCTATCATATCTGTAGGTTGTGTTCAGGTCATACTTTACGATTTTTCCATGCATTTTACTTTGAGGAAATCAATTAGTTTAGTAACACATCTGTGCCACGCTGAGGGTCTGCGTGGTTGTGGTTCGGAATGATTTTTCGCCAAGCGACGTCTGACGCCGACATCGGATATATCGCGACATGAGTCCCTTAACACTAGCGCATTAATATGCAGCACAGTTCATTGTCAAAGTTAACACTGAATTAGTATTTCGGGGCTTATTGCAACTTAGCCTTGAAACGAAAGCCTTGGCAATAATGATTTTTTACCATTGTCGATCTACCTATCACGTCACAATATGCCCTTTTTGTCTTTTCTCTGGGAAGTTGATAATCAGGTTGTGTTGGTTTGAATATATTGTAATTAGCTGCTCACTTTAAAGGGACCCTGAAATACTTTTTTTTTAATGTAGGAAGAAAACGTTGCCGATCCGTTAATGAGGCTTCTATGAACATGGGAGCCAAATATTATTGTGCTGCAGGCAGCAGGGAATTTACCATTTTGTATCAAAAAGAGCGAAACATTGCTTGCGCTCGCTTGCGCACCGTCATCATGTAGCATCATCGCAAGCAGCTGGCCTTACAACGGCTATTGGCTGATTTCGTGATTGGGAGAACATTATCACTAATACAATTATTGCTCGTTTGCATTAAATAAATGAAGAATATGTACCATACTTACTCGTGTCTAACGTGCACCTATTTTCCGAGAAAATGGGTCCAAAAATTGCCTGCGTGCTACAATCGAATACAAAATCAAAGCCGAGTTTGCAGCGTTGGCAACAGCGTACAGTCAAAACCTTTAGGAGCTCTTGTAGCTATGAATTGTACTAGATGAATTGTAACTTCCAGGTGACGCTTGGGCCGAATCATTGGTAATAGCAACTTTATTTAGAGCACTTGCAGCCTTTTTTTATTTTCAGTTTCCAAGCCATTGTGCATATTGGGTAACTGCGTAAGCTATAGAAAGTCATGAAACGGTGTCTGCAAAATGTGCATGCCGGAGGACCCCTTGTATCTTCGTCGACCTCCTCTTGGCTCTTGACTTCGTGAGCCGCACTAAGACGTCAACCATTGATAAATTGAACATGGTCCTCCAGCCCCATATGGCAGGTATTATGAAAAGACTGTCTTCAGTGGCGACATGCATTTGTAAATGTGGGTGCTACCGACAGGTGATTTCACATGGATGGCACACTGAATCAGCTTTTTAAACATTAAAACCGGTAAGAGAAATGTGGCAAACTAGGACGCTAACACGCGTGACGCTTCGGAAACTAAACGAGACTGGTGCTTCAGAGCGCAATAGCTGGGAAAACGTAACAAGCAGGAACTTGTCATCAAGGTTCTACAGTAGCTAGTGCTAGCACGACAAATCCCTTGTTAGACCTTTTGGTTACGTAAGCCCGGTTCTCATTTTCCCTTTCCAGAGTCTGAAACCTCTGAGCAACTCAGGCGCAAGCCTCTCAGGCGGCCTTCTGTGCCTGCTGGTGCTGATGACCCTGCAAGGCATCGAGGAGTTGCCCAAAGCGTGAGTGATGGAAGTGACCTCTTCCTTTCTAGTGATTAAACAGGAGTACTGAGAAGTGGCTGTCCCCTACTTAAGAGTGCATGAGTTCATGCTCTCCATTTAAACAGTGTTTGCTTTGAGGGTGTCTGTCTCTTTGAAGATTTGATGCTCATCGGCCACATATGCGACTAATCATCTTTGTCATATAGTAACTCGTATTGCCATACAGTTAGTGCAAATGTGACACGAGCCAACATGAAGGGGACTTGGCAGGTTCTTCTTGTGTCATTTCTGTAATACCTCTACAACACTTTTACCAACTAGCCTACCAATCGACTCCACTCAAATGTCATCTACAAATATGACAAAATAAACTCGCAGTCTTGTATTATAATGTATATATCATAATTGTATTGTAAACGTAAGGTGTTTTCATTTTTTTGTGTTATAACATGCGGTGAAGTCAGTTCCCAGGCATCCGAGCTGTGCAGGCAACTCAAATGTTTTGGTGTTTACTACAGCGAACGTATACTCAGATGCATTTCTGGGGATGTAGGTTAGCAAAGAGGCATGAGGGCAGAAAGGTGCAGAAGGAGGCTGAAGGGGGAGGGGGAAGGGTTGCTATTGCCTGAAGCAGTTTAATGGCACTCTTTGCAGCCACAATGGTAGCCTATGTAGGGCCTGGCCTACTGCACTGTCCAGAATTCTGCTTTAAGCTCATGAATATGATCACAGTCATCATCATCATCATCATCAGCCTAGTTACGCCCACTGTAGGGCAAAGGCCTCTCCCATACTTCTCCAACTACCCCGGTCATGTACTAATTGTGGCCATGTTGTCCCTGCAAACGTCTTAATGTCATCCGCCCACCTAACTTTCTGCCGCCCCCTGCTACGCTTCCCTTCCCTTGGAATGCAGTCCGTAACTCTTAGTGACCATCGGTTATCTTCCCTCCTCATTACATGTCCGGCCCATGCCCATTTCTTTTTCTTGATTTCAACTAAGATGTCGTTTACCCGCGTTTGTTGCCGAACCCAATCTGCTCTTTTCTTATCCCTTAACGTTACACCCATCATTCTTCTTTCCATAGCTCATTGCGTCGTCCTCAATTTCAGCAGAACCCTTTTCGTAAGCCTCCAGGTTTCTGCCCCATATGTGAGTACTGGTAACACACAGCTGTTGTACACTTTCCTTTTGAGGGATAGTGGCAACCTGCTGTTCATGATTTGAGAATGCCTGCCAAACGCACTCCAACCCATTCTTATTCTTCTGGTTATTTCAGTCTCATGATCCGGATCCGTGGTCACTACTTGCCCTAAGTAGATGTATTCCCTTACCACTTCCAGTGCTTCGCTACCTATCGTAAACTGCTGTTCTCTTCCGAGACTGTTAAACAATACTTTAGTTTTCTGCAGATTAATTTTCAGACCCACCCTTCTGCTTTGCCTCTCCAGGTCAGTGAGCATGCATTGCAATTGGTCTCCTGAGTTACTAAGCAAGGCAATATCATCAGCGAATCGCAAGTTGCTAAGGTATTCTCCATCAACTTTTATCCCCAATTCTTCCCACTCCAGGCCTCTGAATACCTCCTGTAAACATGCTGTGAATAGCATTGGAGATATCGTATCTCCCTGTCTGACGCCTTTCTTTATAGGGATTTTGTTGCTTTCTTTGTGGAGGACTACGGTGGCTGTGGAGCCGCTATAGATATCTTCCAGTATTTTTACATATGGCTCATCTACACCCTGATTCCGTAATGCCTCCATGACTGCTGAGGTTTCGACTGAATCAAACGCTTTCTCGTAATCAATGAAAGCTATATATAAGGGTTGGTTATATTCTGCACATTTCTCTATCACTTGATTGATAGTGTGAATATGGTCTATTGTTGAGTAGCCTTTGCGGAATCCTGCCTGGTCCTTTGGTTGACAGAAGTCTAAGGTGTTCCTGATTCTATTTGCGATTACCTTAGTAAATACTTTGTAGGCAACGGACAGTAAGCTGATCGGTCTATAATTTTTCAAGTCTTTGGCGTCCCCTTTCTTATGGATTAGGATGATCACAGTATGTGTTGTTAATTACATGATGTAATCTCTTTATTTCTTTTTTTTTTCTGAATGACGAAAACTATCTTGGATAGCTCAAGGTTACGGTAAACGGAAGACAATTAGCAACATCTGCCTGTGATACATCTGCCGGTGATGCATAAGTTTTTTTGTTTTTTAGTTTGTTTCAAGCTATACAGAACGTCCTGTATGTTGAACTACTGGCGCTCATTATGACCTTTCTCATCGTGCTCCATTTCTAATTATTCTCTCTGTTAACCTGTGTGTGCCATATCTCGCCCAGTTCATTTCAAGCGCTGGTCAAGCACAAGAAGTCGCTCGTAGCCGCACTGGAGGAGCTGTCATCCAAGCATTCAGTGTCGCCCATCCTGAAGCCACTCCTAGCGCAGCTGACCAAGTCCGTGCTGGGGTCACCCTGCAGTGAAGACGAGGATGCCGGCAAGAAGGCTGCCGTCCTCAAGGCTCTAATCCAACTTGCCTTGTCACTGGACAAGTACTCCGACTTTGTCGTATGGTGAGCTTTGTCACTTGCACTATAGGTTGTGCTCCAGCGCTCGCTATAGACGGCTAATCAGACAGTGGCCATCTTAAGTGTCCGTAGAAATCTGATTAAATAGTCAAAGAAGAGAGCTTTGCTAGGACACATGAAATAAAAAATGATGCAGGCTGCTTTGCTGTCCAAACAAAGTGGTTGCTGATCAGGAAGCTTGCAAACTGATGACAAGGTCATCCGCTCACTGTAAAACGTATTCATGCATTCCTATGTGCTTAAACTGTAAGTTACGTTCTGTTTTCCATAGGTTTGCACATGCAAGGAGTCAAAACATGGAGACAGTCTGTGCTTTTTCTAGCTTTTTCTTCTCACCACAAGGTGTCTTCGTGTCGCAGAAACATCTTCCAGGCAGTTCCAGACGCATTGCATTACTTAGGCTTGAAGCCGTCTGTGTAGATTTGTTTCCGATACTGCGCGAAATTGGAACACACTCATAGAAACTGTTCTGCAAGTTATGTGTTCGAATAACACACTGAGTGTAGTGAACTTCACATGCCGAACTGAACTGCAAGATGCTTTCTCTCTCTCTCGGGATTTGTGCAGCTTGTTCTTCGACACTTATATCGAGCTCCATGCAAGCACAAAAACAAGCGATAGCGGCGAAGCGACGGATCCTGCGAGTGATGAAGCAGTTCTTGACATAATGAAAATGCTGCGTCAAAGGTGAGCGTTTCTTCTGCGTAGCAGTTACAAGTACACTTGAACCCAGTTATTGCAATATTCAAGTGCCAAGAAAATCCCATTGTTATAACCGATAATTGTTATAACCTGGTTGCACGAAAAAAAGCAAAGGAGATGAACATTCAAACCTTTTAATTTAGATAGAAAGAGGTACAGTCGAGAACCCCCTTATATCATTACAGCTTTTAACAATACTTGGATGTAACAGTGAGCAGCTATCTCACTTTGAACGTTTGTGTGTGTTTTAAGGTAAAATAAACTGCTTACTAGATTGCTCTCATGCTGCATTATTGGCCATAACAATAAAACCTGGCTACTGCTGGGTGTTTGCGGAAGAAAAAAGGAGTTCAAAATTCAGGGGAAAAAAAAATACGCCAGCCCTTTTATCTCGCACGGCATGCCTTCGTTGCCCCTCCCTTGTCACCCTTCCACCCTTCCGAAGTCGGCAAGAAGGTGGATGGAAGATGGGAGAAGGGCATAGGAGGCTCACAAAGGGAGGCAATGCTAGAAAGTGTGCCATGCAGAGTGCGGGCACAGAGGCAGGTGTGACAAAAGCAGCCCCTTTCCTCCCCTCCCCCAAGGCAATGCGATGAATGCGTGCCTTGCGGTGTGCAAAGCACAAAGGCAAGAAGTGGCGAAGTGGCTCACGTTTCTTTTTCTTTTCTTGCGAGGATTTCACGTTCTTTTTCCTTTCAGCGTGTACTCCCAGTAACCATATTTATAATTGTTGTAACTGATAATGTGACATGGGAACATTGTAGTAAGCGTTTTATTGTACCCTAGTGCACATACGAACGTTGATGGTGCATCGGCTGCTCATTGTTATATTCAGTATGTTGTTAAAACGTATCATTATAAGTGGGTTTGTCTGTAGCTTTTGGAATTTTCATTTGCAATGTCCTTACAAGATATGCCAGGTTCTCAAGGGTAGCACGAGCATAGGGCCAAAAGCCGGCACTGGAAGGAATCCCGGCAGTGATGTTGCAAAAGCTTACCTGCCAACTCTCCCTAATTATTTATAAAATTTGTGCATTTGGTTTTGTTCTGTGATTTTAGGAATGCCGCATCAAGTTTTGCGGAAAGTAAATTCTATTAAAGAAAAAGCTTATAAAGGTGCTGAAGTATAGGGTGCCAGAAGATTGAAAGAAAAAAATAAATAAAAGTTGCATGAACAAAATTAAAACAACCTGTGCCGCCAACTTTTGGCTGCCACGTAATACTGGAAACATAGCTTCCTATAGACCATAATGGTTCTTTATTGCAATAGCAATTATATGGACACTCCAGGTGCATTTTTGCCGTCGCCATGGTGTTCCCTATAAAGTCCAAGGGCGATAACACTGTCGCTGTGCTTGGTATGCTGTGTGTGCAAATGAAAGCACGTGACAGAAGCTGATGATAGTGGCTAAATCTGGCGCTTGAGAAAGAAAAAGCGGCGAACAAACGCGCCGTCTTCTGTCGCGTGAAAAGCCTCGGAGGACGGAAAAGAGGGAGGGAGGGGGGTGCAGTGGCGTTGTGCTCTGGCAGCAACTGCACATTTCCTAACGGGGCACAAAGGGAACTGACAATCGCGGCTCATTTTCGTGCGTCATATATGGAGGAAAGCGGGAAGGCAGTGCGGGAGGGAGGGGGCAGCTTTGACTCCGCCAACAAGTGCGTACTTTGCACGGTCATACGTGGCCGTGTGCACTGTATCTTGAAAGGGATCTGCAGATGGTTCATATTCATGCACACTGTGCTCTAGCCGCTCTTGCATTGAAGTGATGGATGGCATGGTCACTTTGCTCGCTGCTGCTGCTGTGCTTGGTCACACCAGCGCTTTTACAGAGTGTGTCTGTGCTCATTGGGTGTGATGTGTTCATACTTGCTTGTGCAGGCAGACGCCATGCTTGTTAATTCGATTAGTAAGCGAATGTTTCCAAGTTTATACGGCCGATAAAACTACTATCCTTACTTCGTATAGCCATCTACTAATTTGCTATCGTAATCGATGCTTCGCCTTTCGAGCGAAACTGTGACTTTTTTGCTTCACTCACACGTTTAAAGCAGGCGCATCTTGACTGCTGTTTCTATCTGTCAGCACAGCCTGCACAAGGGCTGTGTGTTTCTGATCACCTGAGGTTTCTTAAGGGGCCCTTCACCAGGTCTGGCCATTTTGCGCTGACAAGCGCAGCGTATACAATGTGCATTAACGATCGTGTCTGCAAAGTATTACATAATTACAAAGAGTTGAAATTTCAAACCACTCGCCGTTCTCCCTCCTCCCCGTGGGCGCTGCGCTCCCAGCCGGAGAGGTGACGTACATTAGCAAGTGTGTCTACATATACATATACATACATGTATATGCTGTGACGTAGCTTCATAGTGGCGCGTGACTTCGAGAATTCTTCAAGGTGACATCTGTTATTTGTATAATCTGTTGCTTTAACAGAGGAATTAACCTTTAGAGAAATAATAAAACACACAAATCTAATGTCTGCGTTTTTCTGATTTACTTCGTACTGTAGCAAGAGAGATGTACATGTACTTCCTTTTCATCTGCTTGTTCCCACGTCGTTCAGTTGTATGCGCAGACAGCAAAGCTATGTCATTTTGTGCCGTTTTGCAGCGTGCGATCATGCTCTGTTATCCGCTTGTGTCTGCATCGGTGCTTGCATAGCTCTGATTTATACCACTAGTCAGGTGTTCTCGTGCAGAGCAGCCAAAATTGTGAGCTGTGCGAAATGAAACAAATGCAACAGCTTGCACACAACGCCATCAGCGGAAGTGTGCTGTGCAGCAAAAAAAAAAAGCCAGGGAAGGAGGCGGGGCCCGTGACATGTGCGTCACGCGACCTTCCAGCTCCTGTGTGGGAGAACACAGGGAAGGAATTTCGTTTGTGGAGTGTAGACGGGGCAAGTGGAGAGACTGTCTCTCTTGGCAGTGGTGCTCGCCTCCTGAAATCATGGTTTTGCGGCACTGAAATATTTCGATCTCGGCTATTAATGAACCACTTTGAAAAGATTCTTGTAGTAGAACGCTCCTTAGAGTGTACCTAACAACTCCTAGTGTATAACCAAAATTTCTGTGTGACCTGGTGAGGGGCCCTTTAAAATGCACATAAATCTGATAGGGGTCATAAACCTAAGTGCATTAGCATCTACTTAAATTTTTCTTACCGACGACACTGTGCTCGGCACACACTATCGTGCACAAGAAAAGTTCAGATATTTTGAATATGCATGCCATGAAATCTGCTACTTACTGTACTTGCACGATTCTAATGCACACCTTTTTTGAATAAAATGTATGTTCAAATTCGCATGTGTGTTACGATTGTAACTAATTCTACTCAGAATCAAAAACGAAACTGATCTCTACTAAAAAAAGTTCAATGCAAGGTAGCTAGCCACACTGTCATTGAAGGGTTCGTCTAAAGAAAGTGATATTCTCAGCCATTGCAAGGTGGCTTCATGGTACGTGGAATGCCCTCCTGCAGACGACGGTTATGCGAACCTTCCACAAGTGTAGAATTTCTAATGCATTAAATGGAACTGGAGGTTACTTGCTGGGGTCGGTAGACAGTGAAAAGGAGGTGTCATCGGACTCCGATAGCTCCTAGCCGCTAAAATTGAGCTTTGTGTGTGTCTGTGTGTCTTTGTGTGCTCCATAAAATCGTTTCCACACAGTATGCATCGACTTAGGTTTCGTTACTTGATGTGCGCAGTAGAATCGGCACCAATTCATCTTTTTGGATGTTTGTGTGGTAATCTAACTGTGCACTACGATTGGTGGTGCAAATGTGGTAGTATGCCAAGATGCCAATAGTTCTCTTGCCGGGGCATGAAATCAAAGATAGGGAAGCTTGTTTGCTTTCTCTGCTTGTACTTATTCATTTTGTGCTAGGCAAAGCTGGTAGAATCCTCAAAGAGCACCAGTGGAGCCCTATACTCTGTCTTGGTTCTATTTCCATGTAGCAGGGCCCAGGCTGTGAGGCTTGCAAATGCAGATGCTTGCGAGGGCAGCGGGGCAAAAGGCAATAACAGTGCACAATGATGACGAGGCGCAGTTGGATACCTTCTAGATGCGTTTGTTGTTCTGATTGGTCAAGGCACCTGTAGCTCCCACAGTGCTGCACAGAATTACTGAGGCAGAGTGCAGCTTAAGGTGTTTGACCTGAGTATTACCCAGAGAAAGTGTATAGAGTGACCTGCGATACCATCTTGTGGTAATGCGCATTCTCCTCCGGTTTGCCTTCAGGTGTCCTGACGAGGTGGACGCCTGTCTGGAGCGCCACCTGTGCGGCGACAACGAGCAAGCACGTCTGGCAGCGGAGCAGCTTACCCGCACCAACGCCTTTGGTCGGGAGCACGCCCTGGTGGAGGCTACGGGAAGCGCTCTCTTTCTAGCACTGAACAGTGCTAGCAAGCACCACCGGGTGGCAGCCGTACGTGAACTGGTCACCGCTCTCCAGAAAAAGCAGGTGGGTGGCCATGTTGGAACGCTGTGGAGTTTGCCATTGTAGTGGACATTGCATAAATAACGAAGCCAGATATATATAGCTCCTCTTACTAGCTCACTGGCTCACTCCCTATCTTGCAGATAGGTGGTACAGTAAACTTCCCTGATTTCATCTCCGGTTAATTAGACTTTTCGGTTAATTCGATCTCGACTGAAATTCTCGGCTGGCTCTCGTAGATCTTTATGGGGCCAAACTTGCGTTATTTGGATCTTAAAATTGGCCTTTGTTAAAATAGTTTGAGCTTGAATGGTCAGCGTGCTTGTACGTGACCACAATGGCGAACCCAGTCGCAGTCCCTTTAACGGCATTGTCTGTCTTGGTGGAGCTTAGGGGACAGTGAATATGTCAAACACACGCCATCCCCTGCCAAAAATGCCTATTTTCCGACTGCCATAGGAAGATTTTCAAGTAAATGGTAGCCCATAATAAATGATTGCATAATTTACCCTATTCTAATGGCTTTACTTTTTTTTCTCCACTGAAGCTGGTCCGGAAATTACCATTTCTTTTAACACCATTTCTTATATTGAACAGTTTATAAACACTGTAGAGGTAAAGGGGAATATATAGCAAAAAGTATGATTACGTCGAATCAAAATAGCAGCCACTACCGGTATATTGAAAGATAGTGCAAAACTGTCCCAGAAGTTGGCTTTCATGTGTGGTGGCTGACGAGCTACTGACACTCCCTTAAAGAAGTGGTTTAGCCCGGCTTCGCCTGCGTGGCTGTGGCGTACCGCGGCCGGCCACTACCCTAAAAAATGTTATCCCTGTCTGCCCCCGCAGTGTTCGCTCACACAGCCAATCAATGTTTCTCGTCGTGGCAGTTTCATATTATTTTGTTTCCACATGTTGCCTTTACTTTTGCGTGATGGCTAGCGTGAAGTGACTGTACCTGTTGTTCACTGTAAAGTTAAATATCATCAAGTCAAGCGGGGGGGGAAAAAAATACGACGTCGCCACAGAATCTTGGGCTGGCATTGAGAAAGAAACAATTCAGAACTGGTTCCGTCATGCCAGTTTTTTCGTTTCTGGTAACAACAGTGAAAAGTCTTCGGAGGAGTGCAGTGAAGTTTAGAGTGAGTTGCCAGCGTTTCCACTAGCTGTGTGAGACGTGTTCATGTTTGCTTGTGCGCCTGACACCACGCTTGTTAATTTAGTTAGTAAGCGAATGTTTAAAACTTTATACGGCTGATAAAACAAACTTTTCGTATAGCTGTCTACTAATTTGCTATCGCAATCGATGCTTCGCCTTTCGTTTTTTTTACTTATTGCAACTTTAGTGCATTGGGAGTAAATCTTTGTTTCCCCAAATGAGAGAAAGTTCTGTTTCTGTTTGAAATAATGAGGTTCATGGTACTGTAAAGCACTTTTCTTTATTAAGGTCACTGGAAACAGGTGTGCATTACAATCGAGGGCGTGTTTTTTCTCCCTTTTTTGGGCACAGAAAACGGGTGCGCGTTAAAATCGAGTAAATGCGATAGTTCGTGCTAGGGTAATCTGAAAATAATACGGTTGTCACACGGTGGTCACATGGTGCACTTTAGATAGCGATTGGGCTTCTGCCAATTGCGATCGAATTTTTCAAGTCGTAATTGGCTCCTTTGCTGTAGCTGTGGGAGCAAGCCAATTGTGACCGAGCATTTTGATCCAGATCAGGCTAGATTGCGATCGAAAGTGGCTCTGCGGCACTGGTGTGAGTCAACTTCGTTAGTAAAGTGCCGTTACAAATTGTATGTGCTTTTTAGTTGTCCAATTCTTTAAAAGTTCTACATCAAATTACGCAGTATATCGAACTAATTTGCGTTTTCTGTGAGTTCTGTATGTGCGTGCTTGACTGTGTAAGTTGCTGTTTGCTGTCAGCACATGGTGCTCTGTAGGTAGAAACAGAAGCATACTATAAGGGTGTTTCTTCACTTCAGTAAAATCAGTCAGTAGTCTTTTGCAGGTTGCACTGTTTCTGTGCAGATTTTTATGTAATGTTCCTTTCTTTCATTTGCGAAGTAATCTCCTGTGGTAATGAACTAACTAATTTTTCAAGATGTTCCACTCAGAAAAACATAATTGTCTCTGTGAAAGGAACTATTGTGCCATGCTGTTGCTACGGTGAAATGCAGCACAAGCTGTGTTTTGCTATAACCGTTTCATACAATACCATTTTATTTTATTGCTGTGAAAATCTGCAGCTTTGGTCTGACATTGCCACAGACTGTGCATACTTTTTTTTAGTTTCCCGGTCAGGTTGGATGTAAAACTGTTCTCTTATATGCAGGACGTCGACGAAAAGTTTGCTAGAGAATCGCTACGGAGCCGTTTGGCAGACACAGAGCCGGAAGTGGTACAAGCGGTGCTTGCACTTGGCAAGGTTGGTGCCGATCTCCAAGTAGATCTTTGCTCACTTCTCTCTCTTCTTTTCTTCAACCTAAGCTTGCAGTATAGCAAGTTGGAACATGCCAGCCGCAGTAACCGTATTTATTTGAACATAGGTTGACCTTTTTTCTTTTTCCGAGAAATGCTGCCCAAAATGGGGGGAGCTGTCAACTTATATTTCATGACCAAAGGATCTTGACCTGTGTTCGTGATCAAAGCTAGACGAAATGCCGAGCTCACAGACTTCCACCGTCGTGCCTGCCGTAAAGCCAGTCTGGAGATTATGAAGACTGGCTTTAAGAAATTCTGCGCATTCAACACACTCGATGGCGGCGAGGACAACGATGCTTGGGGTGCCAAGGGTGGCTGTGAAGCATCCGACGAGGATGACTTCTCTGGAACTTCTGACGAGGGTGCAGCTTGTGTCACCGACTAACGAGGTTTAGTAGCTGAGCTTGCCGTATATAAAGGTTTGTCATGTTCTAAGTTTTTCGTTCTAGTAAGATATGGATTGACCTATATTCGAATTATAATTTATTATTTTTTGGCGAGTTCAATATACTGTTGGGGCCGGCCTATATTCGTGTTCTACCTGTGTTCAAATAATACGGCGCTTTTGCTAGTAAACAGCGGACAAGTAATTTTCATTAGGTAGCAAGAAAGATAATCAAATAACAGCCTTCTGAATTCTCATTCTGTTATCTCTAAAGTAAAAGAAACACCTCAACTATAACAAAGCATGCGGTTGGTATCTAGCTTTCTTTCTGTGTTCCTAGCACTGCGAGATAACCAGACAAGACAAGATTTTCTTTCTGTAAATTTCTTGCAAACTTTGAGCTCGTTTCCCACATCTACAAACACTGTGGCTTATTTACTGTGCTTAAAGCGCACTGGACACCATGTATCGTATTTTTAATTTTCTCAAGTTTGCTAGCTTGCTGTGGCAGGCTGTCTTGCATCGTCAGCATTGAAGCATCCCTGGCATGTCTTGGTGAAATAGTATGTCTCGCTAGAATAGCACCAAAGGGAGGTACTGCTGGATGAGTTCGTTAGCAAGTCAGCAGTGTTGACAAAGCTTTCTTTCTTGACAACATATTTAATTACATCACAAAATTACAATCACAAGAACTGCAAAACTTTGCAAAGATTCATGTCACATGGGTTGCATGCCTATGTGTGCTTTGTTCATCATTGCATTTTCAAGCTGCGTTATGTTCTTGACAGCTAGCCCAACAAGACGTCAAACCTTGCTTTGTTTTCTTTATCCTTGCCTTCGACTTGTCTCCCTCTGTTTTTTAGGACCTCTGCAACTTTGTGGAGCAAAGCTTTGTCCTTGGCATCTTGAGACGAATCCTGTTTGAGCCTATGGAGGACAGCAAGAACTGGTGTGTGCCTGCTATTGTCCTTGCCCTCTCTTGTCATAGGTGTGGCTATGGCGTCACACTAGACATGCACAGTCGTGAGCAAAAGTCTAGAGACCATAGATGCTGCCCAACATAGTTTTTTCTTGTCAGCCTAGGACTAGTGGCAAACTTATGTACCCTCTGTTCGACCAATGTAATAAATAGAGGTATTTTCGCTTTGCGTACAGCTGTTCCAGATGAATTTAAAATTTGTTTGCTGATGCCTTCGTCTCTAGACTTTCTTTTTTGCATAAAGCCTTATGTGCTGTGGTGTTACTGTGTTGTACAATGGAGTTTGGGACTTCCAGCTTACTGGTAGGCAGTCGTACGTGTGGTGTACATTCTGCCTACCTCAACCATGACTAGGGCAAGTAGTCACAAAGGAACTGAACCATGAGAAGGAAAGGTTTTACTTGGGGTTTCAGTGCATTTGGTAGGCGTACTGTCATGAACAGCAGCTTACTGAATTCTTTGAAAAATATGCTATCACAGTGCTATGTCAGTTAACAGCTCAGAGTAGCCAAAACTTGAAGGATGGATTCTGTACTTGCAAGGAAGCTATGAATTGGGCAAGAAGTGCAGAAAAGAAAAATGATAGGCATAACACCAAAAGGTGTAGTACAGATAGGACTCAAATGAAAGTACTACTAGCTGATATTCTAGTCAGGATTAGAACGAACATGTTTAGCTGAGAAGGTTACGCAATGCATAGAACAGATAAATGACAATCTACCTAAGTGACAATAGATTCATGGGGAAGGGAAATGGTGTAGAGCGTGGCAGAGAAGTGGATGGAGTGACATTATCAGGAAATTTGCAGGTACAGTATACTCACATTATTTCTACTCCAATTAATTCAATTGTTCAGTCAATTTCATCCCGAGTGAAGATTCCAGCTGGCGCCCATGCATTTCTACAGGCCCAGACATTCAATATTTAGGTACTATAATAAGAAAATTCGAACTTGACCAGCCAGCATGCATATTCCTAATCCCTATGGCGCCTTTCTTTTTCCAGGAAAATTGTGACGAAAATTGCCTGCACAGTGCGATCAAATACAAAACCAAAACTGCCTTCCCATCGCTTGTATGCTTTACCATATAACATGCTTGTGCTGTGGTGAAGCTTACTGTGCAGTGATGCTGGCTTTTTTAAACCGGTAGCCATTGTGCAACACATAATAGTCTTGTGCATTTTTCTTGCTAAAAGGTTAGGTGCGCGTTAAATTTCTACTTTGTTTAGGAGCCTTAACGTAATTTCTGTTAATTTACTACTTCGGACACACAGAAAGTGGGCATGCGTTTGATTAGGGAGCACGTTAGTATTGGGCGAATACTGCCAAATGAATCGGCAGTGTGTTTTGGCATTTCTTTCTGCATATTGTTTAATTCGACCCGACTGATTGAACAATTAAATAAGTTTTGTCGGTCTTGTTAGGGTTGAATTAACAGAAGTCAACGGTGTAATGTGTCTACGGTTGAAGTGGGACAAATGCAGCAAGATTTTCCCGGGTGAGGATTTTGACCCGCTGTGGACTTTATTTTGCTTGAACAAGAAAAGCTGCGCATTCAGTAAATGAAGTTGCTCTTCTGACTCTGAGTGCTGGGAAAGAAGGCAATGCAATGCGGCATTGTGTTGCATCGTGTTGCCTTCTTGTGCCCTTGTCTCTAGTGCCACTTCAGCGTCATAATAGCCCAACAAGCCATCCAGCACAATGTAAACGACAGGGTGGGCTTGTTGGTCAGACATTTTGAATTGGGATGTAAAATGTAGTGCAGCACCAGGACATAGACACAACGTGAAACTGTCGTTTCCTGTGTCCATGCCCTGTGGTCGAGCTACATTTCATCCCAGTTCCAGTGTAATGTGTTCTGATTCTTTAGACAGCTTTAGCATTCACCAACTCTAGCCCCTGAGCAGATTCTTCTGTATTCCTGCAGGTTTGACCTTCGTACCCGAGCATTGGCATTTGTGTGTGATGACTTCTGCTCTGTTGTGGACGAGGGTCAGCTGCTGGCAACACTGCTTCCCTTTCTAATGCCAACGAAGAGGTCAGAGGTGTCGCTTGCCCGAGTGGCATATGCGAGTCGAGCCCTCCAGCGGTTTCCGATGTTCAAGAATGTCACCACCGACAGTAAGTACCGAAGACATGTGCAATGTGACGGTTACCACTATTTGGTGGCTTTGGTTTTCTAGCCCTAGATGGTCTTGACAGATTGTTTTCCATCGACAGATTTGCTTACTTGTTTAATCGAGAGCAGGCAGCCACCATACTTTTTTGAAGAGGAGGCGTCCAATAAACTATTTCGCAAAACAATAACTGGCATGAAACTGTGCTATCTTAGACCCCTGTTACTAAATTAAACAACTACAAATAATACCTGAGAGTGACAGTAACTGCATGTAATAGCAGATTTTTTTTATCACGTCTTAAGCGTCCTTATCACGTCCTTATCATGACCTAAGCCTTAGTGATAGCAAACCTGTGTATGCTAAAAGTAGTGTATTCCTTATAAATGATTATTTCTTGATGTTCATAATTTGAGAAGGATTCATCTAAAGAGGTAATTAATCTTGCGTGGCTTAAGGCATCTGTTATTTTAACTAGAGAAAAGCTGTAAGACAGGCTTTCGCAAAATGCTTTTACTCTCCACCTCACTGACGTCTGACAGCCGTCACTTTTCTGGTCGGCCGTACTGTAAACAATCGGGTGCCTGTATGCACATGTTTTTGGCGTCTCAAATGGCATCTGTATCTATTTGACAATCGAGCCTCTTCCTCTGATTAGTATGCTTGGCTCGCAATGCAAAGCACACATCAACTAATCGCTTCACTTAATGCAACTGAGTGTCGTTGTCCGGCGCTGCCGTGTCAGTCACATTGTCTTCAATTTATTGGCTATGGCTACTAAGCTGGCCAAGCCTTGTTTTTGCTTATGGTGGCCAGAAATTCTGGAATTGGAAGTTTTATATGCATGTTATTTCAGTGAAGCGATGCCCAATATTTATATTAATATAAATAGATTGACTCTTCAGACAGTCTACGCAAACCTTGCTATACTTTTCTCACCAGTTTTCTTTTTTTTTTTTGCAATGATTGCCGTTGATATCATGGTGGAATGACATTAATTTTTCCCGAGCAACACCAACGAATGGGTCGAATGGCATTTGTTGCACCAAATGTCATTTGGATCTAATGACATTAAAATGTCCAGTGTGACAGGGGTGTAACACATTGAAGTGGGTGAAGATACTCTTTAGTTCCTCAGTTTGGTGTTCAGCAGCATGTAGTGTAGCACTGAGATGTAAGTTCGTTGGTCATTGAGTCAGTGTTCATCAACAGCCAGCCAGTCAGTCAGTCAATCAATGTTTTACATATAGACATTGTCATGCACAACTGAACCGGTTACTTAATGTGCCCAAACATGGACCACTAGACTCTGACCTACAGCGAAATTTTGAGAGAGAACATTACTACCAGTTGACATTGTTATGTGTTGACAGAGCGTTTTAGTTAGTGCAAAGCAATCTGTTTGCCGCAACTCCACCGAGCAACAATTTGTGAACCATAATGGTTGCTTATTGGGAACAGTTTTAAATGAAACATGGCTTGACTTAAATTGATGCACAGAAGCTTTATTTGAGGCTTCAAGTTTGTCGGTATGTAGTTTACCGTTCACGTGATACTGGAGATGTGGACATGAGCAACAGTGCCGATGACGCCATCTTGTAAAGTTGAGTGCACAACCAGAGTGCATAAAACTAATGTTGCAATGACGGTTTATGTGCTACTTGACTGCTGGTGCATAAACATCAGCACCAACATAAGCATTCATTTACACTGGCCCTTTTCGTTCTGTGGCAGCAGTTATGCAACCCAAACATATTTTGAAAACTTTGTGGTTGAACAACGTACTGGTAGCTGTCGCTGCCAGTGCTGATGCTAACATTAATGTCTTCAGTGTTCGGTATGTTGTGCTAAGCCAGATGGTGTGGAATAGAATCCTGGCTGCTTCGGCCACACTTCGATGGGGGCAAAATGCAAAAACGTCCTTGTACCCTGCGTTAGGTGCACGTTAAAGAACCCCAAGTGGCCAGGTTAACGCGGAGTCCCCCACTGGGTGTGCCTCATAATCATATCGTAGTTTTGGCACCTAAAACCTCAGAATTTAATTTAATTTAAATTTTGGTGTGTTGTGGTTGGTCATATGTAGGGGTGTGTGAATTTTAGAAATTTCGAATATGAATGGAACGATCTTTGCTATTTGATTCAGATTCGGTTCAGGAATGAACTGTTAGAAATTGTCGAATTTTCATTTATTTCGAATATGTAAAGGGTAACAGAAATTATTGGAGTTTAAAAGGAGAGGGAAAGATAAGAGTCATTCAATGTGAATGAGTTCTCAAATTGAACATGAATTGAATAGTCTTTGCTATTTGATTCGTATTTGATTTCAGAATGCAGTATTCAAATCTGTCGAAGGCTCATTTGTTCTTGAATACTATGTAAACGGTAACAATTATTGGAGTCTCAAAGGAGAGAGAATGATGATAGTCGTTATAAATGCCTCACGTTTAGCCAGCCTATGTGCGAATTCCCTCCAGTTAGGCAAGTTGGTTCCTTATTTGACCATTCGCACAATGTTTCCACCCATTTAAAATAATGTGCTGAGCTATGGTCTCACACTTCTCCCCTTGAACGAACTCAACACTCTACATGTAACAGGTGATGTGATGTTCTTTACCAATACTGCCATTGTCATGATGCATCAGATAACTGAAAGCAATTTCAAATTTACAAGCTCCTTAGTTGACCGGACATCCTTTTGTGAACGTCATTACACGCATTTAATTATGTGTGTAAATAACCCATGTGAAAAATGTCAATAAGCATCTTGTTTTACTAAGAGGGTTCTATGCCAACTACATTTCACTGTGTTTAGAAATAAAATATTTCATATGCAATTCGATATTCGGAGGTTGTTCTTCTGGAATATTTGTATTCGATTTGGAAATTTCACTATTCCAACAACCCTAGTAATATGTACACGAACGGGACATGACTTTCTATTGCTGCGGAGCAGTTTTATTGCTCTTCAGCTTGCTAGACTTGTTACGCAATGAGAGTAACATTTCTGAGGTACTCTCCTCAGAAATCTGGCTTATCAGAAGATAGTGTGCCGAACCTGTTATGTGCACTGTGGCTATTTAAAACTAAGCAAAAATAACTCTTCAGCTTGCAAGGAAATTCGGCCTAATTAAGTTCACCTGAAGGATCAGCATGATGATAACCACATCTGCAGCCCAATTCAAAACTTGCAATAGTGTGTGTGGTTCTCCACAATACTTTGCCCATTGAAGAAGAAAATATACGCAGAGAATGCCAGAGTGTCATTTAACGGTTAACTTGATTTCAGAGAGAATGACATCTGCATTGGAAGCTGAGGACCTAGACACCATCACGGAATTGCTGCTGGCCGACATTGCTGAGGCTGTTGGGAAGATAGACCAGCCTCTTGTTGTGGTGAGTGACAGCATTTGACTTTTCACAGCGCTGGGAAATATTTTTAGAAGGCATACATTGGTGCGATAAGCTCCACTGCAGCAATTTTGATCAGTAGTATTTTAGAGTGATTACTTGAATCCGTGCATAGTTCTTCTTTCTTTCTTTCTGTTCTCATGATGACTGAAGTCATGGAGTCAATTCGTCGCACTGTGGAAAAACACCCTTTGGGTGCAGGTTGTTTTTAGAGTTGGGCGAATACTTGAACATCCCGAAATGGAATCTAATACTGAAATCTTGAATAATTTGATTTGCAAATCGAATATCTGCTGATTCAATTTTTTTAATGTTCGATATATTCAGTTTATAGACCCACGCAGTGCCACCCATGTCGCATGTTACGTGCGCCGTAAGGACTCTTATGCTCGGGGCTGCGCAAGCAAAAGTTTCACTCGTTTCAGTTCACGTAAATTAGACGTGACCCTCCAGATTTCTGAATGCTCACGCCGAACGTGACAATGAAACTGTGCGGATGGCTTCTGCTCTCTACCATAGGCGCCGGCTACGTGATCACGTGATCGAGTCACGTGATGCGCGGTCCTTTTGTCTGTTGCGTAGACTGGCCTTACGATAACCCACTTGCCGTAAAGTTGTGATAGCCCTTCTGTATTTTGTAGAAAAACTGAAAAGCAAAACTCTGTGCAATAAATAAAGGATTGTGCAAGACATTGGTTCACTGCTAAGCTGAGAACCTCATTG
This sequence comes from Dermacentor andersoni, assembly GCF_023375885.2. NCBI lineage: Eukaryota > Metazoa > Arthropoda > Arachnida > Ixodida > Ixodidae > Dermacentor > Dermacentor andersoni. The sequence continues at coordinate 48,044,757 of NC_092822.1, forward strand.
GTATTCAGTACAACAGAACATCACTAATTCATTAGTTTCAGAGGAAAAAAAAGAACACTTGGTTCTAACAGAAATTCTGTTTGTAAAAGAAACATATTTTCCAGACCTTCACATAATAGAACTGAGCTGTAATCAGTGCTGGCATACTAATTTGGTGATCCCTTTAGTAAGAGTAGACTATACTGTATTTATCTTGATTTCTATGTACTTAAAGGCAAATATTAAGCCAAGCTAAAGTGATATATTAATGCTCGAGAAACTCTAAGGCATCAATATTATCATGAACAGAGCCTTAATAATTGAGAAATTGAGGTAACCGCAGGATGTGATTAGAGACTCCCCTGGGACATTCAAGTACTTGAGCGATGACGAAAGCACTCCTCAGTTAAATCTTGTCATTATTACTCAACCACTCATGGCAAAAATCATACCTGTATTGTATTGTAAGACAAGATAAAATGCTACTTGTCCAGTTCCATTTCCTTTTTATAAGGAAAAAAAGAAAACTCATTGAAATTACCCTTGACAACTATGGGGGCGGTCGAAAGGTTTCGTTTTTGCTCGACTCTGCGCCGCCCATGCTTTCGTGTTTCAGTAGTTTTGTTATCGCGTAGTGCTGTGCTGGTTTTGCTGGCTCGTGAAACTCGCAAAAAAAAAAAAAAAAACTACAAGGGGCAGAGAATTCAACTTCCATGTTATGTCGTGGGATGCCCGAATGGTCTGCACCACTTGACCAAAAACAGCTGCAGCGGCGAATCCACCGCTCTGTCTTGGCTCAATACCGCCGTCTGTCGGCTGCTGTTTTACTCACCGACGGCAGCAAAGGGTGGTGATGGTGTATGCAACGCCACCACTCCGCCGGTTGGGTAACGGGAGACTTGAATTCTGAAAAAGGTATTTGGACCCTTGTGATGGAGTTTTCTCGTAAACTAAGTCTTTTCTTGGCACAAAACAAGCTTCGCGAGGTTTCTGGAATGGTATTTAAACAGTCCACGTCGACTTAGTATTTGCCTTTAGTGTCCCTTTAAGCTGCTGATAGCTCACTACGTTCTTGTTAAGCAATGCTAGGAGACCGCCAAGCATCTGCAGTAAAGTGTTTTCTTGTACAAAATTTGTAAGCATTAAACTTTGCGGTAAATTTTCAGATGTTCAATATTAAATTCGATAGTTGGCTTTTCTTTCTTGATTTGATTCGATTATCCGATTTGAAATCTACTAGTCGGTATTTACTCATCCGTACTTAATTACATGATGAGTTGCCGTCCCAACCGCAGGTGAAGACACTGGAACAAGTGTGCTTCCCGAGCACAGGGTATGCAGCAGCGCAGCTTAGGTGCATCTGCGGCTCCCTCCTGAATGCTCTGGCGTCCTCAGCGAAGGACACAGAAGTGTTTCGTGAAGCACTGCACTTTTACCAGCGACTACTGGCTGAAAAGGCAGCTTGCGGCGAGTATGACTTTGCTGTGGCTGCAGTTCGGGACGGGTGCATTCCCTCTGCCATGATCATCAGTGGCCTGTCGGCAGTCATCAGTGGAGTGGAACCTGTGGCGGCTCTACAAGGTAAGATCGACCTGTAGGCCGTTTTGTACGTCTAAAGACGACCTCCTTCAGAATATGGCCGCTGCAGCGGGGAATTGAACGCGTAACCTTGTGCTTGGCAGTGCCATAGCTAAAGCTTCTCCATCCACGCTCCACTGCTGCCCTCTTTCACGAAGACCTTTGACGTGCAGCAGAGTTCCACTATTTGTTGATCACGTCAGTTCTGCTTCTGAAATTTCTGCTTCCAGAACTTTTGCTGGCTGCATTTGTGCTTTGGCTGCATTTGTGCTTTCACTGACGTTGCACGCTCGCACCTGTGAACAGTGGTAGCAGATGGAAGATGAGGTCACTTCTGCTTAAAACCAGGAGCTAAGGTGACGCAAGTACTGCTTGACCCCGGAAGCTTGAGCGAGATGGGATGCATGAGAAGAGGTTGAGGGATGAGCGAGAGAGATGATGACGATGAGTGAGAGAGATGCATGGAGGAAGAGGTTAGGTTGGCGGTACTTAATCTGGTCAGCAGAAACATGTAGGGAGTAGCTTTAACCACAGCCACTGAACCACCTTAGAGAGTCATTTATGTGTCAGTAAAAGCTCTTGTGAGCTTGAATCTGCTTCAGTCACACTTGGGATCCCTCACTGTCATCTGTCTTCCTCTGTAGGTATGTGAGGAAATCAATAAAAGAGGATTATGTGCGATCTGCTATCATTTTTCCAGACCGTGACCTTCACTATTCATTATTCCTTCTGGCGCAATGTATGGAAACACGGAGAGAGGAAAACACAGACAAACGAATTGTATGCAAACTGTGTTCTTGTTTTTCTGTCTGTTTTCCTGTACATAGTTGCATAGTTTCCATACATAGTTCCCGTACAAGGCTGCAGGGTATTGCAGCACCCTAACCGTAACATCAGTCACAAGCAAAGTGAAAATAATGTCAATTTGATCAAAGAACAAGTTTTGAATTTGGTCTACTTGCCTATGAGATTGGATCGAGACACAAAGGTTGCTTTTGTAACTCTAAGCACCACAGGATTTCGAATATTTGTTTTAAATTAGTCAATTTTGCCCTTATCGAATGTAACATAGAGTTGACATCAAGCAATGAAAATCAAGAAAAAAAAGCTCTTGTTGCAGTCGAGTAAATACGGTAGTTTCTGATCAAGTGTTCATAGTTCACGACGTTCCTAACCTAGAGAGTCACCTCCTTCTCAGCTTGTGCAACATATGAGGGCACTGTTTTACAGTAGCCTTGAGCGACGGATAATAGCACATTTTGTGGGAGAAACCTCACCTGCATTTTTGACCTGTCACTGACTCTGCTAGTGATATAGTAATCCTACAATTAAGGAGAAGCACAAAATGATATTACACTGAAGATTTGTTCTCTGAACGTCACCTTGACACAATTTGGTTGAGAAAAGGCATATGACCAAATTTTGTACAGTGCTTTACATACATGTACAGTCGAACCCGACTATATCGAACCCGTTTACATCGAATTATTCTATATATCGAACAATTTCTGGTCATGGTATAGTTACAATGAGTATATACAGCAAAAATTACGCTTACATCGAACAAATATTACAGTGATTCCCGATATATCGAACGTCAAGCGGCGGAAAAGTGCCCCCAGAAGTTGGCTTTCCCTCGCGGTAGCGGGGAAACCCGGCGGCGCGGCTCCATCCAACCGCTCTCCCTACCGTGGCCGCGCTGCCTCGGGCTGTTCGGGCGAGCCGTCGACACTCCCCCTGTCGCGCATAGTGAAGTCTATTATCCTCACTCTTTCTCTATCATCTTTCACTTCCAGCTCCCTCTCCCCTGACGACGCTTCGCCGTGCTCCCTCACGGGTTGCAGAATCAAGCGTCCTTCCTTTCTTTAGATCACTGTCTATCGACACTCCCCAGCAAAAAATGATCCTGGCCCGCCTACAGCGCTTACTCAGACAGCCAATCAGAGGCTCTTGTGCGCTCTTCGTGCAAGATGGCGAAAGTGCGAGTTGTCTGGCTGCTTCTCTGGTTTATCGTGTTTGCGCCTTGTGGGCCTTCTCCCGCAGTGTTGCCGTGATGAAGTGGCAGAATTCGCCTTTCGTCGTGAAGATCGAAATCATAAATCGCGTCGAACACGATGTCCCCGCAGCGTGCAAGATTCCGAGGTGCACTCTTAGCACGATTAGGGCTAAAGTGGCCAGACTCGCAACCCGGTGCCCATGGCGCCTGACGTGTATGCACGGCCGTGTACGAGGCGTTCTTCATACGTGCCGGTTTCCGCGTGCTCGGTGATGACTGTAAATTCTGATGAATGCGACGAAGCCGTTGCCGGTGTTGTCGAAGTTTGGAGCGAGCTGTCAAAATTTCCGGGACATTCGAATCAATGGTGGACGAGTTTGTGAGTGCAGATGATGGTGTCGCGACGATGGTAGAGCCCGGAAACGAAGACTACATCGCCGACATCGTACTGAGCACAAATGAAAGTAGGCACGTTGAGGAAAGCAACTACGGTCCTTTGCCCACATCCTCCGAAGTGACTGGTGCACTCGCATTAGTCCGGTGCTTGTGCGCGAATGCGGAAGGTTGCGGCCTCAGCTGCTCCGACTCCTTAGACAACGTGGGGAAGTACGTGCGTCGCAGGCAGCGAAATTGCCCAAGCAGAAGAAAATGCAGGACTAATTTATGCGAAACTAAGCTAGTTTCGTCAATAAAGTGATTTTATAAATGTTATGTGCTTTTATGACATCCAATTATTTAGCAGGCTTATATCGAATTATGCTCTATATCGAACTGATAGGCGTTTTTTTGCGAGTTCGATATAGCCGGGTTTGACTGTACAATCGACTTTCATTGGCTTGACCCAAGCAGGACTGCTGTTCAAGTTAAAGAATTTCTTGATGCGGATTGCAAGGCTTCCGAGATATTTTATTTATTTATTTATTTAAGTACAAAATACAGTAGTACAATATGCATCTAAGTACAGAATGACATATTTTGCAACATTCTTGAACATAGTAAAGTTAGCAGATGCCAAACTAGAATATGTCGAGTGTAGCTCATGCACAAATATCTGGCCTTGATCAATCATTGTGATACTGGATGATACCACAGAGAACACCAGGGACTGTTGAACTTCTAAATAGTGCCCTAAACTTATAAACTGTCATTGGCCAGGTAGTATGACACCGCTGAGAAGCATCATGAACTTTGGAAATTGTAATTAGTTTCATAAACTTACAGATAACGTGATTGCTAATATCTTTTATGACATTTTCTTACATGCCAAACACTTGTCCACTCCAAAGGTGACCAGTATACCTATGTCACTGTAATGAATCAATGTAGCCTGCTAAATACTTTTCTTTAATGTACACTTAGTGGCAGGGCACTCATTGTAACAGTAATTTTTCTAATGGCCTTGTAGGAAATCCGATGTGGGTCCTCAAACAGCAAGACGAAGGCACCCGTACTACGTTGGACCTCCTCACCAGCATTTTTGAGATGGTCGCAGAGAATTCGATCGTCAAGAGCACCTGCCGGTTACATTTTCGCCAGCTGCTGCAGAAATTCTTCAAGGTGCGCTCCAAGCCTTTTTTCTCTGTCTTGCATGCACACCTGGTTGCTTAGCTCGATAACAGTGCCAAGGTTATGCTGCATACCTCCAAGATTCATCGTTCTCAGAATGTGGTTTATTGAATTAATAGCAGCGACTCTGCTAAGCCTGTCGTTAAGCAAGGCCATTCAATATTGCTTCAGATTAAATTGTGACCCCATTTTCAGGTGTACAAAAGTAATGTGCAAAAGTAACTACCCCCAGAATTTTTCAAACTACGATTCAGCATCACCTGACAAAACAGTGGTAATTAAGGCACACACGTACACAAAAGAACATTCTCAAGTTAAAAAAGATTACAGCAGAACTCATTTCATGATAAGTGTCGACAGTAATGCAATTAACATTCAAGCAACGTAGCAACAGACTGTTTTGCTGAAGTCGCATTTATTTATTATCTGAAATCGTCATTCGTAGAGAGAGAGAGAGAGAGAGAGAAACAGAAGAAGGGAATCGCAGGGAGGTTAACCGCATGGGCACGTCTGGTTTGCTACCCTGCTCTGAAGAAAAAAGTCATTCTGACTCTCTTTGCTTTGGCTATATACAATATATAGTACAGTCAACGACCGATTTTTCGGACCCTCTAGGGAACGTAAAAACGTCCGAAAATTCAGGCAGTTCGAAAAAATGAATGCATGCAAAAAAATGCACCCTTTTTATTTTTTTCTCAGATCTAGAGGTAAAGGGCGAAGTAACAGGCTTCCGAAACCCTGCCACAGCATCAGTGAAGTGGCTATAAAAAGAGGCGTTCAAAAACTCTGTATGCAGCCGACTGCCGGTTTATTATGTACATGTGCATCGTCGGGCAGCCGGTGTTATTGCTGCAGTGGCTTGAAGAACTTGTTGATTGTTGTTTTGACGGCGTTCCGGTTGCATGCGATCATATTTGCCTCGATCTGAGCAAGGGTCATGTCAGCACTGTACACCGATGAAAGAGTCAACAGTGCTCGCGTCAACTCGGCGCTTGTAGGTGGCGCAGGCATTGGCTCCTCATTTTCAACATCGGAGTCTTCTGAATCCCCCACAACCCGACGGACTATTTCCTCGTCAGTCAGTTCTGCGCGGAAGTCGAGCTCGTTGTCAGCATCAACAAACTGTTCAAAAGTTATTTCCGTGATTATGGAAACCCCAGCAGAGCGGAGGTCGTTGATCACGTCGTCCGACGGTACTGCTTTCCGCGCTTCGATGCCATCGGCGAGGATGACGAAGACGGAGTGGGCGCCATCGAAAGCAAGCGAAATCCTCAAGTTGCGAACAGTGGAGTTCGCTGGCGAGCGTCGAAGCACCTAGGCCTAGCGTCGCAGAGCACACTTGACACAACAGACAACTACACACCACGCTAGCCAAAACGTGGCCTGCGCAAACAAACAAACAAAATGTCGCCGCTCCGGAAACTCCGCCGGAGGCGGAAGTGCGGCGATGAACATAGCCAGCGTGGCCAGACCAAATCGGTGTGTGACGACTAGATTCGGCTAGTTGTGGTTCAAAGCAGTGATATGCTTCAGCTGCAAGTGGATTTCCTTTTCAAGGGCGCTGCGCGAGGAGCCAAAAGACCTTCCGTCCGTCAAAACGTCCGGAAAATTGGACGGCGGGTGGTTCGAGTGTCTGAAACTTCAGATGTCCTTATACATTGATTCTGTGGGGCTCGTGGCGGTGCCACAAAGACGTCCGAAATATCAGGCATGTCCGAGAATTTGGGCGTCCGAAAATTCAGTCGTTGACTGTATTATGTCTCCGGTATCAACCCACATAGCTCTGGCACTTGCTTCCCAATGTCGCCAATGAGCATGACAGCTTGATGACGAGTGTGTGACGACAACGTCGTGCCTGCAGTAGAAAGATGAAGACGGAATGAAGCCGATTGAATGGCAAAGACACTGTGACGAGACAATTATGACAACGGGATGATGTTTCTGAAATGATGATAATGGCAAAACGAGGACAGTGTGATCATGCTGGGATAAACACAATGGAATGACGACAATGGCGGGACGACGACGGTGTGACAACCGAATGACGAAGCTGGAATGACGAGAATGGAAGAAGCACGATGAAATGATGACAATTATACTACAAGAAGCGCATGAGAACGACAGTCTGGTGATGACACAATGATGACAATGTCATAATGGCAGTATAATTCTGATTAAATGCTCACAGAATGATTAAGATAAAATGACGCTGGTGGAATGACATCAGTGGAACGACGTAGGCTTAATAACGATGGTGGCATTATGACAGTGGGTTGATGTTTCTGAATTGATGAGGACGGTCAAGTGACACCATGACGATGACGGCATGGCAATAATGGTATGACGACGAAGGCATGCCGAGAGTCGGATGGCAGAGTTAGAATGACAACGAAGGAATGACCATGACAGCATCACGACGACAGTATTACAATGAATGTGTGACGATGGCGTAAAGATGACGACACGATGAGAGCCAGATAACAAAATTTGAATGATGAGGATGTAGTGACTACGACAGTATCATGGGGCCGTGCTCAGATACCCAGTCGCCTTAGCTGAAAGACAACTTAGGCTGCTGAGTTGGCATAAGAGGCTAGATAGGTAAATAGATAAAAGGCTCAAAATGCCTGATGTAGGCAAAGAATGCTAATCACATTAAGATCATGGCATCTTTGTCAGTTGAAAAAAATATCAAGGTCAAATGGGAAAGGGGTAAGGGTTTGTCACACTTGTGCATGGGGTACCTAAGATTTGAATGCACAAAGAATGTTTTCACATTTTGTCACCGCTAAAATGCAGATCTTGAGGCCAGTAGTCAAGCCTGTAACTTCATGCTAGTAGCAGAACAATAGGGGCCTCTCATTGCTAGAAGTGACAACCACTATTCAAGTTCAAGAGTGAGTTTGTTATGGATGGGCTAAAAATTGAAATTTTTAACACAACTGTGCTTTGTAAAGTCACATTCGTGAATGGAATGCTGGATAGAAATGCTGTAATGAAAAACATTGTGCATCTTTCACTTGCATTTTCTCTACTTCAGGTCCACTGCCCTAGCCTCAAGCACCAGGTGCACTTTTTAAGTGGCCTGTGGTTGCTGCACCTGGATGCCGACTGCAGTGCTTCCAGCATCGATTCCCAGGGGGTGCCAGTTATCCACCACAAAGAGAGGCTTCAGTCACTGGCCCTTGCAGTTTCGATTCAGTTGTTGCGAGAAGCGGAGGACATCAAGTGGATTCTGGCTGAAAAGAACCTGGGTAAGTTCATGTTGAAAGGCAGAAGAGCATAAAAACTTAGAAGCAGAAAAATGTTTTGCATTCAACTTCATTATCGAAGCCACATGTTTTACAGCATCATTTGGGGTCAAATTGGTTAGAAAATTTCGCAATCTTAACTGGCCTGCAGTTCATATTTTATTTGCCTATCATAGTATAGTTGAACCTCTCTGCTGTAGACTTCTGTTATTTTGACCCTCATGAGACCGACAACGTTAATTAAATTATTCGGTAGGTTAAATTAAACAATATGCAGAAAACTCAAAACACACTGGTGACTCATTTCATAGTATTTTCCAGATTCTAACAGGAAAAGACCCCTGAATCAAATGCGCGCCCACTTGATGTGTCCATGGTAGAAAACCAACATAGAAATGACATTAAAGTTCCTTAACAAAGCAGAAATCTAATGCACACCTGATTTTGTAGCAAGAAAAATGGACAAGAGTCTGATATGTGTTGCACAATGGCAGCCAGTTTCTTAACCCTTTTGCTGTCGGGCGTTTCTGGCCGTGACGCACCCCCAGTGTCGGCTTGGTTTCAGGGATGAGCATAACAGGGAATGAACATAGCAATTTATTTTTGATTATGATTGGTATACAAATAACATAGTCAATGCAATATGCACATTTCAGTGTTCTGCAGCTGTTGTTAGTAAACATCATCATCATCATCAGCTTGACTATAAAATCCGTTCAACATCCGAATCTGACGATGCGGAACCCTCTTCCTCTCATGCGACTTTGTCCGAGTTCGAATCTGAGCTCGGCTCATATTCTGAATCGGAATTCAGGCACCGCTCCCATGAGCAGACAAAGGTCCCGCGCGCCGAGCCATCCGAAAGTACCCGCGCGCGGGGAGGATGCGCTTTCAGTCGCCTGCGCAACGGAGAGAAATGGGACGTTGCGTGATCAAGAAGACAGAGGGAGATGGAAAAAGGCTAAACAAAGTTCGAAGGGCTTTACGTTTACTGCTGCAAGTCGGAAGCGAGGGTGCGGCGAGAGAGCGAAAGCAGCAATCGAGTCACCCTTTTTGGAGAGGCAACGGCACGTGCGCCTGAACTTGACGCGCCGTAGCAGGCACACCAACAGAAGAAAAATAAAAACCTTCAAACCAGCGGAGATTACAGAACAACCCTTGAACCCATAACCACACGCGCGCGACGCATGATCCAGCGAATGCGGAGCCACCGCGTCACTCAGCAAAGAGAAAGTGGGGAGTGGCAGTCACCGTACTCTTCAATACATGGATTAACACAGGTCGGGGCGAATATACGAACTTGTAGAAAGAGTCAACAGATGGCGTGGCCAATCCAGGAGCGCCTGCTTGGCGCTCAGGCGCGAAATTTTGAACGCACGATAGAGAACGTACCGGTACGTCAGTGACACCGTGGGGGGGAAGCGCGATGACGTACCGGTACGTCCGTGACAGCGAAAGGGTTAAAGTCAACTTCGCCACATGGTTTTTTGTAGGTTGCTTTGCCACATTACAATAGTGCTATGCGAGAAAGCACACAACTGTTCTGAAGGTGATTTTGGTATTGTGTTCGACGGCACTGCAATATTCGGCCCAGTTGTCCTGAAAAAAAAAAGTACGTGTTAGAATTGGGCAAATGTCGTAAGCATACATTATGAGGAACAGCTGTTGCTTGCAAATCTTCCTAGGCCAGGTAAAAATAGGTGTTTACCATGAGATCACGTGTGTTCAATGCGTTCACTGTCCCATAGGCACCGCCAAGACAGGCGCTGCCACTAAAGAGGTGGCTATTGTGGTCAGCATGGAGGTCAGGCACATGCATTCTGACTAATCAAGTTTGAATTGTCCTGCGAAGGACAGCTTTAGGATCAACATAACGAAAGTTTGGACATATAGAAATGCATGGGCACTGGCCAGGACCTTTGGCCAAGATCAAATTAACCAAAAATCATGAGCCATTCCACTCTGTGAAGGTGGTTGACCAGTGAAGCTGTTTAGCACATGACACAGAGGTGACACATAATTTCGAACAAAGGTACAAACTCATTTATTGTCTTGATGGGTGTTCAAAGGTACGCACACTCATTTATTGTCATGATTGACGGTCATCATTTTACTCGGAACTGTAATCACATTCTTTGATAATGCCAAATCGATGCACATACGCCACCGGGTGGTCGGTTGGGCCGGGTTGATGTGGCATCGCAAGGGATATATTTGCGACAGAACGCATAAACTGCTCCCTTTTGGTACAACATATCTACCTTGACAACAAAAACAGGGGTAGTGTCATCACAGCTAATTCACGCAGAGTAGCCATGTACCTTACGGGACTAATAGTCATTGCATTTTTTGTTTGCTTACAGGGGTATGAGCTTGATGATCACAGTTTTCTACATGCTGTTCAGCATGTTGTATGCGTGATTAGAAAGAATTTAAGCACTGTTTGCTTCACTTTGCTGACTGCTCATAGCCTCTGCCTTGTATGATTATGAACCATTGCATTTTTTGCTTGCTTACGGGAATATCAATGCTTACGGCGTTATGAGCCGTTGAGGATGATAGTTTTTGTAAACGGAAAACAAAAATGCACGGAACCCTAGCGTGTTACACAGCTTCGCTGTAAAAGTTTAATTAACCAGAGTGGAAATAATGGATGTCTACTGCACAATGAAATTGCATGTGTAGTAAAATTTTGTTTGTTGTATGTTATATTCATTATAGTTGTGTGAATAGTACTTTTCGAGACCGAATCGAATACAAATCAAGTGGTGCTAGAATCTAATCGAATATCTAATACCTTTTGAATAGATTTTAAATAATGAACAGCTTTCTTACCATTAATAGAGAGCAGTCTTCACATCCTAGTATATTCACAGCGTTAGGAAGTTTCAGTCATGACTTTACAATTATGAAGCGTTGTTTATTGAAAGCATAAATGGAGCATTGTGATAAACTGAGGTGCTTATTTGCATAGTATGGACTCATTCATGAAAGTGAATGACAGTGGTTTAGCTAAAGAAGTCTGGCTTTATCGCGGTCATTTGCCAATTTGAAATATTCGAAAACTATTAGAAAACTATTTGTATTTATAGGTAGGGATTATTCGGTTTGAAAACCGAATCGAATATGGCATTATTCGATTGGTTATTCAGAACTTTTGTATATTTGCACACCCCTAATATTTGTTATAGAAGGACAAAGATCAGTGCCATGAAGTATGTAGTCTGACGTCAAATGCCATGAAATGTGATGGTGCCAGTGACAGAAAATAAACTTTTTCATCTCTCACTGAGGATTGCTTTAAAGGGGCGTTGAACCACTCCTCTGGCTAATCATATAATAGCTGCACTATAAAGGATGAAGCCTCACGACTCTCCTGCTGCAAAAATATTTCGAATCCTTCAAGTGTAAGTGGAATTAGAGATATTTGTCGCACTGATGCACAGCTTTCTTTCTCCTTTTGTCTCCGCTACTGCACTGGAAGCTACACAGGGGTCGGTAAGGGGGCAAGGCTGCAAGGCCCCACCAAAAAGTTGGGCATTCTCATCTTTTTTTTTTTTAATTCAGGTCTAGGCTTGTGTGGCGCTCTCTTGATGCGAGATACGGACAGACGCTATGCTGGCCATGGCCACGACTGCATTTCCAGTACTCAATCCTAGCTGTTTTCTTTTTTCTTATGGCTCAACGGACATTTAATGGTACATAAAAAAGGATTCTCTGTCGTCGGTTTCTTCTGATTCATAATTCATCAAGTATTCATAAATGCCCTTGCCTGTCTAAGTTCTGACAAATCTGCCATGCTGGCTTGTCATGGCTGTCCTGCCGTGACAGAGCGACAGGGCCCTGGGACATTTGCCTTACCTACAGTAAAAAACTTACAAGGTTTCTGAGTGTTTAGATTACCTTTCCATTCATGGCTCAACAGGTGCACAATGTTATTTTTTACACGAGTTGCTTCTGGAGATGCAGGGAGTGCGCTGAAAACACAAACGATGTATACTCGGGAGTGGCAGGGGCTGTACGAGTGTGGCTGCCCGAGTTATCTCGTGAGTGGCAGTCGAAGGGTTAATAACTTGTTAATATTACCTGCAACCATTCCATTTGTATTGCTTTGATTGCACATAATGGGGACAACTTTGCAGTCAATGGAGTTCTCATTCGAATTTTCCACTTTGAACTGTGCAGTGTTCCTGTCCATCATCCTGTCGCTGCTGTCACCAATACAAGGAATTCGAGATCTGGCTGTCAGCTTGGTGGAGGCATCAGTGGCCTGTTCCCACAAGGGACGCAGTGGACTCCATTCTCTCTTTCAGCTGATTACCAAACATGCTGCTGACGTATCTGTGGGCACAAAGTAGGTTTACTCAGTGAAGCATGCTTTCTAAAAGGGAAACTATTGATGCTGGGTATGAAAGTATGAAATTTGGCTGTACAGTCAACGTCTGGTATTTCGAACTCCCTAGGGGCTGTGAAAACATCCGGAAAGCCAGGCAGCTTGAAAAAAAATATGCATGCCTTTAACTGCCCCCAAGGTCTCAAATCACCACAGGCACCTCCGATATAGCTCTGAAGCCCTGCTGCTGCGCTTATTAGGCATATCGGTGTTTTTACTGGGACAGATGGCAGGTGCATGTGTGTATAATTAAAGAAAATAGTAGTCAAAATACATGTCTCGTGACAGTTGCCCCTTTCTAATCTTAGTATCCTTCACCGCAATACATTGCTTATGCATCACTGTGTAATACTGCCGTATTGCGGCGAAGCTTACTTAGCTGGCATTGTGCAATGCATCATGCTTTCCACTCCTTGAAGCCAATGGTGAGAACTAAAAAGGTGGAGTCAAGGCCATTGCTTACAGGGGCGGATTATTTCAATGAAAAACACGGTACCAAACAGCAGGAAATTTGGTAGCGAACATCAAAGCAGCTAGGCCTAGCATTGCCGCGGTGGTGACCATGGCAGTAGCGGATTGGCGGGCAAGAGCGCCTGTTCGAGACTGCGAGATAATCAAAATGGCGGTGGCGGTGGCTTCGAATAATGCCATTTCAGACCTGTGGTCACGGCAGAAAGTTAGGAAAATCAAGCAACGAAGGGCTTTTGCGTCGCAGATTTCAGATGTTCTTGTACATTGACTTTATGGTGTATGTGGCGATGCTACGAAGGCATCCGGATTATTGGGCATGTCTGAAAAAGCAGGCGGCTTTGAAGTTAGTTGTTGACTCTGGTTTATTTGTTTTAATACTGCCGACTTTCTTTTGGAAGCCCAGGCAGGAGTGGTAGATATATTACTTAGTTGTATACTCTTTTCCTTCAAGGGAATAAGAAATAAAAGGATAATAAAGAAGGCAAGCATTTTCCAATACACAAGTCATGACAGAGAGGTACGATGATGACATCACATTCACTGACAATAGGAAAGGTGTAAAGAGAGAGATGTTGGAATATGTAACAGAATTAAAAAACAAATAAGAAGAGACAATAAACGCGTGACATTACAAGTACACCTGCACTGCAGATGCGGAAGAACAGGGAGTCGTTGAGTTGACCACGCTTTAAGAAAGGATATTCCATTCACATATTGTTTTGGGCAGGAAGGAAGAACAATTTATGATTGTTTTAACATGCAATGTTAAAATTGTTTGATTATGCTTACTTCTTGTCTGCCACGATTCATTAAATTGCATATAGGTGTAAAATCTAATTTTAGTGTGGCTGTTAATGATATTATACATTGTTTGTAAATGCTGTAGTTTGCGGCAAGTTTCTACTGTCTTGGGCCCAGATACAATCTCAGTTCGGTGACTGAAATGTGCCTGTCGTGAGCATTATAGATAAATCTAAGTGCTTTACTTTGGTACACTTTCGATAATGTCAGTGCCAGCCTTTGTGGGACACGTGTCGGTGTCTGCACATGCTGTGCCAGATTAAAGCAGTACGCAAAGTCAAGCAACACTCCAGACTGTACAAGGCGCAAGGTGTCTACCAACGGGGAAACCGGGAATTCTCAGAGATTTTGAGTAGTCTGGAAAAACTCAAGGAAAACTCTGGGAATTTGTGCCTCTATCAGGGAAAATTAGCTGTAATTTTATTGAAAGGGTCAAAATCAAGGTATTGCTGGCTCGAGTAACAGGCAGGAATCGTAATGAATCGTCTTTGACGCCCTGTCATCGGCTGGAGGAGTTGCCACTGTACAATCAACGACTGACTTTCCGGATTCCCGATGATTTGGATGGCTTCGCGGCACCACCACGTACCCCATAGAGTCAATGTAGCAGAATGTCAGAAATTTTGGATGTAAGAACTCTTCGCCGTTCGATTTTCCGGAGCTTTTGCCATGACCGCAGGTCCGAAACGACATTAATCGAAGCCACCGCCGCTGCCATTTTGATTATCTTGCAGCCGTAGCCACCGCGGCGGCAACGCTAGGCCTAGCTGCTTCGACATTTGCTATGAAGCTTCTTGCGGTTGGATGCCGTGTTTTTTATTGAAAGAACTCGCTGCTGTCAGCAATGGCACGGACTCCGCCTTTGTGGTCCCCTGCGATTGGCTTAGAAGCTTGGAAAGCACAGTGCGTTACATAATGCCGGTTCCCGAAAGTCAGCTTCGCCTCCATACACAAATGTTACTTAGTGAAGCATACACAAAAGTATTGCATGGTTATATTGCGCTCAGTTTTACAAACACGATATTAAGGAAGGACAGGACGTGGACGGACGCAGCGCAAACTACCAACTACCAAGTTGGTAGTTTGCGCTGCGTCCGTCCACGTCCTGTCCTTCCTTAATATCGTGTTTGTAAAACTGAGCGCAATATAACCATGAACGTTCACCAACTAGCCCCCTTCATTGCTTTACTAAAAGTATTGCAGTGAAGCATTACAAGCGTGGGAAGGGGCTATTGCCATGGGACACAGTAAGTAATCTTTAATTATACACGCGTGCACCCGGTATTTCCTGTCACAGTACGAGCACCGATATGCCTAAT
This sequence comes from Dermacentor andersoni, assembly GCF_023375885.2. Classification (NCBI taxonomy): domain Eukaryota; kingdom Metazoa; phylum Arthropoda; class Arachnida; order Ixodida; family Ixodidae; genus Dermacentor; species Dermacentor andersoni. The sequence goes on from NC_092822.1 coordinate 48,060,111, forward strand.
ACGTGTACCGGCAGGCCTTCAGAGCATTTTTGAATGTGCCTGTGGTGGTTTGAGCTCTTAAGGGCAGTAAATGTCATGCATTTATTTTTTCCAACTGGCCGATTTTTCTGACGTTTTCGCAGCCTCTAGGTAGTTCAATAAATCGGACCTGTACTGTGACACTGACCAAGAAGATGCTTCAAGTGATCTGTGGGGCAAACGAATGGCGGAAGGAGGACAAGAACAGAAATGACCTAGCGCATTGAAGAATGAGCGGGAAAGGAAGTGTGCTGGCCACCGTTTTGAAGGAGCGTGAGCTCAAAAGCAGTGTCGGCTGAGGCCGAGATGCAGGTGTCCCTCACCTAAACCAAAATAAACTATTTAAAGCAGTGCAACACAACACTGAGGTGTTGTGCGCGGGCTGAGAGTATGTCAGGGCAGTTGAGGTTGACTTATGAGCTGTTGAAAGAGAATCTGTATTGTGACAACGTTCGGGCCTCATACCACTGAGCTTGCTACCAGTTGATAGAAATAGCTCATATTCGAAAATATTTGCTTCTGTATGCATCTCCTTTTTATTCATATTTGAGAATGTCCGACTGGATTTTCAATTTTTTTTGAAGACATTTTATTTGCTGTGCATTTTACTAACCCTTCCCTTCTATTCTCTTTTTGAATATCATCAACACTACTCCTTAGTATTCAGATTGGACTAAGTCGTTTTTCTTTAAATTTTACGTAAGCTTACTAGAGAGTGACAGCATCAGGTGATATGGTTTCAGCCCGTCTTGACATAAAACGTAGTTCTGCATCACTCAGGGAATTTCGCAAAGACACTCAGGGAAAACCTGGAAAACTCGGGGAATTTGGAAATGCCAACTTGGTAGACACCCTGTCTATGTACGTGCTGTAAGTGATGTTTGCAATTTTAAGACTGGCACGGTTACAGTGAACTCTCCATATAACAAACTTCAGGGGACTGTGGAAAATTGCTTGTTACTTTGAAAGATTGTTATGAAAGCCCCAAAATTAACCATTTCATCCATCAAACTATCAGTTTATCAGTTGTCAACGTACGAGCTATCCATGAAAGCGTAGCTGTCGGCTGTTGGCCCACACTGTTGCTATTTCCATAGATTCTGCCACCCCGCACCACTGTATATAGAGTGGTGCGTGCAAAAGAAATGATGATGCTGAGAAAACCGCTAACAAATAAGAAGCTCCATATCAACCATAAAGTGTAATGTTTCATTTTGTTTATTTGTTTTTCACATTCCTTGCCTTGGACACCACAGCTTCTTACTCGAGGGTGTCTACCAACCGGGAAAACCGGGAATTCTCAGGGATTTTTAGTAGTCTGGAAAAAGTCAGGGAAAACTCAGGGAATTTGGGTCTCTATCAGGGAAAATTAGCGGCAATCTTACTGAAAGGGTCGAAAGTCGCAGTAATGCTGGCTCGAGTAACAGACAGGAATCGTAATGAATCGTCTTTGACGCCCTCTCGTCGGCTGGAGGAGTTGCCAGTGTACAGTTACCGAATTTCCGGATTCCCGATAATTTGGACGGCTTCGCGGCACCGTCACGTACCCCATAGAATCAACGTATCAGAACGTGTGAAATTTCCGACGCAAGAACTCCTCGCCGTCCGATTTGCCAGAAGTTTTGCCGTGACCGCAGGTCCGAAACGACGATAATCAAAGGCACCACGGCTGCCGTTTTGATTACTTCGCCACCTCGAACCGGCACTCTCGCACGCAGATCCGCTGGCAGCCGTTGCCACCACTGCGGCAACGCTAGGCCTAGCTGCTTCGACGTTCGCTATGAAGCTTCTTGCCGTTGGGTGCCGAGTTTTTTATTGAAAGAATTAGCTGCTGTCAGCAATGACATGGACTCCGCCTTTGTGGTCCTCGCGATTGACTTAGTAAATGCCGGTTCCTGAAAGTCAGCTTCGCCTCTGTACAGAAATGTTACTTGGTGAAGCATACATAAAAGTATTGCAGTGAAGCATAACAAGCGTGGGAAGGGGCTATTGCCACGGAACACAGTATGTATTCCTTAATTATGCACCCGTGCACCCGGCATTTCCTGTCACAATACGAGCACTGATATGCCTAATATGTGTACCGACAGGCCTTCAGAGCGTTTTCGAACGTGCCTGTGGCGGTTTCAGCCCCTAAGGGCAGTAAATGACGCGTACTTATTTTTTTTCCAACTGGCCGATTTTTCGGACGTTTTCGCAGCCCCTAAGGAGTTCGAAAAATCGGTCGTGGACTGTGCAACTGACCAAGATGCTTCAAATGGTCCTTGGGGCAAACGAGTGACGGAAGGAGGACGAGAACAGAAATGACCTACGCATTGAGGAATAAACGCGAAAAGAAGCTTGCTGCCGCCGTTTTGAAGGTGCTTGAGTTTTGGCTGATGCCGAGATGCAGGTGTCCCTCATCCAAACCAAAATAAACTCTTTAAGGGGGGAAGCGGGGATCAGATCGCGATTTTCGCGAAAAAAATCGATTTTTGAAAAGTACGCTTTTCAGAATCTACAGCATCATTTCTATCTTGTACTGAAATATTTCACCGAAAAACAAACTCTAAGCACTTAAAATAAATATATTTGTCGGTGCCGGCGTCCACAAATCCGCCCGAAATCGCGAAAAAGCCGCGAAGTTCAACGCGCGACTGCTCGGCTTTCCCGCCACGGAGCGCCGCCATTTTGGTATCGTTGGAAAGCCCGACTCTTTGACTCTTTGTCCCAGCCCTTCCCTTCCTTCCCTGCCAGCCAGCAAGCGCACAAAAAAAGAAAAACAGGAGAGTGGCAGCACGGAGCAGCCAATGGCTGCCGCGCCCCGATTGGCTCTGCGCCGCGGCTCGTTGTAAGGCGCCTCCTCATTGGTCGACGCCGCGCCATAATGGCGGCCGAGGCAAGGAGCGCAAGGAGCGTCTGCTTTTGTCCGCTGCTGGGAAGCCTTTCTGGACTTTCCTTCTCTTGTGTTTCGAGGACGTCGGCCACGTGCAATGGATCCGCGCACGTTCGAAAAGAAGTACCGGACGAAGCATGCCTACGGGAAGCGGAAACGCAAGCCCGTCACAGCAAGGAAGAAGCGGCGATTGTCAGCAGGTGGTTCGGCCGAGCCGAGCGTCCGTTCAGAATCGGCGGAGTACGCGCCCAACGTGCTGTGCGATCTCTCGCCCAACGTGCTGCGGGATCTTGCGCCGAGTCGAGCACCAGCCAGCGATAGTGAGACGAACCATGATCTTTTGCCGTCGAAGCGCGGGCGCAGTGTTACTTCACCGGTGACGATCGACATGCCAGTGAGTCTCGCCGTACGCGAGCGTCCCGTCGCAAGTTCGTCCAGCACAGATTACGGAGTGAGCTTGCAGCGGTCATCGCCGCCCGACTGCAGAGCATCGGAGACGCGCTTCCGCGGTGTGTCGTTCAACGCCGAGATGTCTCCGCAGCCAACAACCGCCAGTGAAGGCAGTCCCATGCCATCGACGAGTTCCGGCGCTTCGACGGAGCTGCAACGCGGGCGCACGCTCGCTGCCGCGGATGCGCCGGCGGCCGACCTTGCCGCTCATCGCAGTGTTGACTGTTCGCCCAGTGAACGCCGCACTATTCAAGCTCACCTGGAAACACGATTTGTGTCCGCGGAAACTGCAGAACTGCAAGCGTCGAGAGTTCGCGAATCGCTTCGCGCGGTTTCAGCAACGGAGCGCAAGTTCGGGCTGACTGGCTCACAGGAAAATGCCATTCCCGCACCTCCAGAAGAGGAGTTTATGCTTGTTCAAGTTGCTGCTTTGAACTCGCTGATTGGTTCCCCGCTTTGCCCAACTTGTCAGCAGCCCGGCCTAGCAGTGCACCGCGAGACTGAACTGGGACTAGCTGTGAAGATGGTACTTTCATGCATTTCCTGTGGTAGTACCCTACAGTCTGAGTGGTCCTCACAAAGGAAGAGCGGCTCTAGAGCTTTCGAGGTCAACATCAGAGCTATGCAAGCAATAAAGAGCATTGGGAAAGGACCAACTGCTCTTAATGACTTCTGGGCCACCATGAATGTCTCGCATCGTGGGTTACACCACAAAACATATGATGGGCACCTCAAAAAGACTTTCAAGCCTGCCGCAGCGGCAGCTGCACACAACATCTTCACAGATGCTGTAGAGGCAGTGAAAAAGGTGTACACTGAAATGGAGACAACATTTTCAAAGAACATTACAGTAGTGTATGATGGCACATGGTTGACACGCGGCCACAGCTCCCATACCGGCGTAGGCTGTATAATTGATTTCCATACAGGGCTTGTGTTGGACTGCATAGTTCTGTCCAACTTCTGCCTTGGGTGCAGCCGACAGCCAGCAGAAAGTGACCCCAACTATGCTGAATGGAAGCAGCAACACCAGTGCCAGAAAAACACTGATGTGAATTCTGGAAGAATGGAGGTTGAGGCTGCACTACAGCTCTTCAGGCGCTCCTTGAGCAGAAATGATCTACGTTACACAAACATAGTTTGTGACGGGGACAGCCGCATGTTTCGCACTCTATGTGATGAAGAAGTTTATGGTTTTGTGCAGCTATCTAAAGAGGACTGCATAAATCATGTTAAAAAACGAATGGGGGCTGCACTTCGCTCTTTGGTGGCCAAGGCAAAGAAAGGAGAGCCACTAGGTGGAAAGGGGGGCCTGACACAGCAGCTCATCAAAAAACTGACAAACTACTATGGCCTTGCTCTGCGGAACCACTCGGAAGTCGAGGAAATGCAAAGGGCAGTAATGGCAACGTACTACCACATCACATCAACAGATGATGAGCCCCATCATGAGCTGTGTCCCCCTGGCCCCCTTAGCTGGTGCAACCACCGGTCAGCTGAGGCAGAAGGGCAGCCAGCACCAGCTCACAAGTACAAGCTTTCAGCTAAAGTTGCTGAAGCACTCCTGCCTGTGTACCAGCGCCTCTCAGACCCTCAGTTGCTGGCCCGGTGCAGAGGAGGCAAAACTCAAAACGCGGCTGAGAGTCTCCATTCAGTGATATGGTCACTAGTATCAAAAGACCAGCATGCCTCACTGTTTGCTGTGGAAACAGCAGTGCACGAGGCAATTTCAAAGTACAACTCGGGCAGTCTGAAAGCTTATTCAGACCTGTGCACAACATTGGGCCTGCGCCCTGGTGCCCTCTCTCTTCAGCGGGCTGTCGAGAAAGACTCCCAGCGAATGAAGAAGGCACACAAAGTCCATCTCCTGAAAGGACAGAGGGCTAAGAAGTCACCTGCTGCCAAGGACACCAAATTCTACAATGCAGGAGCATTCTAGACAGTGTGTGCCAGTATGGAACTTTGAGGCTTGTTTTCTCAAAAGTTTGTTTTGAGCTTATCACCTCGCTCGTGGAAAGCATAGCACGGCAATGGGAGCACGGATTTTAATCCTGTTTGTTTTGCTGCAATTGGTGAAGTGTGCCTTATGTCAAGACAGTCTCAGATTTACCATTTAGGCTCACCATTTTTTTATTACACAATAATTGGAGCATGATACATTCTAAACATAAAGAGAAGGTGCATACTATATCGTTTAGAAGAAGAGCAGAGAAATTTAAAAAGAAATTAAGAGAATCTTGACTTAGACTATACTTCTTAGTAACTATTAAAAACATTTACAGACCCATAACCCATTTTGCTGTCACGCTAGGCTTTCCACGAGCAAGCAACATGTGAGCAATATATAAATAATGATAAAATAAAAACTACTGAAGATATGATTGTGAAACTTTGCAGCTGTCTGTTTGATGCTATTTCGAACCTGTATGCCAAATTTCATCACTCTAAGATAAAAAATGAAAAAGTTAGTTCCGATCCCCTCATCCCCCCTTAAAGCAGTGAAACACAATACTTGGGCGTCGTGCGCGGGCTGAGAGTATGTCAGAACAGTTGAGGTTGACTTACGAGCTGTTGAGGGAAAATCTCAGTTGTGACAGATTCGGGCCTCATACCACTGAGCTTGCTATCAGTTGATAGAAATAGCTCATATTCGAAAATATTTGCTTCTATATGCATCTACTTTTTATTCGTACTTGAGAATTTCTGACTCCATTGCAATTTTTTTCGAATACACTTTATTTGCTGTGCATTTTACTAACCCCTGCCTTCTAATCTCTTTTTGAATAGCATAAACACTACTCCTTAGTATTCAAATTATATTAAGTCGCTTTTTAAATTTTTTTCATGTGCTTACTAGGGAGTGACAGCATGAGGCGATATGTTTTCAGCCCGTCTTGACATGAAGCATAGTTCTGCATCACTCAGGGAAACTTGCAATGGCACTCAGGGAAAACCTGGAAAACTCAGGGAATTTGGAAATGTCAACTTGGTAGACACCCTGACACCTGAACTATCCCAAAGTGCAAGCCTGTGTAAGCAACACAGTCTGAACAGTGTCATGGTGTGGCATCCCTGCAAGCATGGACGTTACATTTCTGCGTGCATGTAGCTGGTACGACCGCAGAAAGAAGTGTGAAAGAAAGAAGAAGCGTGTGCAGAAACTAGTGCGTGAGAAGGAAGAGATGTGCCTTCGTTGCTAGGTGACACTTGTCTGGGTGGAGGATGCACTCGCAAAACTTGATGTGTTTTGCTTTCTCAAAAGAAGAAAAAAAATGTCCCTTTCTGGCGATCCTTCTTTTCATCCGGCACCGTCTCGGGTTTTCTGAACCCATGTGCTGCAGCGTCTGTTTTTTGTGCTATGTCATCTGCTAGCGTACTGTTCCGGCTGCCGTAATGGATAGATGGAAATCAAAGAGTCCTCAGATTTCGGAATATTAATTCGTAGTACTGAGGCGTTAACATGACATGGAAACTGATAAAATATTTTTATTCTGAAAAGTTCGGTATTCTGAAGTTCGTAGTGCTGAAATGTTTTTACATTGAAACTACAAGAAGTCAGCAAGGGATTTCTGAAAAGTTTGTTAACCCTTTGACGGTCAATGACGTAAATATACAGCGCCGCGAACAAGTCCGAAAATGGTCGATGCTGTATATTTACGGCGCCGTCTGTACTTTTAAATAGCGTGCCGATTTCCTAACTTTTTCTTTTCTGTCATGTGCTGCCACTATGTGGGGATACAGGGAATTCTTTTCGCGTGCCTCCCTCTCTCGGTTTTCGTTGCATGGTTTGTTTTAGCGCTAGTTTGCTCTCGCGTGTCTATATACCACTGCTCGCGCATTGGCGTGCGTGCAGGCGGGCGGCCGTCTGGATTTTATTTCGCGGGCGGTTTCAGCTTTTTGCGCTTGCAAAACTGATGGCTATCTCATTCCTAATCGCTCAAAGGGCGACTGCTTGTTTCTTGCTCGCATTGCGTGCATTGAAACAGTTTCTTCTGTATCAGTGATGAATAATATCGTTAATCTCGGCAAGTTTGCTGCAATAACATTGCCATGTCCACTTTGAGGGGACAGAAACAGATGGGCGCGCTTAGCTGCCAGTGACATAGAAATGCATGGCCGGCGTGCTGCATAAACTTCGGCATCTGTCTTCACTGCTATCCTAATACGGCACATTTCCGCTAAGGGTGGGCGAATATCTTAGCTGTGTTACAAGCGTTGGTGTATGAATAGGGTACACCTGTAACGTATCGGTGTAAACGTGGCTACTATCATTGCCGCTTGCGATTTGTTGCATGCCCACGAGTGCAGATGAAAAGAATCGAAAGGCGCCTTTTTTGTTTTTGTTAACCACAACCATTATAAAGCCTACCCATAATAAAGGCAAGTTTGGTTGTACCTCTTTTTGTCATGGAAGTGCAGAAAGTGATGAAAGTAATGAAATGAGGCATCTACTTAAGAATGTTTGGTGCGTGCACACCGCTTCGCCTGTCTTGATGAGTCGTTCACGTAGCATTCGACAGATGGTAAGTGCGATCATTATTAGCTAGACTTGTCACATGACATATCGCTGCGGCAAGTTCAGGGTGCTATCATTACACGTGAAATAAAAAAAAAAAATAGAATTTTGACAACAAAATTCAGGGGTGCGATCATTATGCAAGTAAATACGGTGCTTTAAATATGACTGGTCGGGAGTGGTTCTCACATGGGCTCCCAAGCCTATGAATATACTCTATATTTACAGTTGTAACTTTCAGTACGTCCTCGAGGATTTTCTTAGTAACTTCCTGTTCTAAGACCTGGTGCTGTTCACCCTTCTTTTCTTGAAGCCCATGAAGGAATAAGTTGTTCCTCCTGCTTCTGTTTTCCAAATCGTCTACCTTAAGAACCAGATGATCGACGGTATTTTGCAGTTTAGCTACTTTACACGCGTATACCATGACAGTGGCTACGATATCATCTACCTTCCTGTCAATAGAAATAAGTACATTTTCAAGACCTGGGCTTGAAGAGCTTACGTTTAGGTAGCTTGATCTTGCATATTTCATGCATGATGTCTTTAAGCATTTTATCTGTAGATGGTCCCGGATTAGATCCACTATCCTCACGAGGAGGAAGAAGACCTACAAAATATAACTAAACATGTGTCAACACTGCGAGCAGCGACTGTGGGCCCTGCAAAAGCAACTGACATGGGTTATTACTACAATACCTGGGAATTTGGCTGTAGCCACTCAGCTTGATGAAAAACAAGAATGGATTGTTCAGATGCATTGTCCTCAAGCTTTTGGCATGCCCACGGAATGGTTGCCGATTTGGCATGAGTATGAACATTTGTGGCTTTTGTTCATACTCATGTTAACTGGCACTCACTCCTGTTCATGCTGAAGTCTGCTCAAATTCACCAGCATGCACTCCTGTTCATGCCCACATACACTAACACCATCCATCACTCACTAACACTCTATCTCAATCCTGTGAAATAAGTGTGCAGTGACTATCGGTCACTGTACTCATGGGTGAGTGTGCCACCCTGAGTTGGTGAGCTATTGGCGAATTACCATGCCAGTATATCAGCAGTGATGAGTTACAACACACACTTCACGCTGCTATTAATGTGCAACTGTGCAGTCGGTGTGATTGCATCGTACAGTGAAAACTTGTTAATTTGGGTTTTATGGGACTGAAAAAAATATGTCCAAATTAACCGAATGTTGAATTATCGAGGGTACCCAGAAAACAATAAGCAAATGCATTCTACATCAACACGCTTTTATTTACTGAATGAATCAACAAATCCTGTTTCTATTTTGCACAGAAGTAGTGCAGAAGCTGCTTCTGCACCGGTGAAACCGTGATTACATGCAGCTGTACTTGGCGCCTATGTGTCGAGCGCGTAATTAGCCGCACGGTGAACTAGCCCTGGAAGGTAGTGCAGAAGCTGCAATTCTCATCTCATGACTGATTAGCACTCGCAGCAGCGAAGGCCTCGCTGCTTCCTTCACAACAGCGTGGCTGCAGCGTGCGTCTTCATCTGGGATGCTTTTCACTACCATGCGCACGTTTCCATTAGTTTTTCACCACTGTTGCCAGGTCACTGCCTATTGCGATGTAGACGGTGGTCTTCATCCTCGACAGCTTCGCACTGAGTAAAAACGAAACTACTGTTTTCTGCAACCGTTGCAAACGAAGCCGCGGCTGTTGTCAATGTGATCATGCACGGTGGCCTTGCTGTTCTAAAGGCACCGAGCTGACGCATGCACCAAGTCAAAATGAAACTACTCTTTGCCACAACCTCTGCGGGCAAAACCGTGGCCGCTATTGACGTGATCATGTATGGCAACTATGGAGTCATGAAGGCACAAGGCCAATGCGGGGCTAAGTGCGGCTTAAACGCAAGAAGAAAGCCTTTAAAGGCACAAATAGGCATGACGCGTTCTGGCGTTTCATGTACGATTTCCACTAATGACTATGGTTGAACTCCGCTACTTTGTTTTGGTGCACGCTAACACTGTTTTTGCTCCACTGCATTGCACATTTGCGATGCTCTGAGCTCCAAGAGTTGTCTTAATTAACCGATCTGCAGTCAGATAGGTCAGAATTAACGAGAGTTTCGTTGCATTATATAATGCATATGTCTGCCGGGACCAGAGGACAGGTCCAAATTATTTGATTTTCCGAATAAACGAGGTTTTACTGTGTCGGGCGCTCACCAGCCAGGCCACTTACCAAAATGCACCTGTGCATCTAGATGTGCCATTACACATAGCTTTTGCTTAGTACTTCACATTTTTGCTAGCATAATAAATCATAATGCATATTTCGAGCTGTTGAACAAACAAATATTTTGCTTCACTGTAATTGGTGCTGTTTTACTGCATGCTTCGGGCTGGATCAAGGAACAAAGAAAAAAAAGAGAGCGTGATTACATGGGAAGTTGGGGTGCCATGAACAGGTGGCAGGGTGGAGTCTAAGTCAGCTTAAATGATTTTACCTTGTGCCTGTACTGATGTTCTCTTGGGTCTCCCATTTTTTGTTTTACTGTAGCAGTAGCGTACTCATTAAAACAAGCCATGTCAAAGCAAATTTAAGTTTACTTTGTTATATTAAGGTCCAACAGTGTGCATTATGTTGGCCTAATGAAAGTTTTGTTGGGCGGTTGTGAACGACTGCTGTTTGCTGCCCTAAATCCTGGAACTATCGGTAACATTTAGCAGTAGAGGCTGCATGTTGCTAATCATAGTGTAATTAGCCTATTATCGTTGGCAAGAGATATTTGTAGAGCCTGATCTTCTGAATGTTTCAGCTTCGCGCAAGGCATCTAAAAGCCTCGCCTTCTTGTTCCATTTGTCTGCAGGAAGCTGCTGAAACTCATCGCTTCCTGGGACACCACCTTGAAGAAGCCAAACACGTTGCTGGCGCTGCTGAACCACGAACAGGTTCCCGTTGCGATGAGGTGCGGCGTACTGAAACTGGTGTCGCGCATCGACTCCAAGGTACAGTGTTCTCAGTTTGTGGCTTCAGTAATGTTGCACGTAGTTGCAATTATAGTAGTTCTAAATACAGCCATCAAGGAGCAGAAATACACTCGAACTGCGTTATAACGAAACGGGATATTAATGAAATAGTGGATATGGTGAAGTAAATTAAATTCCCCTTCAAATTTCCATAGAGATATATACATGTATTTACAACCTGTTTTAACGAAGTGAAATTGTCCTGCCAATAGATATAGTTGCCGACGGATTTTTCGGACTTGATTAATATTTCAGGCTTAATAAATGCACCCTCAGGGCTCCCATAGAGCTAATGCATTTGCGCAACTGATTTTTCGGATGAATTTAGACCCGAAAGTTTGATTTTTTCAGACTAAATTGTTTGTTCCGAGCCATGCCACCCTATCTTGGATGCCGCCTTGTTGTATATTCTGCTGGCTTGGCTTCCAGCGGCCCACTTTATAGCCTCCAATATTCAGGGTGTCTTCTTTTTTTCAGCTGTACCAAATTTTTAAAAATTGCCTGTGGCAGATAGCAGAACTCTAATTCTGGATCTAAATTACTCTATTACTTCCATAAGAAACCAAAGTAATTAAATAATCAGCATAATTATGTTAATTACCTTTTTAATTATTAACATAATGACCACTATTTCATTCTACGAATTATAGTCGGTGAGTTTACAGGGCGTATTCCCTTGGAATGAATTCTTAGGACTGCACCAGATTCGAGATATTAATTTTCAATGTGGTCCGACGAAATGCATTAGCATTCCAGTTGCTTTCATTAAGAAAACGCTGTTTTATTCATTGAAGCACACAATTTATTATTAAACATTTATCTAGACTTGAGTAGACACTGTCGAGATCGACGACGTGATGCTGAGCTGGTGTGCTTACTTCAGTGGCTTTGCCACGAGTCTCGTTTTTGTATCTTTTCTTGCAAAGCCTCCTCTCATGGTAACAGTGGTAACTTTGCTATTGTAGAAGCGCAGTTTGCTCACATTTTAACTTAATGGCCCCTTTTAGTATCTATCTTAAGTTTCAGTTAATTTTACCCTTTGATTACAGGCGTCTGCAGTCACAGCCTCACGCTCGCAGTCCGCAGTCATGACCTAGCAGTAGCAGTTTTGATAGTGTCTGTGGACAGTCAGACTGTCTGATATTTCAGAGGACATCCATTCAGTTTATTAATAATCATTGTATTTGAAAGCATGAAAGGCAGTGATGCCTTTGCATCAGCAACTGTAAAATTTTGAAGGACGCCTTTAAAAGTTTAATGCGATAGCATTCAAAGATCCCTGACTGCTTCTCACGCTTCCCGGCAACTGCAGCTTATGTAACCATAATGCTTACCAGGAAATTGTGGCGGCAAATGCTATGCACTGAGGTGAGCTTTCTGGTAGAAACGTGGGCTCTTGCATGGGCTGCGGTGCAGTGAAGGCGAGCGCCATATGGAGGTATTGCAAGGAATCAGGCACGCTGCTCTGTGGCCTTCGGGATTTGTGTGCACTGTTGCGCGCCAATCTCGGATGCCGTGGTCGGTCTATGAATGATAGAAACGCTGGAAGTGGGGTTTGTGTTTGAGATTCCACATAACAGAATTATATTTTTTTATATGTTAAAATTACAGTCCAAGACTATCATGTCTGTAGGTTGTGTGTAAGCTGTGCTTTACAATTTTTCTGACGTATTTTACTTTGAGAAATTCAATTACAGTGGACTCTATTTAAAGAGAACCTCAAGGGACCATGGAAATTGGCTCCCTTTATTAGGAGTTCCATTTACTGAGTGACAGAGCTGAATACAATTGCATGAATAGAAAACCAACCAACCATGAGAATGGTGTTCCGTTTAAGAGGCAGCTCCGTTTAAGCAATTTCCGCTTGTCGAGATTCCACTGTAGTTCAGTAACTTCTTTAGCTACACGGAGGGTCTGCGTGGTTGGGTATGCGTAGTTCAAGATGATTTTTGTGATGCGGGATGCCGACGCCAGATTTTCTGCGACACAGGGCCCTTAATGCTATGGTGTTAATACTATACAGTTGAACTGCTTTATAACGAAGTCGCATTCAGTGTAAAAATGCATTGTGATATCCAATTTTCTTGTATAAGCATGTGTTCGTTATGTGCAAATATCAGCGAGAAAAATTTCAGATTTTCTTTGTTATATGCATGTTTTACCATCATCATCATGCTTATGACGATGATGATGCATGTTTGTGATGCTATCGCTGTTCGACTGTTGTGGAACTGGGGTGGCCCTTGGTGCAAGCTGGTGCACACGGCTGCTTTTTAGTCACATAAGTTGGCAAGTGCAGGGTGTCTACCAACTGGGGAAACCAGGAATTCTCAGGGATTTCAAAGAGTCTGGAAATACTCAGGGATAATTCAGGGAACTTGTGCTTCTATGAGGAAAAATTAGCTGCAATTTTTTTGAAAGGGAACGAAAGTCATGCTAATGCTGGCTCAAGTAACGGAGAGGAATCATAATGAATCCTCTTTGACGCCATGTCGTCGGCTGGAGGGGCTACCAGTGTACAGTCAAGACCAATTTTCCGGACGCCCGAATTTTGGGGACATGCCCAATAACTTGGACGGCTTTGTGGCACCACCACGTACCCTACAGAGTCAGTGTAGAAAAACTAAAATTTTGGACGCAAGAACCCTTCGCCGTCTGATTTTTCGGACGTTTTGCCGTGACCGCAGGTCCTAAACGGCATTAATCAAAGCCACCACCGCTGTCGTTTGGGTTATCTTGTCGCCTTAAAACCGGGGCTTTCGCACGCAGACCCGCTGGCAGCCATAGCCACGGCCGCGGCAACGCTAGGCCAAGCGGCTTCGACGTTCACTATTAAGTTTCTTGCCGTTGGGTGCCATGTACTGCCGATTTTTCGAGGGAGCTTGAGCTCAAAAAGCAAAGTGTTGGCTGACATGCAGAGATGCAGATGTCCCTCATCCAAGCCAAAATAACCCTTTAAAGCAGAGACACGCAACACTGCGGTGTTGTGTGCAGGCTGAGAGTATGTCAGGGCAGTTGGCGTATTGACTTTCCAGCTGCTCAGAGGGAATCTCACTTGTGACAAAGTTCGGGCCTCATACCAGTGAGCTTGCTATCAGTTGATAGCTCATATTCGAAAATATTTGCTTCTGTAAGCATCTCTTTTTAATCGTATTTGAAAATGTTCGACTTGATTTGCAATGGGCTTTGCCGTTGTTTTTTTAAGATATTTTATTCGCGGTACATTTTACTAACCCTCTCTTTTGTTTTCTTCTTCAATAAAATAAATACTTCTCCTTACTATTCAAACCGGGTTAAGCCGTTTTTTTTTAATTTTTAGCATGCTTACTAGAGAGTGACAGCATCGGGCGACATGGTGTCAGCTCTTCTTGACATAAAGTTCGGTGTCACTCGGAATATTGCAAAAGCATTCGTGGAAAACCTGGAAAACTCGGGGAATTTGGAAATGTAAACTTGGCAGACACCCTTAAGTATCCCTGTGACCTGCATTATGCTGTCAGCTCATTGTGTTATGAAATCGCACACATGACTGTAACAATGTATGAAACTGCTCAACCACACGTAGATGTGCTGCTTCGCTTTCGAAGACCTAGCTAAGCCAGATAGTGAGAGCGCCGGAACCTCAAAGACAATTTGACAGGACATAAGAGCATGTATGTGTTATCATACAAATAATTCAAATCTGTGAAAATTGTGACGATGTGAACCATTTTCACGCATATACATTGTTTATATTTTTTCGGTGACCGTTCTTCACCACCAGCTAACCACAGTTACACTAGACCACTGTTCACTCAACAAATAGTTAAGTTCATGACGTTCTTAACCATCACTACAATGTGACAACAATTGCCTTTCAAGCAGAGCTCATTAATTTCCTAAAGTTGAGACCATGCTGCTTTCTGCCTTCTCTGATGCCAGTCTACAATTGCTATCATGCTTACTTTTCACTGTTTCCAGTATATGATTACATTAACGTGAACTTGATAGGAGACTGAATACTTTTCGTGCTAGTTTCCACACAACCACTGCAGGATTGCATTTCTTTGAAATTCACTGCTATCACTGTACAGCAGTATTGTTTCATTCTGCCTCATTTGGAATGTTGCCGCTGCAGCCAGACAGTTGCGCCCATGAACTCTTGCTTAGAAGTTGATTGCTGTTGCACTGCGGTGGCATTGTGTGTAGTAACCCCCCTTTTCTTCCATGTCTGTCTATCTCTATGGGTGGGGTTTTCTGTGTTTTTGTGAGTTTTTACATCCGTAATAATTACAATGTAAACCACGCAGGCCATGCTGGAGGCAGCTGTGAAAGTGATCACAGCGACGCTTGGTCCTGAAGCTCGCGACATCGCACCCACGTCGTCACTACCTGCTGCTGAGGCACATCTGCTCGAGGCTTGCTTTGCAAAGTACAACTTGGGGGCAGTTCATCGACTGGCTGACATCGAAGGCGCTGTAGAGACATTGGAAAATGCACTGCGCAGCACAAAGACGTGCCAGGGCTGTGATTCCGTGGCTACCATGGCACTTCAAGTGGTAAGTTCACGTTGGCACCAAATGACTGAAAGGTACTCTGTTCTATGTTTTATGAAAGATGTGGAACATGTCTTATACAGTCAAACCCGGCTATATCGAACTCGCAAAAAAACGCCTATCAGTTCGATATAGAGCATAATTCGATATAAGCCTGCTAAATAATTGGATGTCATAAAAGCACATACCATTTATAAAATCACTTTATTAACGAAACTAGCTTAGTTTTCTAGCATTTTCTTCTGCTTGGGCAATTTCGCTGCCTGCGACGCACGCACTTCCCCACGTTGTCAAAGGAGTCGGAGCATCTGAGGCCGCAACCTTTCGCATTCGCGCAGAAGCGCCGGACTAATGAGAGTGCACCAATCACTTCGGAGGATGTAGGCAAAGGACCGTAGTTGCTTTCCTCAATGTGCCTACTTTCATTTGTGCTCGGTACGATGTCGGCGATGTAGTCTTCGTTTCCGGCCTCTACCGTGGTCGCGACAGCATCATCTGCACTCACAAACTCGTTCACCCTTGATTCGAATGTCCCGGACATTTTGACAGCTCGCTCCAAACTTCGGCAACACCGGCAACGGCTTCGTCGCATTGATCAGAATTTACAGTCCTTACCGAGCACGCGGAAACCGGCACGTATGAAGAACCCCTCGTACACGGCCGTGCGTACGCGTCGGGCGCCATGGGCACCGGGTTGCGAGTCTGGCCACTTTAGCCCTAATCGTGCCGAGAGTGCTCCTCGGAATCTTGCACGCTGCGGGGACATCCAACTTCTCATCGCGTTCGACGCGATTTATGATTTAGAGCTTCACGACGAAAGGCGAATTCTGCCGCTTCATCACGGCAACACTGCGGGAGAAGGCCCACAAGGCGCAAACACGATAAACCAGAGAAGCAGCCTGACAAGTCGCACTTTCGCCATCTTGCACGAAGAGAGCACAAGAGCCTCTGATTGGCTGTCTGAGCAAGCGCTGTAGGCGGGCCAGGATCATTTTTTGCTGGGGAGTGTCGCTAGATAGTGATCTAAAGAAAGGAAGGACGCTTGATTCTGCAACCCGTGAGAGAGCACGGCGAAGCGTCGTCAGGGGAGAGGGGGTGGCAAGTGAAAGATAGAGAAAGAGGGAGGATGTGGCCTAATAGACTCCACTATGCGCTACAGGGGGAGTGTCGACGGCTCGCCCGAACAGCCCGAGGCAGCGCGGTCACGGTAGGGAGAGCGGTTGGATGGAGCCGCGCCGCCGGGTTTCCCCGCTACCGCGAGGGAAAGCCAACTTCTGGGGGCACTTTTCCGGCGCTTGACGTTCGATATATCGGGAGTCACTGCAATATTTGTTCGATGTAAGCGTAATTTTTGCTATATATACTCATTGTAACTATACCGTGACCAGAAATTGTTCGATATATAGAATAATTCGATGTAAACGAGTTCGATATAGTCGGGTTCGACTGTAATAATGCTGTTTCCTCGCTAATCTTTACGAACGAAAGGTTTGAGCACGAACCACCTGAGTTTGATTGTCGAAGTAGTCAAGCAATAGCTTCCCGGTAGATCTGCTGAGATGTGTTACTGGAATGTTCATTGGCTAGCTCTTCTGGTTATTGCTATGAGGTGGGTGGGAGCCCAGAAGTACGAAGATGTCACAGTTCACTAGGCAGGCACTCTTCAGACTTGCCATGCCATGAGACAAGACACACGCTTATGTATTCATTTTCCATGCACATATGGTTATGTCTTTGGATATGCTGTAGTCAGTACCTTATGAAGTTCTACTTGTGCTAAAAAGTGCTTCTTGGTTTCCACGTTCATGCGCCATTGCTCCAGCATAGTGTGTAATGTTGAACCCAGTTGTCATTCCAACTAAGTTTGAAGATGTGCCGCTGTGACCGTGTGGAAGTGGATCACCGGACTCCACCAGTCATTGCATTAAACTTTTGCTTAGTGCAGTGATGGGTGGAGTGTAAACAAAATGATTACGCACCAATTAAATGGTGTCGATATCCCCATCTTGGGTTGTTGCCAAACTTCTGTGCGCGTAGCTTCACTGCCAAGCTTCTGTGCCCACAAACTGCTTTCCTTTGTTGCACAGGTGAACAAGGACTTGGTGAAGAAACTTCCCCAAGAGAATCAGGTGGCGCTGCTTGACACTCTCGTTGACCTGGCCCTTGACACGCCACCTGCCGTTCAGCATTCGGCAGTGCTCAGAGCATTGCGCAAGGTATGGAAGACCCGAACAGCTAGAGTGAGCTCCACTGTTCTGTTCTTTATCCTGTCTTTCAGTTCAGTTTATTGTTTCATCATCAGTGGTACCTGTGTAGTATTTATTGGTGTGTTATACAGACAGAGGTCCCGAAGTTTGAAACTGCAATGGCAGCGGGTCCTCCTGTTATAAGGCACATAAGAGGCATCAATTTTGACTCAAGGCAAAAAGCCATTTTGCAAGTTATGCATTGTTATACAGCTCGATATAGCTAAAAACTGGTACAGGATGAGCAACCAGAGGAAACTGCAATAACGTCAGTACATATAAGAATTCAAT
This sequence comes from Dermacentor andersoni, assembly GCF_023375885.2. Lineage (NCBI taxonomy): Eukaryota > Metazoa > Arthropoda > Arachnida > Ixodida > Ixodidae > Dermacentor > Dermacentor andersoni. Next base: position 48,078,043 of record NC_092822.1, read on the forward strand.
TTGCAAACTAGCAATGTATGATCTAGGTGAGCTCTGGTATGGCGATTAAGTGATGTGACACTAAATACCAAGGGCCTGACATTGCAAAACTCTGGCATTTGTTGATTTGACTGTGTCAATGCCAACTTTAGAAGGCATATAAATTTTGTTAAAAAGCTCCTCGTCAACATTGCTCAGGCTTATTGCACTCTGTATTTCGCACAACACTTTGATGCTGTTATAGGACAGTTTTATATATATTTTTTTTTAAACTGCAACTTTTGCTGCCACATTTTTTTGTGTGAGGCAAGGTGTTCTATTTTGTCCATGTATTAATTTACGTTTATTGAATGGTGCGTTTCATTTCTGGCAAGGAACCAGCAACTTTGCAGCCATATTGATTGCATTTGCTGCTCGACACGATGCTAGGAAATGAATTAAAAATGAAATGGAAGAATAAAATTCGAACCCTGTGTTCAATTTCTGGAAGTGTTTTCAAAAGTCTGCTTGTAAGCAGCTTCACTTTCTAAAGAGAGTGTTGTCGTCAGGCTTACTAAAAAGGCGGGTGCCGTTTTGGCAACTGGCCCTGACTCGCACTTTGCCACGCCCCGTGCCGTAAGAGCACACAAGTGGTGTGCCTGTTACTCACCTGGAAGCTTACTTTTCAAGAGGCTTGTTTGGCTTTGCGCTGTAGTCTTTACACTGCTGTAAAATCGGTGACTGCATAATCGAGTGCCTGATATGTGATCGTTACACGCTCTGTTCGTTCTGATTATTCAAATTTTATCGCTAGATTCTGATACAAGCACTTCAAAAAAAAATTGGCTTTGTTTTAAACAAATTAAGTACAGTGAAAGCTCGTTAATTTGACTTCCGTTAATTAGGAAAATTCGATAATTCGACCTTCGCGCCTGGTCCCTACAATTACATATAGGAGTCTATGGGACGAAACTCTCGTTAATTCGGACGGATTCCAGCCCACCTCGGATAATTCGGACGATTCGGGCAGCCACCGAGGCTCAAAAACAAAAATACGGCAAACGCGGCATAAAAGTGATACCCAAACCAACGCCTCGTTGCCCAAACGCAGCATCGCCATTGACATCAAGTGGCTGAAACTTGGCCAATCCAATCCACTTGGCTCGACTTGTGGCTGGATGGGTGCTTTTCCTTGTTTTTGCATGTGTCGGCGTTATCGACGGGGCCATTTTGTCGCTTTGTTGCTGTTGGTGCGCTACATCCTTGCACGCTGTTTTGCTGAGGACCGCCGGATTTAGCGCAGCTCAGTTATTTAACTTTATTGGTGCTTTTCTGTTGTGCACCCGTGTCACTGCATTCTCCGCCGATGGCAACGCCGCCAAAGCGGCCGAAATACGAGGCGAAGGACTTGGCTACCAAGGTGGAAATTTTGCGGGCCCTGAAGGGCGGACTCTTCGACAAGAAGCCATGAAGAAGTACGACGTGAAAAGAAGTACCTTGAGCACGTATGTGAAAAATGAAGAACACATTCTTCAGGCGTTCGAAAGCGAGAAGTTTCGAGTGTCACGAAAGCGTCTACGAACAGCAGCTCATCCAGAGTTGGAAGAGGCTTTGCTTCGGTGGGTGGTCGACTCGCGTAATGCAAATCTGCCATTGAGTGGACCCCTCATCATGGCGCAAGCCGAGAGGTTTGCACTGATGATGCATATCGATGCATTCAAGGCATCAGAAGGGTGGTGTGCGCGCTTCAGAGAGCGACATGGCCTCGTTTTTAAGACTGTGTACGGCGAAAGAGGCGCTGTCAACGAAGACGTTGCCAACAACTGGAAGAACGGTCAGCTGCTCGAACACATCGCTGCCTACGATCCAAATGACATATTTAATGCTGATGAAACAGCACTTTTCTTTAAGGCTTTGCCAGACAAGACTGTGACCATGAAAGGAGATCCGTGCATCGGTGGCAAAAGGTCGAAGGAACGCGTCACCATTCTTTTAGCCGCCAACATTGGAAAGGCACAAAAGCCACGGTGCTTTAAGAATATGCCTGCTCTTCCGGTGGAATACCGAGCGAATAAAAAGGCCTGGATGATGTCGGAAATTTTTCATGGCTGGATGCAGAAGTTAGACTGACAGTTTTCCGCAAGGAACCGCAAAGTGTTAATGGTGCTGGACAATTGTAGTGTGCATAACAGTGTCACCAGACTGGACAACATAGAAGTTGTTTTCTTGCCGCCGAACACAACATCGGCCCTCCAACCGATGGACCAAGGCACAATTCAGTATGTCAAGACCAAATACCGCAGGCACGTGCTGGAACGGATGCTCCTGTGCCATGAAGTCGTCGGCAAGCAGTACGACGTGAATCTTTCGAGCGCGGTCAACATTCTTGCCTACGTTTGGCACAACACGCCCGCGCACGTCGTCGCCAACTGTTTTAGACTCAGTGACTCCGTTGTGCGTGAGCCTGGGGATGATGCAGTGGCCGAAGTGTCGCTAGATGACAATGGAGATGACTGCGAGGATTTTGGAGGAGTTCTGCCGGATGCGGTGACACTCGCTGATTACGTCGGCATTGATGACGGCGTTGTTACAGCTGGCTCGCTTACCGAAGAAGAAATTGTCAGGGGCGTGCTGCACGGCGAAGATTCTAAGGAGGAAGAGAAGCCGCGAGAGGAGCAGCCTCGGCCCCCCTCGCACTGTGAAGGAAGCCGTGGAGGCCCTTGCTGTGTTGGAAGAATTTTGTTGGGACACTGCAGACAGCATGCGAGCTGCTATAAGCACCTGGAAGGACTTCGTAAAATAGTATCCACGCGGGTTTCTGCTTGAAAGCAGACGAGCATCCTCGATTACTTTGCGCAGTAAAGGTTTGTTGATGAAAGTCGTGCATTTATTGTTTTTGTTGTCCGCTCGATAATTCGGACATTCGGTTAATTTGGACATAATTTACGGTCCCTAGAAGTCCGAATTAACAAGCTTTTACTGTAGTCGTCGCGATACCTGAACCCACTTTTTTTTAGCTATTTCTTGTATTGACTTGTTTTGATCATTCCGCAATCTTTGTGATAACACAAGACATGTACGAGGTGGCGTGAGATCACTCAGCAGTAGAAAAAGAAGTCTTAAGCGTAATTAACATGTCGCAAGATAAATCTATCTTAGAGCGTATACTAATTGTAGGGCTGTCGCTTGGTGGTTACGTGACAATCCTTAGCTATTCCGGAGATGCCCTTCTACTATGTGGATATTCCACTAGGCAGAAATAATTTTACCTCACAGGTAAATTTCTGCGCTTTGGTACTTTGAATAGAAAAGGGAAGCGGAGATAAAATATCCGAGAGATCACATGTACAATTGCAGTTGCCAGACACAGTACATCGCAAAACTGAGTTGCTGGAGGCTAATATAATGCGCTATTTAGCATGGTGGTAGCTTGACAGAAGGTAGCGGCCATTATTTTCATAAATAGAACAAATAACGTAATAATGTTGGGTCTTAAAATAATTGAAAAGTATTTCCATCATTATCATGCACGTAATCATGCAAAAAGTTGCTATACAGTCGGCCCAGATCGCTCACATTGAAGCGCCGCCGTGTACATATCAATTTGTGGCGCTCACCGCCAATCCACACTAACGCGATGACGGTGCTGCCACCTATGGCCCAATCTTGTTGCCAGTATCCTATTTTGTGCAAATTGATGCAACAAGGAGTAAAGTGTTCTCAACACGTTGCATTTTGCGATTGTCAGCGGTTGTTTTTGAAGTGCCATATATACCGTATTTATTCACGTATAACCCGCACCAAAATGTGAAAAAACGCGTTTAAAAAGTGGGGGTGCGGGTTATCTGCAAATTTTTTCCTTGGGAGGGGAGGGGGGGTCGGCTTCACCGCAATGTGCGGCGGCCTCCCCGTGTAGTCCGCCATCCCCATCGTCATCGACGCTTGTCAAGCCGATGAAGGGCCAACGAAAGGCCAGCATTGTTGAGCCTCGCGTTAGGCGCTGTTTAGTGTACTTACCCCAGTTTGCACTGTTTGCCTGCTTTGTTTTGGCATCATGAGTGCAACTCGACGGCAGTGTTTCACAGCGAAAGAGAAGCTAAAGATTATAGCCGCTGCCGAAGAAATCGGCAACAGAGCTGCTGCAAGACAGCATGACGTCGACGAGTCGTGCATTCGCGACTGGAGGAAGAAAAAAGAGAGTCTCGAAGCAACGAACCGGGACAGGCGAGCGTTTCGGGGTCCGAAGACTGGCGCGTACCCCCACCTCGAGACGCAGCTTGCGAAGTTCATTGAGGAGCAGAGAAGTCGTGGCCACGCTGTTTCGACTGAGATGGCGCAAATGGAAGCCCTGAAGTTGGCCCGGGAATTGAACATTCCACGTGAGTTTCGTGCAAGCCGTGGATGGCTTCAGCGCTTCATGCGAAGACATGGATTTTCTATGCGGCGGCGAACAACCATGTGCCAGCGACTTCCTGAAGCCTACGAGGAAAAGTTGTTGAACTTTCAACGATATGTGATCGCACTTCGGAAGGAGCACAGCTATTTGCTGTCTCAGGTGGGAAATGCTGATCAAACACCTGTGTACTTTGAGATGCCGATGGACACGACCGTGGAAAAAAAGGGCTCCAAATCAGTCAGCGTGCTGACCGGCGGAAATGCCAAGCTGCGCTGCACAGTCATGCTATGCGCTTTGGCTGACGGCACGAAACTGCGCCCGTATGTCATTTTCAAACGCAAGACGCTACCTAGCATTCCACTGCCCCCAGGAATCGTTGTGCGTGTGGAAGAAAATTCGTGGATGAACAGTGGCCTAGTCGGTGACTGGCTTCGAGTAATCTGGGAGCGAAGACCAGGTGCCTTGCTGGCACGCCGGTCGATGCTCGTACTAGATTCCTTCAGAGGCCACTGCACTGATGCGGTGAAGGCTCGCCTTGCCGAGACCAGCACCGACCTCGTCATAATACTTGGCGGCATGACGTCCATGCTACAGCCACTCGACGTGTGCCTGAACAAGCCGTTCAAGGCACACGTGAAGCGGCTGTATGCCCAGTGGATGGCCGACGGCATTTACGCCCTCACACCGACGGGACGCGTGCGAAGGCCTGATATTCCATTGCTGTGCCAGTGGATCGTGGATGCGTGGAAAGCGATACCGGCCGATTTGGTGCGCAAAAGCTTTAAAAAATGTGCGATCAGTAATAGTTTGGATGGTTCCGAGGACGACTACGTCTTGGAGAGTGGCGATGAAGCCTCGGATGGCAGTAGTGAGAGCGGCGACGATTAAGAATCGGATAACCAGTGACGTCGTGGCGGTCGTTTGAATAAATGTTCTGAAAACGAAATGATCACTGAGTGTGAGTTGCATCTTTCTAGCGCTAATTTTTTTTTTCAGGTAAACGTGCGGGTTATACGCGAGTTTTTTTTTTCCGCCGAGTTCAAAGTTAGGGGTGCGGGTTATACGCAGGGGCGGGTTATACGCGGGTAAATACGGTAGTTTTATGGCTTTGCTTCGAAGCTGATCAAGCCTAGTGGCACCATTGGCACTTTCTAGGCACCGAGCCAACAGTGGGCCGCTTGCGTGGTCAACGTCAATACTCTCTGCCGGCAGCACATAGCACGGCACTACATAGTGGGAAGCTTGCCACTAGTGCATTGATTCCTTAAGAAAAAGTGCATATTCACTGATTCTGCAAATGGCCAAAAATAATTGCGTGCAGTGCCCTGCCACACACATGGATCACCACAGCAAAGTACATTGTATTTGCACCATCTTGAGCAAATTTTCCCAAAAACTTAAATTGTAACTGATAGTTCGTTATAGCTGAGTCTGTCAAAAGTGGTACATGTTGCTTTGATAATATAGGCAGACCAAACAAAGTGAGACGAGTGGTCTGTTGTGTCCGAAAACATGTTGCGTGCAGATCTGTTGTATCAAGCGTGGACTGTATGAAGGTTTGCAGATGGCTGTCTGGCGCAAGTACTGCTTTCGCTTACAACTTGCGGAATGTTTCGTGCATATACTTGCAGGTGTGTTCCTTCGGCAGCCTTCTCGTGGAACCTCTGCAGAGGACTAGCACGTCGCGGCAGAGCCCAGCCAAGACGGTTCGGGAAGCTAAGAAGATGAGGCAAGTGGTTCAGTATTCATTGATGAACACACTTGTCTAGCATTCACATGCAAATCAAAATTGTTCGGGGGGAGAGGAGGCAGGCAAATATGGAAACAAATACCTAGTTGAAGTACCAGTCTACCATGGCCCCTTCTTTATTTCTCAGTTTCTGATTCTTTAGTTTGCCTCAGGGAGTTTTGGCCTCTGTGGCAAAGCATCAGGCTGCAGCGTCGCTTCTCTGCCAATTCGCCACTGTAGCTCAGTGGCTATGGCATTGCTGTGCTGAGTGTAAGGTCATGGGTTTGATTCCAGCTGCAGCAGTTGCATTCCGATGGGGGCAGAACGTGCACATGCTTGTATACTGTGCATAGAGTGCATGTTAAAGAGTACTAGGAGGTCAAAATGAACCAGGAGGTCACCACTATGGCATGCCTCGTAATCAGATTGTGGTACTGACTCATAAAACACCTGAATTTCATTTAAAATAGTTTTACTAATCTGCCAACAGGCTGATGGATGCGTCGGAAGAGCAGGACCCGGCTGAGTCACCCCAGTGGAAGCGCATCCTCATCCTGCTGGAGATGATCCAGAGCCGAAAGTCGATTGAAGACGTCTCGTGCCTCGTGGCGCCCTTGTACGCCCTGCTCAAGAGGTAAGGTCGTGCGCTTCTATCCAGCACTTTTGACCCTTGCGGCATAAGTCGGCTCCAATATTGCAAAAGTCATGCAGGCATCAAGAAAGGAAATAAATGGGGAAAATTAACCTAGGAACGCGAAACTTGGGACGGTCTTTATGCAATTTCAGTAGCTGGGGTTTGAGTAGGACAAGAAATGTTTTCTTGAACCGAAAAAGCAAAGCAAACGTATGCAATAACCTTTCTTTAACCCTTTGAGGGTCGAATTATTTTGAAAAAAACTTTCCCAAGTGGTCAAATTACTTTATTGCGGATCTTGAATGTACAAAATGTATTAAGTCGGGAACAAATAGTCAAAAATAATTAGGAACAGTATTTTGGTGTCGGCATCACTCAGAACTGCAAAATGTTCAATAGTATTTCCGAGCGTGGTACTCCTTGAAACACGGGTCTACGCACAGTGCCTTATCGCAGTCTGCACACCTAAAATGCGTGTCTCTTCTCTTGAAGCGAGGAGTTGTGTTGGCGCTCACATGCCAGCTCACATGCCATCTCTGCGTGCGGCTGCCTTGGGCAGAGGTCTGAGGCACCCTCTCGCGTAAGCGCGTTGCCGCGGAGAGCAAGAATACCTCGCGAACGGCGCTGATAAGCAAGTGGTGATAAACAAGCTAAGAGCAGTGCCAATCAAGATAGAAATCAACTTCCGCCGCCCCTGCGAAAGCGTGCCGACAAAGAGAAAAACCGCGTTTCGCGCGCCTCCGTTGCGATCACGCGGCGGAACCGAAACCGCGAAAGCGCGTTGCCACTGAGAGCGAGAATACCTCGCGAACGGCGCTGATAAGCAAGCTAAGAGCAGCGCCAATCAAGGTAGAAATCAACTTCCACCGCCCTGCAAGAGAGTGCCGACAAAGAAAAAGATGACGTTTCGCGCGCCTCCGTTGCGATCACGCGGCGAAACCGAAACCGCCAAAGGGGCGTAGCCGCAGTCTGAGCGACGCGCTAAAGCTAGCAATCAGCTCTGTTTATCTCCCCAAGAAGGCAGCACCAATTTCAAACGCATCTTGTAAGTGCTAAGAGGTGGCAGCACCTCCCGATGAGCGCTCATCGTCATTATGGCGCGAAATTTCAAACGGAGGGCTGGAACCGTACCCGTACGGCAAATACCTTGCGGGACAGAAAACCGCTGCCGTACATGTACGGCGAAAACCTTCAAAGGGTTAATTATTATTTTTTTTTACATTTTAGGACCGAGACGACATTATATGGAAATGGAAAGAGTATTTTTGCGGCGCCTCTAACGGAAATTGAAAAGAGGCTATTTGTGTTTCAAAGATTACGATAAGTGTCTGTTTACGATCTTTCAGCCCTTATGGTATAATTTGATGCATTATCCATAACTTTAATCAAAATTGCAAAATTGCTTCTTTCTCGTCTGTGAGTTGTCTTTCTGGAAATTTCTTTACGTTAAAAAAACAAAACACTGTAGTTATATGAAGAAATATACAAGGCTGAAAGGGCTAACTGCTGCATCATGCATGATCTTCTGAGTGGTGCTAAGAGTTAGACTTTGCTGTTCTCGACATAACCAGCTGAAACAGTTTGTGCTGATGCTAGGTGGCCAAATATTTGGCATAGCATGTTGGCTTATCAGTGACGCAGGTACAGAAGTAGAATTCACAGGGAGATAGAGTAAAACCTTGTCATAACGAAGTTGGAGGAGCAGCCAGAAATACTTTGTTATATCCATTACTACATGCACTTTACTACAAATGTTTATGAGTACTTCAAGGGAAGTTTATTTACTTTGTTATATTCATTGTTTTCTTAAATTATGTTTCATTATAACGAGGTTTGGCTGTACAGTGGAGTTGACAGTGTATAGTTTGCCTTTGCTAGGGCTCAGAGGCTGGTGGTAGCCCTTTCACAGTTAGACACATTTGCCCTTGAAGCATTTAAGCTTTTGGGGTCAGTAACGGTTAGAAAACACTGGATGCGGTTAGTAATGGCATGCACACATGGACATTCAGCAAAGCCCAGCCCTTGGTATGTATTTATCCACTTTGGCATTGGTGGGTAGGAATAAACCAATGGTTGTCTGTAACTCTAACTATGGCATTTTGCTGCAGTGCACAAGGTGGCAGGATTGAATCCAGGTTGCAGCAGCTGCTGCAACATAATTATGTGTTGACATAATCTTCACTTGACCAACCATCTCTGCTGCTGTCTGTGCATCAGCCAGTGCTGGCGTTGCATAAGAAGTACCATAGTCCAACATAGGTGGCGTCAGTCTGATTTTTCATTTTTATGATTTTCTTGCTTATGAAATTTGTGTTTTCAAGTCAAATGACAAATTCATTATTACAGAAGCCTAATCTTTCAGTCGAGCTTCACTTATGTTTTCCATTGGCGTCTCTTTAACAGCTTCGCTCTAAAATTGTGGTGCCCCCATCACCTCTTTTTCACTGCAGGAGCCTTGAGCTGGACCAGTCACCACACGCCGAATACTTGCGCCAATGCGTGCTGACATGCCTGCAGGCGCACGGCCTGTCTGCGCCACGGCACGAGCTGGCCACCCTTGTTAAGTGCCTGCGTCATTCGCAGAGTGCTCAGGCCCAGCAACTCTCCTTGGTCCTGCTAAACCTCGCCGCCCAAAAGTACCCCGTAGGTTGCTGTGGTTTCTCTCACGTGGTGCTCTCTACCCCTACATTTTCCGCAGCGTTGTTTGTTCCTGTCTTTATCTATACAATGCACAACCGATTTTTTGGACGCCCTATAATTTCCAGACATACCCGATAATTCGGACGCCTTTGCGGCACGTACCCCACAGAGCCATTGTATAAGAACGCCTGAAATTCTGATGCTGAAACCCTTCACTGTCCAATTTTGTGGACCTTTTGCCATGGCTGCTGGTCCGAAATGACATTACTTAAACTTGCCACAACCGACATTTTTATCTCGCACCCGCTGTGGTTGCTTGGTGGCTATGGTGTTCGGCTGCTAAGCACGAGGTCGCGGGATCGAATCCCTGCCACGTAGGCCGCATTTCAATGGTGGTTAAATTTGAAAACACCCATGTACTTAGATTTAGGCGCACGTTAAAGAACCCCACCCAGGTGGCCCAAATTTCCAGAGTCCCTCACTTTTTTCCGTGACCGCAGGTCCCAAACGGCATTAATCAAAACCACCACTGGTGCCATTTTGATTATATTGCCGCTTAGAATCGGCGCTCTCGCACGCGGGGATCAGATCGCAGCCATAGCCACACCGCGGCAACGTTAGGTCTAGTTGCTTCGAGTTTCGAGTTTTTTGCCGTTCGGAGCCGTGTTTTTCCATGAAAGAATTTGCTGCTGTCAGCAATGGCATCGATTCTGCCTTTGTAATTCTCGCGATTTACTTCAAAGTTCAACAAGCATGACGCGTTGAATAATGCCAGTTTCTGAAAGTCAGCTTCACCTAATTACGGCAATGTTACGCGGGAAGCATACACAAAGTATTGCGGTGAAGCTTAAGCTTGGGGAGGGGCAGTTGTGACGGGACACAGTATGTATTCCTTAATTATACATGCGTGCACCTGCCATCTGTCACAGTGCAAGCACCAATATGCCTAATAAGTGTACTGGCAGGCCTTCAGACCTTTTCAGAAGTGCCTGTGGTAATTTAAATCCTCAAAGGGCCCCTCACCAGGTCTGGCCAATTTAAGGGGGGAGGCTACCCTGGAGACCGAACTTTCTTATTTTTTAAGATATCCAGATGAAACTTTCAGGGTACGTTCACACCACCGAACTATGAGGAACTGCGAAGTTTCATAAATATATGTTTATTAGTTCCAGAGTTATTGAGGTCTAACTAGGTGATTCATGTATATGCCTGAGGAAGAGCCTGAAGAAATGCCAGGACATCGTAGGAAGCTGAAATTCACCGTGATGATCCCTTGATAGATATCCCAGGGGGCTAAAGAGCCCTTTTCTTTAATTTCCCCTCCAAAAAATTTTAAGACAACTTTGAACTTGATGTAGCCAGTAATGACCACATTCATCAAAAATTAATTGCTTATTATAAATTAACTGCACCAGCTTTCAAAAAAAGAAGCCTGTTACCCCCTGGCAAAGTCATTCGGGAACAGAATAAAAAAAACGGCATACAAATCTGAAGAGCGGTTCTTGAGATATCGCCTTCCCCAGCACCACTACTAGCGAAAAAATCAATTCCGAGAAAACAGGCCTTAAAGTTGAACCCATGTGTTTTTTTATTAGAAAGCTCCTGCGGAGCTTCTAATTAGCTCTTGCGGCTCCAGGCACACTCAGTGTGTCGGATTTTCGACTGGCGACAGTCGAAAGCACAGTTCCGCCGCTGAAAAGCGTCTACGCAATCGGCACTCGCTGCGGGAGATCGGAAGTTCGATGCTCGTAGAAGACGCATATCGCGCTCCCGTGCACCGAACATCTGCACTGTCTTGGGCTTTGCCGGCATCGCGTGAAGCGAAGAACTAGCGAAAAAAAAAAAAGAAAAAGCTGAGCAAATAATCTAAAAGAAAGCGCAAGGCGATGATAGCGCGCAAGCTCATGTTGAGGCACGGAGCAAGGGGCAACAGGGACGCGAGCGCGGCATCAAAGGGAGCAGCCGCCGCCGCCCGCGCAGCAGCCAATGGCAGGCGCGCTTTCGCCCGCGGGATTTGAGCAGCCGCCGCCGCCCGCGCAGCAGCCAATGGCAGGCGCGCTTTCGCCCGCGAGATTTGAACGCGCTGCTCCGGCCAATCAGCGCTCCGCATCACATCGCGGGAAAACGCCAATAGCGCCTCAACCGCGCCGACGATGCCATTTTGCAAGGCGGCAAAATAGAGACAAAGAATCCACGGTCAAGACGACACCAAGATGGCGCGGGCAGGCCGTATGGGCCGGGAATGGCGCGCGCGCGAAGTTTGACTTCATTTCGGCATTTGCGCGTGCTTTTTTGGGCCGCGGTGGCCTCAAAGGTAGCGTTATTTTTGGTACTTTACGGTTGAATTAGATGCTGATAATTATGGAACAGGTAGTTTATGAGACATACAATCCAAAAATATTGTTTTTCAAAAATCGACTTTTTCGCGATTTTTCGGTTTTCAAGGGCCGCGTCCCCCCTTAAGCTGACAAGCACAGAGCATACATTGCACAATAACGATCGTGTCTATTACATCGTTACACGCCGCGGAAAGATATGAAAATTCAAACCGAACGACGTTTTTCCTTCTCCTCGTGGCCGCCGAGCTCCAAGCTGGAGCATGACTGTTTTACTTCCTACCGAAGAGAGAGATGTACTTCCGCTTCATCTGCTTGTTCCCATGGTCGTGTGCTCACGTGCATAGGTACTGAAACCATGCCATTTTCTACCGTGCTCCAGCATGTGACCATGCTCTGCGATCTGCTTGTTCTGCCTCTGTATTCGTGTAGCACTGAATTATACTGCTAGTCGTGTTTCCTTGTGCACAGCGTGCAAAATAGTGCGCTGCATGAACAAGACAACAGCTCGTGTGCGCCGCCGTCAGCGGAAGTGTGTAGCGCCGAAAAAGAAGAAAAAAAGCGAGGAGAAAAAATATAAAGGCAGGGCCTGTGATGTATGTGTCACGCGATCCTCAAAGTCTGGTATGGGAGAACGCAGGGAAGGAATTTCGCTTGCAAAGGCTAGACGGGGCGAGTGGAAAGAACGTTTTGCTTGGCAATGGAGGCCACCTGCTGAAATCATGGGTTCGCCGCACTGAAATATTTCTATCTCGGCTATTAATCAGCCGATTTGAAAAATTTTTGCGGCAGAACGCTCCCTAGATGACACATAAGTTTCCAGCATATAACCAAAATTTGCTGTGGGGCCTGGTGAGGGGCCCTTTAAGGGGGGACGCGGGGATCAGATCGCGAAAATCGCAAAAAAGATCGATTTTTGGCAACGACGCGTTTCGGTATCTGCAATGCCTAATCTACATTGTATCAAAATGGTTTGACTGAAAACGCGCTAAAAGTGCCCGAAAAAAATTAATTTATCAGTGCGTAGGGCGAGAAAACAGCTTTAAATCGCGTAAAATCACCGCAGTTCGCGGAGCCATAACTCGTCTTTCCCGCCACCGAACGCCGCCATCTTGGTATCGTTCGAAAGCTCGAAGTTTCGCCATTCCGTTTCTGAATTCTTCGGTCGTCGCCATCTTGTGACAAACACACAAACACAAAAGAAGCGCGGGTCTGCTAGAGGCGGTCACACGGGCCCTGCGATGAAAGCGGGCCTCCGATTGGTTGCCGTACTGAAAGGCGTCTCGCCATTGGTTGCTGCTGTAGCAGCGGGCAAGCTGGCAACCACAGCGGACCGCAGTTGTCTGCTTTGAAAACCACGCCGGCGTCGTTCTTCGTTTGACACTCGCGGAATTCGGATTTATGAAAGCTCCCAGGTCAGTGATGGATCGACGCTCATTCGAAAATAACTTTTAAATGAAGTATGCCTTCGGAAAACGGAAGCGCAAGCCTCCTACGGCGAGAAAAAGGCGGCGGCCAGCGGGGGAAGCGGAGAACCCGACTGAACACGCGAATAACGTGCCGCGTTATCTTGCACCGTGCGATTCCAGCAGCGATACCGACAATCGCCCTGTGACATCGATACTGATAACCAAGCCACCGGAAGACGTGCCAACGGAGGCTCTCGCACCTGTGCGTACGGCCGCGCGAGCCGGCAACCGAGATCGCGTTGTTGGAGGCGACGCGGGTCGAAGGTCTCCATCGCCGGCAGAGACGGTGTGCGTTTCCGATGCATCGTGCGACAGGGACACGCAGCCTGCGAGTAAGCTTCAACCGTCGACGAGCTACATACTGTATGGTGACTCAAGGCTCACCAGACGAATCGTCGCACGATTCAGACGCGCCTCGAGCCGCGTTTTTTGTCAGCGGTGACTGCAGAAGCGCAGGCATGCAGTGTTCGCGACTCCCTTCGCGCAGTGTCCGCGACTGAGCGGAAGCAGCAATGCCAAGAACAAATTTCGGCCCCTTGTGACTGAATTCATTATTATGCCTGTTTCCGCGATGAACTCTTTGATCGCTAAAACTCTGTGCCCAAGATGCCAACAGCGTTCTGTGGGTGTGCAGTGCGATACCAGGCTCGGTCTGGCAGTGAAAATGGTGGTCATGCACTACTCCAGACGGCGCAAGAAAAGGATAAAGAACGCATGAAGAAGGCATCCAAAGCCCACCAAACAATGAGGCAAAGGTGTAAGAAGATGCCTGACAGCAATGATTAAAAATATTACAGCCCTGGTGCTTTTTATTAAATTTGCAGTGCTTTTAAAACTTTGCAGCCAGTTTTCTCAATTGCATTTTTTTGTCAATCACCTCGCTCGTGGAAAGCGTAGCACAACAATGGCTGGACCGATTTTGGCCCAGTTTGTTTTGCTGTGATCCACAAGCTGTGCTGCACTTAAAGACAGTCCTGAAATGTTTCTTTATCTTTCCATTATTTAATTATTTCACAATTACTACATGGCTCCATGCAGTGAAGCACAGTCATGTGCATGTTATGTTGAGCAAAAAATTATTAGCGCACTAAAAAAAAAATCGAACACTGTCTTGATGTAGATTAGACATCTGGGCAAACATGCAAAGTATTCCCAGCTCCCTATCATGTTTCGTTACTGTGCCAGGCTTTCCACAAGCAAGGAACTTATAAATTCTTATAAAACAAAAACTAATTAAGATATCCTAATGAAATTTTAGATTTGTCTCTTTATTGCAATGTGCAGTGTGTGTGCCAAATTTCAGCCCTTTCTGTCAAGAAACAAAAAAGTTAGTTCTGATCCCCTCCTCCCCCCTTAAGGGCAGTAAAAAGACATGTTCATTTTTTTGTACTGCCCGATTTTTCAGACGTTTTCGTGGCCTCTAGGGAGTCTGAAAAATCGGACGTTGACTGTACAACTGGCCAAGCGGATGATTCAAATGGTCCATGGGGCGAACACGTGGTGGAAGGAGGATGAGAACAGAAAGGACTGACACATCGAGAATGAACGGGAAAGGAAGGAGCTTGAGCTCAAAAATCATAGTGTTGGCTGATGCTGAGATGCAGGCGTCCCTCATCCAAACCAAAATAAACTTTTTAAAGCAGTGAAACACAACACTGAGGCATTGTACGTGGGCTGAGTGTATGTCAGGACAGTTGTGGTTGACTTTCCAGCTGCTAAGAGGGAATCTCACTTGTGACCATGTTCAGGCCTCGTACCAATGAGCTTGCTATCAATTGATAGAAGTAGCACATATTCGAAAATATCTACTTCTGTATGCATCTGTTTTTATTTGTATTTGAAAACGTTTTACTTGATTTGCAATGGGCATTGCCATATTCTTTTAAAGATATTTTATTCGCTGTGCATTTTACTAATGCCTCCCTTCTGTTTTCTTATTGAATAAGATAAACAGTACTGCTCGATATTCAAACTGCATTAAGTCATCTTGTATTGTTTAATGTGCTTATTAGAGAGTGACATTGGGCGACGTGGTGTCAGTCTCTCTTGACATAAAACATGGTTCTGTGTTACTTGGGGAATTTTGCAAAGGCACTTAGGGAAAACCTGGAAAACTTAGGGAATTTGGAAATGTCAGCTTGGTAGACACCCTGATAAGTGCATGTGCACATCATTATTCAATTCGATATTTGATGCAAAGTATTCGTATGCAATTCGTATTAGAAAATTTTGATATTCGCACACCCCTGGTTCTAAACTAACTTCATGCGTACATGTATTTTATGGAATAACATTGTCTGCCTTTTGAAGCTATGGAAATGAAGCCATTGTGACAACTGTGCATTGCTGACCTGTCTGCAGGAGGAAGTTCTCCACAATGTAACCTCGGTGTTCACCTTCATGGGGGCCAGCCTTCTGCGACTGGACGACAACTACAGCTTCCAGACAGTCATGCAGACGGTTGAAACGGTCGTGCCTGCCCTGCTTCAGGTAGGGTGCCTAGCAGAGCTCCTGGTCCTGCATGAAAGCCGTTTGCCATTGCAAAGTGAACTCACTTTGAATAGGATGTACCAGCTTGTTGTACCAGGCTGTATGAGTGCCATTTTAGTTACCAGCCGAATGAGCTAATCTTGTGGCTATCTTACTGTATTTGCTTTAGCATTAGCTAAATCCAAATGCATTTATGGTGACCTCTAAATGTGGGTCTTTCACTTGATGTTAAACAGTATCTGATGCAAGTTTTCACCATGGTAAAGGTCATTCATTGAAATTACGGTTCTGCTCTCCATCCTGTTGCCTGCTGCCACTGGCTACCGAATTGTAAAGAAAAAAGAAAGAAAGGGGGGGGGGGGGGGGGCACAAGTACTTGTCTTTCTTCATAGGCCGACTGCTTGATGAAGCACGCTGTCATCCAGTTCCTGTCCAACCGTGTGAAATCAAGCATAGAAAGTTGTTTCTTCATCCTGCATTACTGACATAGGAATTAATTGGTACTAATGAATGCACTTGTCCATGCATTCGCCTGTGCACTAACGAATGTGGGATCAGGAAATAATACTGGCAGAGAAGCCATGCCTGTCGACCCACAGGTTGCTTCTTTGTGTTTCCTTCAGGAAATTATGTTTTGAAGTAAAATACCTGTCAAAAAAGAACCAGGAATCAAATTTTCATGTTATAGTGAGAACATTTCATGTACCCTGGTCTCTTACGAAGCGTATGCTTTGTGATTATCAGAACACAAACTAAGCTTTGCTGCAAAAACGGAGTCCCGCATAGGTGAAAAACATATTCACCCACAGCTTCATCCTAGAAGATTTCTTCATTCTTCAAGCAGTAACATTGCTGACCCACCTGTTTTCTTGTGTTCCTGCAGGCTTGCGCTGGCGAGAGCAAGTCGGCCGAGGCCTCGGAAAGTGCAGTGGCATCGGTGACCCGGGTGTTTGTCGGGGCCTTCCTGGACATTCCCGAGCATAGACGATTACCACTTTTCACAAAGCTGGCCACAACCCTGGGCGCTAGTGACCATCTTTGGGTCCTGGCGGCACAGATGGGCGAGCACCACGTCACAAAGATGGTGGCCGCCATGGAGACGGATGAGGTGGTTTGCCTCCTTGTTGTTGAGCTTTTATGCTGAACTGCACAATAACTGTGTTGATGGTGTCATTACTCGTGCTATCTTTTGGCACGTATAAGAAAGAAATCTGTGCCAGTTTGCTGCGTCAGTTTGCTAGTAAGTCTATAAAGTTCTCGCACTTTGTAGTGTGCACCAATGGAGCTCATTGCACCATTCATTTGCAGTGAAATCTAATAATTCGAATTTATCAATAATTCCGGCAGTGTCGTGCACCTGAATAGGGGCATAGTTCCTGCTATTTAGAACTGAAAACTGCGCCGTGTTATTTCGAATAAAGTTTCTTGCCCTCGTGGACCACCGTTTGGACAAACCCGAGCCAAAGGCCGAAGTCTGATGCGTCGCTAGCCACCATAACCATGCCTACCATGGAAATGGTGCATTTTGAGCTTTTCGTGATGTGTTAGGCCCTCAATGCTTGCACCACCTCTCCACATAACCGGGGTAAAGTGCTGGACGGGCAGCATATTAGTATACTGTCATCGTGTGCCACACTTCAGCGCATCAGAAAGTTTATGATACCATAAAGAATCAGGCTCTTAAGCCATTTTGTGTTGCCAGCGAATGATCAGCGCTAAATACTTATATTATAGGCGTGTACTCCATGGGGCACACCAGTGCAGTTTTCTTTGTCTCTGCATTCCCAGCTCGAATTAACTGCACTCGCTCATTGTTTCGTATTTTCTGGGGCAGTGCTTCCAAAAAATGCGTGGTAATGCACTAGCTTTTGTTTTTCTCAGAATTTTAGCATGTTCATTTTGGAACACTAAGCACATCGAAATGCAGAGAAAAATGAACCATTTGCCAAGACGCAAAAGGCACAGCAAACGGTGTGCACAAATTCGTATCGATGTCTAAGCTGCATAGCACAGACTAGTAGTAGGGTACCATTTTGTTGAGTTGATGTTGGTGAGGTGCTGCTATTGGAACCTTACGAGATTGTTCAATTGTGATGTGTGTAGTGTGCTTTGCTAATTTTTTTCAGCATAAAAGCTTGTCCTATAATTGAATGAATATGGTGGAAAGCACCTTTATCAATTTTCTGCAGCTGATCTAGAGGTATGCTCAAGTACTAGTGATGGCATTGAAGTGCAAACAGAAGCACACACTTAAAGGGACCCTGAAATGCTTTTGACGATTTTGCACAAACGTACTGAGTCGTTAGAGTAGGTCCTTCTGATCATTAATTGACATATCTAAGTGCTCCGCGTAAAGCGTGTAATTTATTATAAGGTTTTAAAAATGCACATCGCTGCCGATCGCAGCGCACTGCTCGGCGGAATTTTAAGCCGCCCCTACCCATATGACCGAAATCACCCACATGACGTCTGTGGGGCGAGCAATCCGATTGGCTGATCAGGGCGCGTGATCGATAATTTTTCCAACTTTATGGTAAACAAATGATCTTCGTAATAGTTGGAATGTTAGCTAATTTGTTCTTATAAAAAGAAAGTAACATAAAGAGAATGCACAAGAACAATTTTTCAGTACACCCAAGCACTTCCGGCAAACAGCAATGGTCGTCTGCTTGTATACAATGTACCCCATTTTGACGAGAGCTCCGCGGTCAGAGTCGGTCTCAGTCTTTTCGCGAGCACTATGATTCGACTTTGTTGCCTTGTGGACTGCAAAAGTAGCGACTGGCAATATGTCAAGCTGTGACATCGTGTCCCTCTGCAAGGCAGCGTACGAGCGAACTGGCTGCTGAGCATTGGACTGCCGCTGTCTGATCGGCGCCAGGATTTGCGCGTTTGTGGCCGTCACTATACACCGGAAGATTACTAACGCAATAGCGTTTCGCGAGTCCGGTATTAGGGCAAACGCAAGCGCAAGCGCAAGGGGACGGGGTCTGGCCGCTTGACTGTGCCGTAACGGGACGAGCCATGAGATGAGCAGAAGGGCAAATGTGAATGGTCTGCACGGTGCAGCCACCTGGTGCCACAGAGCTCAACCATACACAGTAGCAGCAACGAACTGTATTCTTCTTTGCTGCTGGTGTGTATTTTTCGCAGGAGTGTAATCATCAACACGTTGTTTTTATAAATGGTTAAAATGTTTTACGCTTGGTTAGAGCAATATTAGCGCTTTGTTTGGCTGGTTAAGCGCTGCGCCAACAAGTGTCTGGACCGCTACAGTTCCTTCATCAGCTTGAGTTTATGCCTGCAGTCATTTGCCGAAATAATCAGCTTGCCTGTGGTTACCGGAATACCAGACACGTTCGGCGCTACGACAGATTGCTCG
The DNA here is from genome assembly GCF_023375885.2 of Dermacentor andersoni. Classification (NCBI taxonomy): domain Eukaryota; kingdom Metazoa; phylum Arthropoda; class Arachnida; order Ixodida; family Ixodidae; genus Dermacentor; species Dermacentor andersoni. The sequence continues at coordinate 48,097,077 of NC_092822.1, forward strand.
CAACGCACGCTGGTTCGATAGCCCTGCTTGGGGTCGACGGCCAAGCGGCTAGCGGAGAGGTCTCGCGCGGGCGGGGGGCGGGCTCCAAAACAACCGGAAGTGGACGATGTGATGTCGCATCGTGACGCCGAACCATTGAAGGCGGAGCTTAGTCCCACTCGCTCGGCGAACGAGTTGAGGAGGAAAAGCATGGCTAGGGAGGAGGGTAACTTCTAATCGCTTGTAGCTCCATTAATACGTAACGCTTCACTTAAATTGTGGTGCAAATGTCCTACTTAAGCTGTACCCTACGCGTCTACAAAATTTGTCCGAACCGTTTCAGGGGCCCTTTAAATCTGAGTGATGAGACCAGCAAAATCGGTTGTATTATCCAGCAGGTCGAATTACACAAGATTTACTATTAAAAGCATCAAAATACGCTGCTGATAAATGAATCAGCGGTATTTGCCCAGTTCTAACACTCTTTCAAATCAAATGTGCGTGCACTTTCAATGTGTCCAAAGTAGAAAAATAACATACAGTTAACAATAAAGTTAAAAAAAAAAGTAGAAATGTAATGGCCACTCAATGTTTTAGCATGATAAATTGGCAAGTGTCTGATATGTGTTGTTTCTTTGGCGGCCAGTTTCTGAAAGTCAGCCTTGCCACATGGTTTCTAGTCAGCTTTTCTGCATTAAAGCCGTGTCTTGCGGCGAAGCATATGAACGATGCAAAGGTGATCTATCGGGGGGGGGGGGGGGGGGAGGGGAGGCATGCGTTAGAATCGCTGAAATCCCGTGATCAGTTCCTAGGGCAGGCCAAAATAGATGTTTTCGGCAGGAGATAACACGTGTTCAACGTCTGTCGTTTAAGCTCTGCCAAAATAAATGCTGCCAGTGACGTGGTTGCTATTGGGGTCACCATAGGGGTCATGCATGAGCACGGCAAGTAAGTTCAAGTTATCTGGCAGAGGTCAATTTTATGGTCGAAATAACGCGAAACAACGAAAGTTCGGGCCAATAGAAATGTATGGGTGCCAGCCGGGACCTTTTGTCAGTATCAGACTAACCGAAAAGTCTAGTTAACCGGAGTCAAATTACCAGAAGTCTGCTCTATACTATACTAACTAGCCTGGCTGTCCGCCTTTGTGCATCGCTAGCACCAGTGCTGGTACCTGCCCGCTGGTAACAGTGCTGCTATCATGGTGGTACTTTACTCATGGCTTGCACCCGAGCTCACACAGACTTTCCTTCTCGATTTCCTCCCAGTCTACATCAAACATCCTTGAATTTGGCCTGTCCCTGTGTGGCCAGTTCGAGGTGCCCGTCCAGATGCAGACGATGACGCACCTGCTCAGTTTTGCTGCCACTTTGCCTGCCATCAAAGGTGTGTGGCACGAAACTCTTCTTCACAGTGATTGCATTTTGTCACCATGCGTCGCCAAGCAGTAAACGGATTTGTGATCTTTTTGTGGTGGTTGTGGCTGCTTTGTGTGCTGGGTTCTATACTGCCATGAGCACTTCTCACCATGGCTTGACCTTAGGAATGAGGGTGCTGCTGTGCTACCAGCACAAATTGAAGGGAGTGCAAGGAGCTGTTTATGTCTTCTGTTTGTGTCATGTTCAATTTGCGCAGGGGACATGTTTCACAATTGAAATAAAAATCAATTGGCTCATCTCACAGCATTATAGCTACAAAATTCTTACTAATGCTCTTCTTGAGATTGCAGCTTAATACTGGCCACTCAAGTGCATTACCTTCAATACGCTTGTCACATATCCCTGTTCCTTGCACAGCCTTAGAAAAAAATATTTTTAGCAGGGTATGTTGTAAGGATTCTAGGTGCCTAGCTATTTCAGTTAGGGAAACAGGACAAATATACAGAAAAGCTACACTAGAGCTGTAACATATACACAATACAACTTTCGTAGTAATGAAACGCCACACTACAAGTTGTATTGTCTTTGTGTAAGCCCTTGCAGCGCAGCACATTTTCAATATTCCTCACCAACTTGCCAAACGTCAAGCCATTTTGATGCACATGCCATGACCTTGCCTGCATTGCAGATAACAGCAATGAGCCCCCAAGCCACCCCGAAGTGTTTGACCTGCGACTCTACTCGGACAAGCAGCTGCAGCGGTTCCGACTGAGTGTTGCCAACTTTGTGGCCAATCTTCTGGGCTCGTCAACCTTCCTGGGCCAGGTGAGCTTTCTGAATTCTTGTCAAAGTTGAGTTCTGCTTCATTTTCCCAGGCTTTCTGCCTTGCTTCAAGTTCGCCGCGTTAAAGGTACGAGACTGACTGGGTGGTGTTTGTAAATGTGTTCCCGAGACGGTCAGGAATTTTTATGTAATGCTGCAGCTGGTCACATGATGTGACTGCATGCCTGCCAACTCTTCCAAGGTTTACAAGCTGGGGCTTGTTCTGTGATTCAGGGAGTGAGCATTGTGTGAAGTTTCACGAAGCGTTATGTTTGTGAAACATTTTAGCTCACCAGTCTATGACCATACCTATGGAAGTCTTCTGATGGTGAAGTAACACCAAGGAGGAACCTGTTTTGGCCCAGTTTATTCTGATACATTTCCATAGCAAGCAAGATTGTCACCGAAAAAGCCGCTCTTTTTTTAAAAATAATGTGTTGGTTGTTGAGCTCTGCCGTCTCAAGTTTGCTGGGGCTTGTGTGCTACGATCACGTTATTAATAATCAGTTAATAATGTTGCGTAATGCATTTGGGCCTTTAAGGCGATAATAAATTAAATAATAAATAAAATGAAAGTGCATGTTGTGTACCCCACAGAAAGGTGCATGCCCGAGAAAAAATAAAAATGCATGCTATGCTCTTTCTCTACTGCTGAGCATGAGGTCAAAGGTTGATTCCCGGCTGTGGCTGCTGCATTCTAAACGAGAGCACATTGCAATAACTCTGTTGTGCTTTAGGTACATGTTAAGGAAACCCCCTTGTGGCCATTATCGATTTGGGACCCTCCACGTGCGTCCCTAGTGATGCTTTGGGGTGTTACACCCCTTGAATTAATCAGCCTTTCCTCGTGCGGAATAGACTGTCACTTTTATGTTGCCACCTTCCGTTCCAGATGGCAGCACTGCAGGGTGGTAAGGGAGATCAGGGCACAACAGAGGCCCTCTGCGGGCCTTGCCTGTCGGCCTGCTTGCAGTTCGTGCAGCACGTAAGCCGCTGGAGTCACAGCCCTACCAAGACCCCTTACCAGGAGCGTGTCTGGAAGGCCTTGTTGTCAAAGCTTCACGACGTCGTTCACAAGGTGCGTGAATGTCACAGAAACCCCTGAATGCACTGCTTTTATTTATTTATTTATTTATTTATTTATTTATTTATTGCTACTATTAGAGGCCTCTAGAGGAATTGCATAAAGGGTGAGAGGGGTATTCACAGGAACTGTTAAGGCACTGATATGCGAGGCACTGATAGGCGCACTAGGCTGAGTAAAAACAGAAATACTGCTTGCCATAAACACTGCAAATGAAACTGCAGTCGCTATCGATATGATCATACATTGTGGCTGCACAATTCTGGAGGCACCTGGCCAATGCGCTCACTGAATGAAACTACCTCCTGCCGTGACCGTTACCGACGAAACCGTGGCCATCGATGCCAATTCTGAAGACACGCAACCAACACGTGCACTGAGTCAAAAGGAAAATACTGCTCTCCGCAGCCGCTGCAGATGAAGTCATAGTTGGTTTCGATAAGATCGTGAAAGGCGACCATGCAGTACTGAAGGAATGCAGCCAATGTGCGCACTCAGTAAAAACAAAACTACCATTTGCTGCAACTGCTGCAGCCAAACTATGGTCATTATTGACGCGATCAGAGAAGGCGACCTTGCAGTTTTGTAGGAACGTGTGGCTTTGTGTGGTGATAAACGCATAAACGCTCAAATGGACATGAAATGTTTGATGTTTCTCCCGTTCCTGTACGGTTTTTGCTGATCACTATGGCGATGTGGACCTCTGCTGCTTCGTTTCCGTTAGCCGCATATGCCGCTTTTGCTCTTTTCCATTGCACATTTGCAACCCTCCATGCTTGTCGTGCTCTCAGGGTTGTCCGAAATAATTAATTTGCCGCCAAACACATCCAAAGTAACGAGAGTTGGATGTCATTAAATAATGCACGCGGCCTGCTGGGACCGAAGGACGAGTCCTAATGATCCGAACTTCCAAATTAATGAGGGTCGAATTGATGAAGTTTTACTTTGCAGCAAACCCTCATTAACTCAAACTTTGGTGTCTTGAAATATTCGATACATTCTTTCTGGCTGTGGTTTCAACCCTTGTGCGTTTCACCTCTTATATAGAAAAGTTTTTCTTGCCAGACTCCAGATATCTCGAAATCTTGACTTCGATAATACCAAGAAAGAGGCAGTGGGGCAGCATTGCTTGCAATCGCTTTTTACTTGGCGGCAGCAGCTCACTAGCTGAACCAGACGCAGGGCCACGCTCCCAGCATGTCTTTCCCCCTTCTTTCTATCTGTCACCACTTCCATGCAATTGCTTGGCTGCTCACTGCCACTTTTTGTGGCCTCACAAAGCAGTGGTGACTTGGGAAGCGATTTTCTTTTTATGCGAAGCATATTACGAGAGCTCAACCCAGCTCCTCAGGCACGGCGGTGTCGCCTTCAATGCCACGTGACACCGTGACGTCACGACAGAGGAGAAACGGGGCTCCAACTCGCGCCGTCGCTCGTGGCGTGGCGGCGTCGCGGCGGTATATAAGCAGCTGCGCTTGCCTCTGCTAGACACTCACGAGGTGAGATGCCTCCTGGAGACAGAGCTGCTTGGTGGAATGAGAAGCGAAGGTTGCGGCGTGCTACAGAGACTGATTTTCTAGGTGGCTTTGGCTCAACTCTTGCAAGATGGGCTGGGTGGGAATCGAACCAGGGTCTCCGGAGTGTGAGACGGAGACGCTACCACTGAGCCACAAGTACAATGCTTCAAAGCGGTACAAAAGCGCCTCTAGTGAATGCGGTGTTGCCTTAGAAACGAGCTGTTTCTAAGGCTCAGGCGTGCGTCGCTTGCTCAGGCGCACATTTCGTTGCCGCGCCGAACGCTGCGTTGCTCGACGCTCACCGCGTCCAATGCAGGGCGCGTAGTCGCTGCGCCGTAGCCCATTGTCTTACACCCCTTGGCGGGTCGACGGGAACGCTGTCGCGTTCCACTCTTGAAGGCGAAGCAGAGTAACGCATGAGTTGTTTCTTCGTCTAGCCGAACCAAATATAGCCAAGCAACAGCAGTTCATCAGGCTAAACAGTGGTTCAACAACTAAAATGAAGGCTAGTATGCTTCGCATCCTGGGCTTAACCTTAGCTAAGCCACAGCCATTTTTTGTTGTGCATTTAGAACGTTGTAAGTCATGCATCAGTGTGGTCACAGCTTATTAATCATGACTTTGGGCAAGATGATCAGCACGTTTGAGCAGACGCAGTCAGTCCTTGCACTGCACCCAGAAAAAGCCAGCATGCAAGCCCACAGCATTTCAGTGAGATTGCGGCTTGATCAGGATGCTCGCTTCATACTCGTACAACAGTGAGGCATAAATACTGCGTCACTTGTGGTCATCTGCTAAAGTCACGACAATTGTGCTCTTCATAGTTTCTGTTCTTGAAGTGACTGCCATGAACTTCATTTCTATTCATTGTGCTGTGTTGCGCTCTATTTGAAAGCCCGCACTCCCTGGCATAGAGAGGTTAACCCTTGTGCATAGCTTTGTCATCTAATCGTTGAGCTTGCCTTCTCGTGAAGCTCAAAATCAGTGAGAGTGGGAAAAACAGATTCTTGCATAATATTTTACGCATGTTTCTGAATTTAACACAAGGAGCCTTGTCATACTTTTTCTCTTGTTCCATTATTTTTTTTGCAGATTACCATTTGTGACACAGTTACTCAGTTATTGTTGACTTTTTCTGTTGCACCTACTAATTTCATCGGATCGTTTACTTTTGGCACACCAGGTGAATGGGCTGCTCCCGAGTGGGCAGTTTGTATCCGTGGTTCGGTCGCTGATGTGCCACGAACTTTCATCCATCCGGCGCAGCGCCATGGACATGCTGAATGAGAAGCTGGCTGCCAAGGATTACTTTGCAGTGGAGGATGTAAGTCTGTGCTTTGTTGAGCCTTCTAGACTGAGCAGCTGTTAAAAGATTCATTACATGACTTTTGGGTTCTCTGCTAGCCTTGTCAGTAGTATTGCTGCCCATTAGAAAAGCACTGTATGGGGACATACTAGCCTAGTGGGGTCTGTTCCCAGAATTGTGTTACTTGGGCTGGTTCGTGCAAATCTTAACGCGAAAAAAATAAAAAAAGCAGTGCAGAGACAGGATACAGAGGGCAACAAATAGAGAACACTTCATTGCGTCAGCTTCTTGTCCTCTGTGTCCCGTCTTCATGCTGTTTTTGCACAATAATTCTGCTGCCAGCCAAATTTCTGGCTCTTTATGCTGTGCACAAGTGTGGAAAAAAGAAAGTTTTTGGCTAAGGCACTCTGGAAGGCAGAGTGGCAATGGTGATCTTGTATTGCAGCATACTGGAGCATTGCACCTTTACTTCCTCACAAGTGATTGTGCAGGATCAAGTTGATTTCTTGCCTAACATTGCAAGTATCTGGAATTGGCCATAAAACTACTGTTTGCTGTGTCTCTAGCAGCACAGAAAGCAAGGCCAATGTAGCTTGACATGGGGGCATATTGAGCCAATGTTGACTTTACATTGGACTAACATGGGCCCACTGTAGATTGATCAAGAGTAAATAAAAAATAAAAAAAAGAACACCCGGCAATCAAGCAGCAATGGAACTATAAAAAAGCAAGACAAACAATCACTTGTATTTAGGGGCATGTGAATACTCATTCAGTTTCGTTCTATTAGGGAACGTTCAAATAATTTAATTCGCAAATTGAATATCTAGTATTTGATTTCTCAAACATTCAGCTTTTCGAATGTTCTGTATATACAGTTGATGACTAGGCTGTGGTTGGTGCCTTGACGCTCTCAGCGTTGCCATGTCGTGCAGTCTGTGTGGACCATTTGAAACGTTTAACGCTGTGCAAACAGAGGGAACAACAAAAGCAATGAGTGTGGAAAGCAGCATGGAAGCACGTGTGGAGGTTGGGCCGATTAGCCACTGGAAGGCATGCTGATTGTATTGGATGTGCGAGTTCAGTATTCACACATGCAGATTCGCATAGTTCAGAGCCTTCTGCACATATGCAAGCACGTAGACAAACTTGGCTCGCTTGCTCACGGTAGTTGCCGTCTGGTTGCCCGCGTATCCAAATGCCACTTCAACGGATGTTAATATAACCTGTACACGTGATCTCGTGACCAGTCACTGATGAGTCACCTGTGGGAACATATTAGCGACAAGTTTTCTGCAATGGTTTGCAGCTCATTATCGCATCAGCCAGAGCAAATTTTCATTACGGCCACACCATTGGCCACACTGTCTTTAGCACGTTAGGCCTAATCAGTACTGCGCCGTCAGGTGTCGGCGATTATAAGTTATGGTTTCATACCGAATCAACGCCAATCTATCCACAGTGGTCGCACTACACTCAGAAAGCCGACAAACTGCCTCACCAGTGAAAGCGAGTGTACGGAATGATCATTGTTAACGGCCGCCATATTTCAAAACACTGTACAGTGGCCGCTCGTTCTGAATGCCATTCATGGGTGCACAACGGTCTCTTGTCGTCGTTTTGGGTGACCCATCACAAGACCAGCTTTGTATTTACGTGGCATGCTCGAAAATACAGTCAATGGCCGATTTTCCGGACGTCCTATATTTTGGACATGCTCTATAATTTGGAAGGCTTCATGGCACCACCGTGTACCATGTAAGTCAGTCTATAAAAACGTCTAAAATTTTGGACACAAGAACCCTTTGTTGTCCAATTTTCCAGACCTTTTGCTGTGACCGCAAGCCCGAAACGGCATAGATCAAAGCCACCACCGCTGCCGTTTTGATTATCTCGCCACCTCGAACCGGCACTCTCGCAAACAGATCCGTTGGCAGCCTTAGCGTGTTTGCTTTTAAGCTTCTTGGCGTTCGGTGCTGTGGTTTCCATTGAAAGATTTCACCGCTGCCAGCCATGGCACTGACTCCGCCTTTGTAATCCTCGCCATTCGCTTCGAAGCTCGGAAAGCATGGCGCGTTGCATAATGCTGGTTCCCGGAAGTCAGCCTCGCCTCAATACAACAGTGGCTCGCGGTGAAGCATAACAGTGGGAAGGGGCAATTGTCATGGGACACTGGATGTGTTCTTTAATTATACACATGTGCACCTGTTGTCCCCTACCACAGTAAGAGCACCGATACCGCTAGTAAGTGTACTGGCAGGCCTTTAGAGCTATTTAAGACGTGCCTGTGGCGATTTGAGCCCTTGGGGGCAGTGAAAGGTATGCATTCATTTTTTTTTTGGACTGCCCGATCTTTCGGACATTTTCGCGGCACCTAGCGAGTCCGAAAAATCAAACGTTGACTGTATCATGTGACTAGCATGCTGACCCTTGGCTGCAGACACATTTACACAGACTGCAGATGGATGCACAGACAAAACGAAGTTGGGGGGGTGGGGGGGGGGGGGGAATGTCGTGCACACTTGCAGTTGGCCTCCTGATTTCAGAACTCTTCACCGTAACTGCTGACCATGCGGAGCAGTGTTGAGTGACATAATGCGCATTTCTCGCTTTTGTCTGTCGCTTAGATTGGCGTTAACGAACTGGTTTAATCTGGAAAGCAAAACTTTCTAAGCAATACAAGACTCCCACTAAGCACAGTATGGCCTACTATCAAGCTGAAAACCCTATTAGTATTTAGGACAACTTCACTATTTCTTCAGCTTCAGAGGGAAAAGATCAGTTGAATCTATTCAGCAGATAATCTATATATAAAAAATATTTTCCGGACCTTTGTGTACGAACTGAATTAATTATAAGTGCTGGCATACTAATTTGGTGTTCCCTTTAATGAGCGTAGAGCATACTATACATCCCGATTCCCAGCTAGCTAAGTTACTGAGAGCTAGCAAGATTCTTGTTACGTAATGTGAGTGAGTAGCCTCCTGAGCACTTGCGGCACCTTACTTTCTTTTTGACAAAATTTTAAGCATAAAGCTTTGTGGTAAACTTTCTGATATTCAACATTGAATTCGATTTGATATTCCATTCGAAATCTACTATGTATTCAGTATTTGCACACCCCTACTCATTTTGTTCTCTATGCACGGCTCCCTCAGACGCAGTCCCTGTTGGAGCTGGTTCCCATGCTGCTGCAAATGGCTCGTGGCAAATCTTCGTCCACTGTGCCAGTGAAGCCAGCTGACGGTGACAAAACCTCTCGAGCCACTTCCAGCGAGGAAGCAGCACTCAACCGTCAGACGGCGTTGTTGTCACTCAAGCTTCTGATCCGGACGCTGGGCGCCGAGCATCGCGACGCTTTCGCCGAGGTGAGTGGCAAGGCGGGATCGCAGTGAGTGGCGATCACTCGAGTTGTGGAGTTGTCCTTGCCCTTGCTCAGCGGCTTGCAGACGTGAAAGCCAGTGTGAATATTTGGAAGTTCGTAAATTTTAGTACCAACATTCTATCCCCCTAATTAACATCACGCTGGCCAAGAGACTTGAAGTTCCACTGTGAAGCACATGGTTGTACATTCTCTTCCAAGCCAAGGCGGCCGTACTTTAATGGCAGCAGTAGCCAAAATGCTCGTGGGGCATATTGAAAAAACCGAGGTGGTCAAAATTAATTCGATGCCCTTCACTGCAGCCTCTCTCATAGCCTGTGTGTTGCTCTGTGACCCCTTGGTAGTGTGTATAAGCGCGACTGGACGAGGACGAAGAAGGAAACATACACAGACACAGCGCTTCACTTTCAACTATAGGTTTTATTTTCGCACGCATCGATAAATATATACTGTGCGAGTGGAAACAAACGTAACACCGAAAAAGAACATTGAGTGGTGAATTTCGTTGAACTGAACACATGTGCAAGGCAAGGGAAAAAAACATACTACAATGCACACTACCATGGATTCTAACCAACTAGCCCGCCAACGTGTTTTAACCAAGTTCATTTCTGTGACCCCACCACCCAGATCGTACACTTAGTTAATGCGAGTCAAGTTTAACCTCATTAGTTTGAACTTTCTTGGAACACAGAAAGCATATAAGTTAGGCAGGCTTTTTATTCCTTTTTAGTTACTTCAAGAGGAGAGGACTTGTTAACATAAATAATGAAAACACTTTTGCTGCAGTTAGCATGTCGCTTTCATTTACGTGTAACTCAATTACTTCTGTCTTTGATTTGGATCTAATTGGTTACTTGACCATAGCATACACAATTTAGGTGCACTTTGCATTTTGGAGTAGCTGTCTTCATGTGCTGAAGTTGCTGAAAGCACTTCAGTGTCACTCACGTGCATAAAATTTGAGCCATAATTTTGGTGAAGTGTCAAATCACACCTACACCAGAAATGACAGCTGTAGTTATGTTTCTTGTACAACTTTTCAAACAGTAAGAAGTGTATTGGATGCCTCCTCCATGTACGTTAGCCTGCCAAAGCCCAACATATATAGTTTGATGCGTTAATACAGTCGAACCTCGATATATCGAACAGTGCGGCGATCGCAAAATAGTTTGATATAGCCAGAATTCGATATATAAAATCACGTAGAAAACGCGTCAAAAACTAGCGCAAATCAATCAATGAACCAATCGTGGCGCAATAGATACTCACATGAAGCTTCAAACAAAGTATTTATTTAGTTCGCTGAAAGTACTGAAGCAGCGTAGCCTGCTTCATATTGGCAACCGCGTGCTTGACCACGGCGTCCTCAACATAGTCCAAACGGTCCACAAGAGACAGTCCAGTACCTTCTATTGCGCCGCAGTAGCGGCGTACAACGGCCAAAGCAGCTACAGCCTCAGTTGCAGTCGGGAGCGGGGCAACATCAGCGCTTGCTGGATCAGCCTCGGCAGTGTCTTCGTTTGGCCGCTCAGCAGTCACTTCTGCCGCGATCTCCACGTCTGTTAACTCCGCCACTGTTCCGGTGCTGTCGTCACCGCCAACGAAGTCCGCAATGCACATGATGTGTGGCTCAGCACCGACAAAGCGCTCCAACTGGCTCCACGGCCGCCTCGACCACGCGCGCACGGCGGGGGCAAGCCTCGCCGTGCGCGCGTGATCGAGGCGCCCGTGCTGGCTCCAAGCCGCCGCGTGTGTACGCCGCTACGTTCAAATGGCGCCCTCGGCGCAACCGATGTGGGCAGCTGTCGTACGCAGCAGTCTGGAACGCCGATCGCGCCGCCGCTATCTTCGAGAGTGTTGCGGGAAAGCTCGCCTCATGTCAACAGAGCGCACTTGGTCTGGGGCGGCGGAGTTCGATATACCCATTTTACATCCGGCCCCGTTCGAAATAAAGAATTAAAAATGCATGCGATTTTCAATGTGATATAGAAATTGTTCGATATACGCAATAATTCGATATATCCGTGTTCGATATATCGAGGTTTGACTGTACCTCAAAGTGAGTATTTAAGCACGAGAAACTTAACACAAGAGGTGCAGTAGCTTTTCTCACGTGCTAGAGAAACGTTTTAGTTGTAGATAACTTAGCAAACCAACCACTAATTTATGAGGAAATTATAAATTTCTTTATTGATTACTCCAACATTTCATTGTTTCTTTTAAATGCGTAAGCATTTCTATGCTTATCCAACAAGTAAACCCTTCTGTCCGCTGTGTAAGACAATTGATTTAGAGAAAGGGACGGTGGCAGAAAGGGAATTCACCTTTCTGCTACCTCTCGCTTCAGCGCGAACTAAACGGCAAGAACACAGTGCACGCGAAGCTATCAGCACTTGACGCACTGCGTCCCCATCGCGGATCACTTTCAAGGTAGGGCCCATGCGTCTTGCTTCAACGCGAACTGAGCGGCGAGGATACAGGCCTGCCCGGCGGCCTGTGTTCCAGATCAAGCATGCTCCAGCAGTGGCATATGCAGCTGCCGCTGGAGTATGCTTGATCACGGTTGATAATGGTTCGACATGGATAGATAAGGCGCTAAAGAGCGGTAATGGCTCATAATGACCGGAATGGCATCAGCGCACCCGGCGCTGTCACCTACAGTGGTTTGCTTGCGGCAGTCCATTTTGCGCAGCTGTTCACGGCATTTCGTGTCACCGCAACGCTGTCATCTATACTGGTCGGATAAAGTTTCATAGCATTGGTTGTGATACCAGGCTGCATGAAGATGAGCAAGTGGTACATTGCTTATAGTACATACTTGGACAACTCCCTGAGGAGTTTCTGCGTGAATATTTTTGGTTAACATTTACTGTTTGTTATCGGAAACAAAAGTGATCAAGTTGTTCTAATTTTTCTTGAATTGGAATGTTGTTGGGGCTTTCTGGGTTTACAATACCGAATGCCACACTCAAATTGTAAAATTATTGAGCAAATTCATGCATTTGCTGATTTGCAACTGGGCAACTTAAAACAAGGGCAATGATGGTTGACATCTGTGCTTCCCTCATGCAGGTGTACGATTTGGCTCACGAGCTGCTGTCTGACGAGCGGTTAAACCCTTTGCTGATGAGCAGTGCACTGCTGTGCTTTGCCGAGTTGTGCCACAGCCTGCCGACGCCCACCATTGCTCATTTTGGCCGTCTCATGCCACCCTTCCTCAACATCCTGCAGGAACAGAGCAAGGAAGGGTCAGCACCTTCCAACCTCTCCCTTACTCTTCATTAGTTTTATTGCTGTTGTTGCTCAATAGACCGTTTCTTCTGTGACTTTCGCCATGCCAACTTTGTGACAGGGGTTGGCTGTAGTGGTTAGGATCAGTGCGCCTAAAGAGTACTGAAACAAAATCGTTTGGGCTTTCTTGCAATTAATCAGCGACTATTGACCCAGTAATCATGGTAAAGAAACTAATTTGCTCCAGCATATAGCAATTATTTAACTAAACAATCTCAACAAACGATGCTCGTATGTTACGGCCAGTTGTGGTTTTGATTTCGAAGAGTACTTTGTGCCCCTTGACATAGGAGGCATGCTTAGAATCAGCATCATGTGAGCTTGAGAGCTGATCATGTGGTGCTCACATGACCTGTGAAGCATGCTGGCGCACCATCTACCGTGCCATTTGTGCGCCTGTTTCGTCTGTTAGTTTGGTGGGAAACCTGTACATTGCTACATCATTGTAATGCTTTGTTGGGCAAAAGTCTTCTATGCAGTATGATCTTTGCATTAGCAAGCTTTAGCACGTCTACAAACTCCTTACTGTTCGCACTTAACTAAGTAATCAGAGGGGTGTACGACGGAACAATGCTGGTAATGACATGTGGCGACAAAGTGAGCACGCAGAGAGCACTGGAGAACATGCAAAACTAATACAGTTAAACCTCGATATAATAAAGTATTTAACATTTTATGACCTCTTGTACATAGAGCACCCTGTATTTTGAACCTCAATATAGCGAAGCGTGCAAATACCCAATTTCAATACTGTTGAGCCTTGTAATAATGAAATCGGTGGGGATTGCGAGAAAATCTGATTTTGCAAGAATTTGGTTCTTGCGAAATGAGGCAGCACAGATAGGGAATGCATTAGAGAACGAAAATTTACTGTCAAAACTCCATTTGTCTGCCTTGGCAAGCCTTGCTTGAGGATGTAGAACCGCATTGCCAACAGCATAAAGTATGCCCCGTGTGTCGATCAGCGGCGGCACTGCCTTGGAGCAGTATTCTCACTCGATCACTATCTTTGATACGATCGCTTTGCAATAGTTTGCGTAGCTTGGCACCGTATGCGAAGCAACAGCACTCCAAGCTCGCAGCACTGCTTCTCCAGTGCACGCTGTCACCCGTAGACGCCAATGCATCCAGTGGCGAGCGCCAAAGTGATGGTATCTCATGTCCCTGAAGGTGATCAATCTAGATATTATGGCCCTTTCGTGCAAATCTATGTCCGGTGCCGAATCCGCATGCAATGCTTGTTGGGTGGCACCGAAGCCAGAAGCCAGCGTTCATGAAGCAAGGGACACATATTCTTGGATGATTGCTGAATTACAGCCTGAGGAGTGGCAGTCCACACTGCGGCTGCAAACCTCAAGCACCATATACAAGTCCATGTCAGGACTTGTATAAGGCGCGTGGGACTTGTATGGATGGGATTTATTTGTTTTTGCTGCACTTTTCTCATTGAGCAGCACTACTATATGCATTTCACTGTTGCTTCAAACGGGTGACCAACGAACAAGATGGTGGCTATCACACGTTTTTGGCACAAGTGATTGCTTCGGGCGCTTGATTGTTTTTGTAAACAAAAATGGCGGCAACCATGTAAGCGTAATGTGGTTGTATGGTACGAAATTTTACTGCGAAGCAAACACATTTGAGCACCTCGTGGAGCCTGCTAGCCTCGCGTGAGCAGGTAATATGCGGGGTTATGTCCAGCAAATTTAGTTGCAGCAGGATTGCAGTTCAGCGATATTTAATTCTTAGGAGGTACGAAATGCATTGAATCCTATGTGGTTTGCCAAGGATACGAAAATATTTAGTTGCCATGAGAATTTCGTTGACAGGGGATTTCGTTATTGCGGGTTCGATTGTGTAACGCAATTTCACTGCTGCTGCAAATAAATACCGAGACAATAAATGGAAGATACGTGGATGCAGTTGGTCAAATGGCTGAGTTCCATCCGGCTACTTGCGAATGCACCTCTCAAATCACGTGCCAAGCGACCGAGAGCAACTGCTTCGATCAGTGTCATGTTCCCTATAAAGTCCAAGTGCGATAAGATTCTATATGCCCCACGCACTATATGCTTTAGGTATGAGTGAAAGCGTGTGAGGGTGAGCTAAGAAGGATGGAGACTTGATGAGTGTTGCCTTCCTGCACAAGCAAGGGGAAAGCGAGGGTGGGGTGTGAGCTCGTGAGGCTGATCAAGCATGCCAAAGGAAAGAGAAAGGGGGGGAAGAGGAGGGGAGCATGTTAGGACCCGTCTCCTTTTTATAGTGTGGCTGTGTATGACTGCAAGTGTGGCTGAGCGCACACGCAGCTAGCACGCCGTGTTTTAGGTGTAATCTGCTCCGTGTGCAAAGTCTGGATGAGCCAAGATGGCATGGCATCGTGCGCCGTCTTCCTGTGCATTTAATGCTCGAGGTTGTGTGATCTTGAGTTTCGGAGGCACGTTGAAGCGAGATGCAGATGAAGCATACGCTCTCCATTGCTGGCGCTTTTCATGATACCATCATTCCACTGCGGGCGACATTATCAGCCGCGGGGGCAAAGTGGACGCGAAAGCATGGCTGGCTTCCTTTTGTACCGTGGAAGCAAAGATATCGTCGACACGACATGAAACTTAAACTTTCGTCACCGACACTCAATTTCAACAAAATTATTTTTTTCTCATTCAAATTTGCTTTTTCCCATTGCCCGATAATTCAGAGAATATTGTGGTCCTTTTTGCATGTAAGAAAAATCCATCTTGACTGTACTTGCTTTCCTAGAGGATTGAATTTCATTACTACAATATTTCTGTATAACGAATCGAATCGCCAATTTTACCAACTTCACTATATCGAGGTTTAACTGTGCTGCAACTGACACATTCTACCTAACTGCTCGTGTAAAAGCATTGGTAGCAACATAACTGCTAACGTACCATACTTATATAATAATTCCCTTCAACAAATTCACTGAGGTGGCAAAAAGAAAAACTGTGAATGCATTGTAGTTGAAAAAGTTGTCACAAGATGTCGCCAGCAGCTCTGCTACTGCCGGCCACTTCGGTAACCTGACAATTCATAAACAAGTGAGAAGTTTGCATGTACGCTCCTTGTGCACGCATATACGTACGCTTCGTGTGCGGTCAGTGCTAGAGACCCAATGCAAACAGTGCTGATATGTCTTTCGAAAGGCAAGACAAGCGAATGATGTCACATGTCACTGAAATCAGTTGCTGAAACTTCTGACGTATCATTGTTCACTAGCAGGGCCTATGCTGATGACTACACCAAGAGGTGCTGCACTGTCAGATTCCTCACTCGCATGAACCTCAAGTTTGAATTAACTAAGCTGCATTTGATAGCAATACTTTACAGATGATACCTGTGTTTGCAGCAATCGAATCTACATGTGTCAGTACCCCTTTAAGGAGGGTACCTATCACGGTTTATGGTTCCGCTGGCCATGTTTGCAGTGTTGGCAACATATTAAGCCAAGAGTCTCTCTCTCACAACATCCATGGTTGCCTTGTTTTTTTAGTAGCACGAGCATTGAGTGATACTCTTGACTCTTGTTTCTTGCGCAGCACTTCCTGTTCACCTCCTGAGATGACCGGGAAGGAAAGTCAAAATAAACCAGAAGTAGAAAAAAATATTGTAGAGTACAAAATTCATGGGTTTCATTATACATTTGATATCAGAGCGTAACTTTAGTTACAAGTTGAGTTACTGAAGTGTCTGGAATAACTAGAAATAATTTGGAATCACCGATTACCTCACACCAAAGCACAGAATCCTAGACTTCATAGAATGTAGACCCGCCACGTGAGCACGACTTTAGCGAAATTCCTGGAAACCCGGAAATAGAAAGCAGAAGTAATGACGTCACTAATGATGTCACACACAAGTAGGTGGCATGATATTTAACTGGCTAAATAATGGAAAGCAGTTGCCTCCGAATTCGCTTTGTGCATTGCGTTCGCCTAAACTTAACCTAAAGAACACCAACGCTGAGGTCCGAGTGCCACTGAGAGACACCTAAGTCAAAGATTAGGGTCTGCTACCTTTTCTTTTTAGGATAAGGAGAAAAACACACACAAAGAAAAACAGGAAAAAAAAAGCTAATAGCGGAGACATAACGTAAAACCTAGTTCTCTGTGAAAAATGTTACCCAAGTCTGATGCATTCCTTCATCATTGGGCATTGCAGGTCAGATGTCGTTACAATGGCACTCATCACAGCCCTGCATCGCCTGGTCGAAAGCCTGGCACCATTCCTGAGTGCTTACTTGACCACAATCCTGGTTCAGGTGAGTGCGCTCAAGTAATTTGCTCTATATTGCCTTATCTGCTAAAGCAAGCCTTAAAAATATTGTGTGGCCTCTTTGGGAATTTATTTTTATTTTTAGAACTGTCGAGCTTGAGAGCTTTCAAGTGTTCCAGCTGCACTGCATCAAATTGAATTGAATTTTTTTTTTCAAGCTTGCTACAATTTTACAATCTCCACTGCAGTAATCATGTATTACTAGCTGCATCGTTTAAACGAAAATTCTAAATTTAGAGCTGTGAAACTTGGCGTGAGCTGGGTAGAAAATTGTATTTTATACACAGAGTCAGGACTACTACATGCCAAATTGTTGTCTTGATTCTGTTGCAAGATTTGTGTTAGTCCATGGGGGAGACAACTTACGGCACTTTCATATTTTTCTTTTTTCTTCCTTTTTTTTTGTGCCCCGCATCTGTTGAAATTGTCTGTTAGTAAACCTCCACCTTCTGAATGAAATAAAAAAAGAAGCTGTGTTCGAGGCGAAATGCAAAAAACACCCGTGTACTTTGATTTAGGTGCACATTAAAGGACCCCAGGTGTTCAAAATCAATCCGGAGTCGTCCACTACAACGTGCCTCATAATCAGATCGTGGTTTTGGCACATAAAGCCGCATAATGTAATCATTTTTTAAAAACAGTTGCGTTTTTTATGTTTGTTTTGTCTGCTGGTGTTTGTGTATGTTTTTGGCTGCTATCAATTACTAATCGACCGAATGAAATTTGGCGACTTATTTATTGGCTCGTTTGTCGTCTTGGGTCGACTGCCAACAGGTGTGCCTGATGCACGTGTCATGCACGAAGGAGACTGGCAGTGGAATCCTTGGCCAGCGGCTGGAGTCCATATCGACGCACATTGCTCACCACGTGCCAGCTCGTGTCCTCATCCCAGCGATCGAAGAAAGCTTCCACAAGCTCAGCCATTCGGTAAGTGCTGGTGTTCATGCAAACAGGTCAACATGCAAAGCAAAGTGAAACATCTCAAAAACAGGAATTTCACTTTGGTTTGCGTCTTAACACTTCCTAATAAGTACGAACCAACTAGCCCAGCAACAAATGGTGATACTACTGGTGTTCGTAATTTTGCTTTCAAAGCAGGCACGCCAGCAAGTGTTCTTGCTTATTGCTGATGACTGTAGGTGCCCTTAGTGTGGTGGAAGTGTAGGTTAAAGAGTAGACCTGCAACAAACACCTAACAGACCACATCACTGGGGAAAATCATTGCATCAACATGACATGAGTACAATAGAACCTCGTTTGTAAGCTCTCTAAAAAAAAAAAAATTGTAACCGGGAAGAAGAGTACGCATTTGGGCTGATTGGTTCATGATTACGAGCAGTAAACAGCGCTAAAAAACAGGACAAGGAGAGGGGCACAGACAACAACGCTGTTGTCTGTGTCCCTCTCCTTGTCCTGTTTTTTAGCATTGTTTACTGCTTATAACCGGGAAAACGTACGATCCAAAGTCATTAAAAGCCTTGACAGATTCAGCTGTAGTTAACATCTGTGCAATGCTTAGCGTCGTGCAAATCATTGCAAAATGAGACGCTGACACACGCCGAGTTGGCGGGGCCTGAGAGGCGCTTGGTTGTTTTTGCAGCTTCAGCAAACTTGCATTTGTGCTACTCGAACTTGGCCTGTGTGGGAAGATACTTCGAGCAGGGTATTTCGCCGGGAACTTTTGCTGTGCCCACTCCCCTCGAATTGTTGCAGCACAAAGTGCCGATGTACGTTAAGCTGGTGGGGCTCAACTTTCAAGTGACTCGAGACATGCATTTCCGTTTTCATATTGCGTAGTGCTTTAAGACTGCGGCGGGAAACGGAAATGAAGTCGAGCTAGTTGATGACGCCGGAGTATGATGCCTGTCATGCAGCCAAAGCAAAACATTACATTTACTTGCCCGCAGCAAAGAACGAAGCCGTGCTCAGCTTATCACTTATTGAAAGCACGCACTCTGTGCACTCCTAACAGCACCATGCCCTACGCTCTGTGAAACAGATAGGTGAAGATGCTTATTGCAATAGGGTTAGTGGCAATAACACTGAATACCGTACGACAATCCAGGAGGAGATTAGCTTGTATACCGGAATACGAAACCGAGTGCGCGTCAGCATTTTCATGTGAGACAGGCAGGCTAGTATTGTGGGGAAGCTGCTGCAGCGAGCTGCTACGGTTCTCGTCGCTTGGTTCTCATCTTTATTACAAGTTAGGTCAGGCATCATTTCTTAAGTCAAGTGTTATTTTTGTTGTAATTTGTAATATTTGTGCATTTTATAATTTTTTTTACAAAATTATGAGTACATTTTTGTACACCTCTTTGCTTAAGTTTGAGCACTGAATTAAGTTGGTAATCAAGCACTGAATTGACTTAAGTTTGAGCACTTAATTGAGCACTGTCATATTTAGCAAGCAGATTGATCACGAGTTTGTGAACCATCCCATTGTATTGTAATTGCAGGCAGCTGCCCTAGCCCCCCTGATGTCTGTGCTAGGCGAGTTCATTACCTCCATGGAGAAGGCTGACCTAAAAGGACATCTGCCCCAACTTCAAGAGCTGGTCCTCCAGCTGCTGTCCTTCCGTCGGGACAACCCGCAGGTGAGCAGGCGATGTATGAACGCTAGAAAACGACAGTGACATTCGGATTGAAAGATAAGTTAATTCAGCAAAATTTTGTTAATTAATTAATCATTAATCTGTATAAGCTGATGACTAGGGCTTGCTCTCTGGTCCAGGCAAGTGTGTGCATTATGTAACGGCATCCAGCTCCCGTTAATTTGGATGCATTTGGCTGTACACCGTTTAATTCGTGCAACCCTTGAGCATGCTGTGCATAAGTCCTCATCACCATAGTCATCAGCATGGACTGTACAAGCACGACGGGAATGCTTTACGCCATTTTAATCGCGCATTTACTGTTTTGCATGACACTGCATTGGCTGTGTGCCTTCAGAACTGCATGGTCACCATCCATGGCACTGCTGATAGTGACCGCAGGTTCACCGGCAGCTGTTGATGCAAACAGTAATTTCGTTTAGATTCAGCATGAAGTGCGCTTGTTGTCACAAACATGGCAAAAGCCGTCGAGGATGAAGAACCGTTATACTGTGTCTCATGCATTGGTGTAAAACTCGATGGCAACAGTGCAATGGACAATCAGTTGCTGACCAGCACACTGGTGTTAAAATACTTCCGATGTGTGCATGATAGTAGAAAGCAGCTGTACTCGGATGAAAACGTGCATCGCTGCCACACTGTTCAGGAAGTGCAGCCCTCGTCGCTCTGAGAGCTTATCAGGCATGAGATGATGAGAAATGCAGCTTCCATGCTGGTTTTGTGCAAAATTGAATGAGGGTTGCGGATTCCTTCTGTAAGTAAAGGCATGTTGATGTAGTAAGCATTTGATTATTGTTTTCTTATTACATTCAGTAGTACGACATTCAATTAATTTGGAGAATTAGTTTTCTTTCTGCTTTCATGGAATTCGAGAAGCTTTTACTGTACTTTTACTGTGCTTACAGCTAAGATGCACAAAAGGAGTCACAAACAAACAGTGCATGCCCTGTGTATTTCCCTTTGTCCTTGGTCTCATCCGTGAGCACTGTACATACGACTAATACAACAACACATACTTTGTATTTGTATTTCATTGGTGCTGTTTCTTACATATTAGGTGCATTGTTTTTACAGCGAAGCTGTTAAAGGGAGTTTCACAATGGTTTCTATGAGGCAGCATGCAGCAATTTGCAGTGGCATGGTCGATGTCGAATGTAAATGCAACATACTGTCTGTCGGAGGCCCCGAACTTGCTTTGAATCGTAATGATTATAAGACAAAAGTTACCTTGCTTATATATTCAGATGTACAATTAATATGTGCAGTTTTTTTCTAGCCAGTAATCCGTAATTTTTTTTTTCTCATGTCGCGTTATACTGGCTCCGCATTGGTCAGCCAGGGGGTTGTATGGCTGCGACGTTCAAAGCAGACGCCATGCTGCTGCAGTGCAGCCTGCGTGAAAGCCGTCGCTAAGAACAGCTGGGCACAACTGTGCTCAAATGCAGCAGCTGCGCTTGAGCGAGGCCGTATGCCAGCAAGCACACCCCCTTAGTACTTTTGAAGGGCGCGAGAACTTGCGTATAGAGTATACAGCTTTGCTGGCTTTGATGTATCTATTGTCAGATCGGCAGGATAAGGATTCCATTTTACATTTGTGAGATGGCGAGGCAGAGCCTCGAAACAACCTTCATGTGTGTCAATGTGCTTGTGCTATAGTACTTGCAATGAAAATAGGGACTTGGGCACCATGTTTTTCTATTTAATGCTAATATTCATTCAACATTTTCTGAGCAGCTGAAGGTTTTGTAAGAAGTCTCATTATCCCTTAGTTTTATTTCTTATCTTTAGTTTTATTTTACTTGCTTAGTCTTCACTCTCCTTAAGTGATTGCTCATCCCATCTACTCACTGTGTAAATTGTAGCAGTGGATGGAATGTCAGATCAGTAGGTGATGTTCATTAAAAATGACGTGAAGATGATGAAGCATGAAGAAAGTCGCACAGGCACACCACTGAGTGTGTGTAGCTTGAGCCTCTAACCATCACATGATTTATAACATGCTACAGTATTTACTTTAACCTAGGGTGGCCTCGATTCAAAGCAGACCCCTGAAATTGGGAAGATTAGAAAATAATTCCTAGAATCTAAGCCAAATAAGAAGGCACTTAACTGCATAAAGAATTGTTTTCGACACTGATCGCAAGCATGTGCAACGTTCACTTGTTGTCTTCATCGACATTGCTAGCCTCTCTATCACTGATTTATTCCCTCATTGCTTTGTTCTTCCCAACGACGGGATGCTATGTGCAAATAAAATGATGCGTTCAAGCCTGTCAGCTGCAATCATGGCTTCCGATATCAGGTTGTATGCTGCTAAGTTTCTGAGACTACGCTGCAATGTACTGCCTAGAGCACTGTGGCTGTGAGGTGACTTTGTTTGTCTGGCGGTTGCAGTCAAAGCGCGTCCTTGAACCTAAGTTGACCTGAACATTAAAAAAATTGTTTTAAAAAAGTATCAGCGTATGTTTGAGCAAGTAAGGTAACCTACAGTGGAGAAACATTTACAGGGTGCAACATCTCAGAAAAAGCTGAATATTTTTTTAGCCTGGGCATGCAGTCTTGATTTCAAACGTGCTATGTGTACTAATGTCTGTGACCACCTGTGTTCGTGTTATGTCTGTACTGTTTTGCTGCTTAATTTAGGCAAGCATTTAGCATTTTTGTAAGTGCAAACTTATTGACCCTTGACGATCTTTGTGCTGGGGTTTCAGATGGAAGATTCAGAAGTTGACACCGTCGAGACCGGCATAGTTGGTGTTGTGACGTCTCTGTCCTTCAAGCTTTCAGAGGTCACATTCCGCCCATTCTTTTACAAGGTGTGTTACGTGTTTAAGCCTGTATTGTTTGGCACTTTGATTTCTTGTTTTAATTTGTGTGTTGTTCTAAGCCCCACTGACTTGCAAGTGAACAAATTAAAGAAGGCACTGCAAACAGGCACCAAAAAGGTGTTGACTTTAAGCAGTCGCCGAATAATGCATGCCTAGACCAGCTCCCTAAGTTATGTAAGAAAAGAAGCTTTAAGTTTTCACTTAAACATTAACTGTCAATTTTGCAGGCACTACTTGTGCAGTTTTAGGCAGTGTTTTCCCTGGTATGGTGCTGCAGAACTAGTACTTCTGCTTCTTTACCTCACTTTTAGTTTCTTTCTTAAACTTCTTTGTGAACAAAACAATGAAATCTGGTCCTTCACGACCCCTATTCTGCATAACACATTACCAGCAAATTAGCTGTGCTTAGTTTATTTCTAGTAATATTTCCTCAACTTTACAATTCCCGGTGTGTGAAACTTATAAGCATTGCAGTACTCCCTCCCACAATGTGTCCCAGCATTTTGGAAATGCTTAAGGAACGATTATTCTACAAGTTGCTCGAGTTGACAGTAGTTGTAATGTCTTTGCTGTATCAACTTCTCATTTCTGTAAGAAAGCATGAACTCTGCACTGGTGCTTAGCATTATGACATGCACATCATGCATATGATTATAATACACTGGGCTGAATGACTGTTCTATTATACCTCAAGTTCTGCTACATGGAGTGCAGAACATGTCATTGCCACACGGACGTGTATAGTGCAGAAGAGTGAAACCATTTCTGTTTAACTTTCATGTTCAATTTATATAAATCATTTCTAACCATCCTGTCTTCATACTTATGCTCAAGGATCCTATATATAGAGAATAAGTCTCTGAAGCCCTGAAATTGAACATAGAATTTGGGCTATGATGGCTGACTCCAGAAGAGATTTTGGTAAAGCATCCTTACCCCCATGGAAACAGTGCTAGCACCTCAAAATATTTCCAGTGTCTGAATTGGGGCATTAGCCAGTGCCTTTAGCCATGTCTCTCAAGACTGTGTTATATGTTGTTTTAAGTAAGCAAATAAATGAATAAATAAATAAAATTGGATATATCACCGCAGCTTTGCTTTTTAATTGTATTTGCGACATTCCGATCTGATGTCATATTAATATCATCAGAATATGTACAACATCCCTGCATTATGTTATTGGGGGATTTACAGGGCCATTTTTCTGTTCATGAACTATGCATTCTTTCTAAATTTATTAACTCCAATCAGTATCTGCAGTGTACAAGGCTAGGAATGTAGGTCACTTTTTGTTTCCACATGCCTGCAAAACAATCTGAGCTGATCTTCACCATTTGAGAACTACTGTGCGGAGCACTTATCACGTCCGTGCTTTAATTAGGCTTCTTGTGAACCATTTTCAGATATACAACTGGGCTGCTGTGGAGGAACCAGATAAGAACAAGGTCCTCACATTTTACCACCTCACTGAAAGGTAAAAAATTCCTAGCAAGAAGTACTCATTTTTTTCTAAACTTGAACTTTTCATTCAGTCTAGATTGCATACACTTTATGTAGGTGCAGTTCTTGTCTGTACTAGTACAAGTAGTTTTGTGTTGTCAAGATGTTGACATAGTAAGATGAGAGCTTTGGCAAGTGAGTGCAGAGTACTCGTTGAACTAATGAAACGTCGAGCTGTTACAGCAGCTTCTGTAATGTTATGTCTGTGTAAAATTCAGAGCATGATTTGCATATGGAGTCACTCATTGCACTGATTAACTGTTCGGAGCTGCTGCAGGCAGCTTCTGTAATTTATGTTGCTGCCTTACTTATTTATTGTTTTCTCCTTTTTTTTTTTAATCTGCAGGTTATCAGAAATGCTCAAGAGCCTGTTTGTGCTGTTTGCTGGCGTCTTTGTGGAGCATGGGGCTGACTTGTTGGTGGCGACGAACTCTGCCAAGACAGGTGCGTGCTGCCATACATTCATTCTTCCAAGACGCAGCTTGGTTTCTGCTGCCTACTCTCTTTAGAATAGCTGCTACACTCATGCACATGTTCTGGTGTTGTGACCTCATCACGGTGTCGAAACTTCCGAGTGGAAAAACCTTGATACTAATGAAGAATGCTATTTGGAGCTGTATTTCATGAACTGCTCGGACATTTAACCATTTGCTTAAAGAACAATGCAAACTGAAATTTTTATTTCTATGCCTGTTTTTTATTTTCTCCACAGAGGAAGACTATTTTGATAATGAGGCCAAAAGCTGTCGCCTGCTGAACCATGTTCTGGCAACTCTGACGGCGTGCTTTCATCATGGAGGCAAGCAGTTTCTGACCCGCGAGAGGGCTGCATTCTTGCTTAAGCCATTGGTGAACCAGGTATGTGACGAGAGTTAGTTTTAGTGCATTGTTGAGGGTAGAGGGCAGAACATCATTAGTATTCAGTCCGGTGTAACTGGTTTCTTTCAGTAAGTTGTGGGGAGAGGAGTTGGGGGGAGGAATGGCTGGCATGATGCCTATTGTAGGTTACCCTCTACATATTCGAAATTTTCGCCAACCAGTTCAGGCTAATGGTTAGCTGTAGCTTCACAATAGCAAACAGAAGTTTGTTGACAAACCACGATACTCTGCTAAGCAATATTCCTTGAAAAACTGTGCAGTTTAGCGTCATTTGGTCAATTGCCGATAGATTTTGTGCACATATTATTCCTCTTTGGTCAGATGTAGATTGTTTTAAGTTGTCTTTTTTTGCAAACGCTATTGAGCGGTTGATCTTGAGGGTTCTGTGCATGACTTACCTCTTGATGGGTTTGTTAAGTATGTATTTTCATGTTGTGGTGACTGTTGATTACTCTTTGCTCTTGCACAGTCTGTATTCAATATCACGTTTGCTTGCCATCTGTACACACTCCTGCTGTGTCTTGCTGTGCAAAATGGCAGTATCTGTAGATACTGCCATTACTGCCACTTGTACATACCGCCAATACTGCCCAATTGGGTGGATGTCTCATTCTCCCTTTATTAATTATTTCTCTCCACTTTGGGGGTGTCCGCAGAATTATTACGTCAAACTCTTGCCTTTGCTTCTAGTTGTTGATAAGTTCGACTTTGCTCTGCCACTCTGCCTTCTGCTAGTCGCCTGAGTCGCCTGATTAGCTCAGATAGTAGAGCGGCTGCCCCGGAAAGGCGGTGCTCCCAGGTTTGAGTCATGGACCAGGACGAATTTTTCTTCAACTGTGAGGCTTTTCTCTCGAGCAACCTGTATCGGTTTTATTTATAGCAATTGCTACGATTGGGTGGATGTCTCATTTTCCCTTTATTAATGTGTAAATAACCAAACAATTATGACTTTAGTTTTCAGGTTCCTAGACGTTTACCTTAAAAATGAGATAAGTGTGGTTGTATACTTTCTGCAAGAGGTCTTACCATGTCACCCTTCTTTACGACAAGGTGGAGAATGAGCTGGGTGGCGAGGAGGTGACGCAGAAGCGAGTGGAGCGACACCTGGTGCCTTGCTTGGCCAGCTTTGCTGCCGGCTGCGAGGACGCCACCCGGAAGGAGTGGCACCAGAAGCTGCTCTACCAGATGCGCAACTCTTCGGCACAGGTTTGTCGAGTCACCAATAGCCATTGCACTCTCTCAAGAAATGCTAGATGATTCACAATGTAGCTCCAAGGTCATACAGAAATATCCGTCTTCTTGTGCACCCTGTGCTTCTGTGTAATGCTCGCATTTTTCTGGTACTACTATTAGCGTATCTTGATGCATGTGGTGTGCGACTGCATATAACTTGCACTCCCAACAGCGGCGTCGGAAAGGATGGAAGGGTGTGTTTGTCTCTTACTAGCGCAGCAAAATACCAACATGACTGATGATTCAATTAGCACTGGTATTATAAATGTGTTCTCAGTGGTCAAGGGGTGGCTCGTTCTTCTGCCACAGGACATTTACTGATGGATAAGTGTCTTTTGCAGTCATTTAGAGCCAAACACCCGTCTACTGCTTTAAATGTGGCAGCAAGAATTATGGTGAAGTTATGTTGCATGCAATACTACGCTCTGCAGGTACGCTACACAACGCTGCTGGCATTCCGCGAGGCGGTGCGGAAGCTGGGTGATGACTACCTGTCCTTCTTACCTGAGGCTGTTCCATTCCTGGCTGAGCTTATGGAAGGTATGAACTACTTGTGTTACTTTGCGAAACATTTTTTTTGGTAGAGCTATTTCATTAACAGGTCGATATTTCATGTCCAGCTGCATGAGGAGCTTGGTTCGGCAATGCTTGTTACAGTAAAACGCAAAGAGCTGGCTGTTTTTAGTAATAGCTGCTGACTTGCACTTGTACTAGCACTTGTAATAGCTTGACTTGCACTAGTTCGGTGAACACAATGCACCGATATATATCTGTGCAAACAACTTCATCTATGTAGAAGTTTATAGTAATAGTGCAACATCGAGGTATGGTCAGAGGAGGCGAGACATGCAAGTGTTATCAATGAATGTTTATTGGAAGCAGGACAGGGAATGTGTATGCATGATTTTACAGGAAGTGTGCATGTCACACAATACATGTCACACAGACAGCGGCTGTGGGACATTAACAAGAGCAGTCCGGATCCTGTTAAAGTAGAAACTTGTCTGGTCATTCCATTAGATGGTTCTGCACTCCTCTCATTGAGTTAAACATGCTATGAAAACTAATGAACCAGCACGCAATGAGCATAGGAGAAGCCTTCTGTGTGCGTTCTTTTTACCATTATGTAAGGTAATAGCAGCCATTTCTTATGCGTTAGTGTTACTTAACTAAGCTCAAGTTACCAATGTGGGAAGGGAAAACCACATTTGTGGTTCTCCCTCTCAGAATGTAGCTTGCCGTAGTGGCACACGCTCAGGGTGTTCCAGATCGTCTAGGGGAAAAAAAAATCTGATGAGAGCAATCGTTCTTCTGCACTGATGTATACACTAATATTGTTTAACAGCTGCACTCATGAGACAGCAGGGCTTGGTGACTGAAAAACCAGTTTGTTTTATCATTTCGATATTTTATTAATTAATGTATAAGCCACAATCATAACTTAGACATTTGAAAAAAAAAAAAAAAAAGAAACTTCAAGAAAGCTTTCTTACTGTGAAGTAGGCTGCAAGATCATCTTAGTTTTGTCAGTCTGTAGCCATACTCACTGCCGTCACAGTTTGCACTTACTGGTGTGATCTTTCTCTGCCTGTACAGATCTATGTGCAGTAGTTTCATTTTTTGAAGGCATGGAGCTAATGTTATAGTACAGAAAAATCTTGTTATCCTTTTCTCCTGTTCAGATGAGAGCACAGAAGTGGAAAGCCTGTGCCAAGACGTCATCCTTGAAGTGGAGCAGATCCTCGGTGAACCACTAATGAAATATTTTTAATATGCAATAAAGTTAACTCTGAACATGAGGGGTCTGCATTTTACTCCACTTCTATAAAGGTTGTAGCAGAGCAACTGTCTACAACATTAAAAGCACCTGTTCATACACTAAAAGCTCAATAACCCGACGGGGGCCATAACACCATTACTTAGCAAGTACAAAAAAACTTTTTTTCATCTTCATTGGTGGCTGTGGAGACAGTCCTGCTGACCCCAGGGAAAATTCATCTAAGTCTAGGGAACATTTGTGCTAAAACGTAATGGAAAGAAAAACTCGGGAGACGTGAAAAACCACAGCTGCGACGCCGCGATTTCCTATACGTGGAACCGCTGACATCATGGTGTATTTTGATTTCAGTCCCCTCAAATTACTTTTGCATTAGCATGCGAAGTTTGAGTTATGATTATACTGCAGCGCAGTGAATGCATATCTTCAGGTAAATGACACGGTCAGGATGTCCCGAGTTTTGTTAACTGAGTGCAGCTACTGCACTGTTGCCATTTGTACCTCCAGCTGTGCTGTTGCTTTATGCTCGGTTACAATGAAATAATTTATCTGTAACTGGCAAAGCAAATGTGTGCTGCAACACCAGACAAAGGAGCACAGGCAATTCTCGGTACGAGTGGACACAAATCCCTAGCACTGAGCAAGACAAGGTGTTTGTGGGGCGCCCAATATGCACACCTGTTTACCCGGAACACCTGTTTGCCAACCTGTTTACCCACCTCTGGCCATAGACAGAGCAACCTTGGACAGAGTCATAAAGTGCCAGTGGTCACATGTTTGGGTGAGTTTTGGCGTGTAGAAAAAAGAAAAAGAATTCACTGCATATTGGTGTGCTTCGCTGCAAACATGTAAGCATGTAAATATGG